>NC_134418.1:8286334-8600181 GCF_030867145.1 Opisthocomus hoazin | reverse complement strand
CGGAGGGGCCGGCGGCTCCCGGGAGATGCTCTGGCCACCGGTGCCTCCAGGCTTTGGAAATATCACCTCCCCGCAGGTGTAATTCAGCCTAACTACAGAGATAACTATCGCGGCGCGGAGGCTTTGTAAAAAAAAGGCGAGTTTTTATTTTTCCCCGGGTTTATCTATTCCGGAGAAGGAAACCTTTCCGCGGGAGCTCGCCCCAGCGGGATAAGAAATCCAGGGCCAAAATGCGGGGAGCTGGCTCCGCACGGGGTCGATGCCGCCCCTCGGGGGGTCCCCTGCCAAGCCCCTCACCCCTCGCAGCTCGCCCACTAAGGCAGCGTTGCTCGCGCCTCCTGCAAGGAAGGGCAAAACGGGACCCGGCCCTGTCGCGAGAGAGGTGCCCCATGTCGCGACTCATCCGAGGCTCCGTCGTCAGCGCTAACTTTCTAGTGAACAGATAAGCAGCGATGGCAGATGGATGGAGATTGCACAAATGAGGCTCTAATTGACAATCAATTGTGATTAGGAGCAATAGAACATCTTTATAACGCTCCCTTCAAACCGCCAACGAACAAAAGCGCCTGGCGGGGAGGGGGTCCCGTCGGGATGGGGCCCGGCAGTGGCTCCCCAGCACCCCTGCTTCCCCCCACGCCCCGGGGAAGGTGAGAGGGGGTCGTGCCCGTCGGGGTGAGCAGGAGGTGCCTCTGGTTTGGGGGTTCCCTCCCTGCGGACGCGGCTCCTGCTCCTCCGAGCAGCCTGGAAACTGGTGCTGATTCCGCCGCCCGGGACGCTGCACGCCTGGGGACTCTCCCTCCCTCACCCAGGTTTAATTATAATTAGGAGACTTTTTTATTTTCCTAAGGTGCGCTGTTCCAGGGAATAAAAAATATCCCTACCGCCGCCACCCCCCAAAAACGTGCATTTTCTCCAAAAAAGGTACAAACGCAGGCGACCACAGCAGCAGAGCTGATAGACCCAAGTCGTCGACATCTGCCTAAGCTGCCACCCACTTTTCATAAATATTATCCCAGAGCTGTGGGCAGGAGTAATGGGGGGGGGGGGAAATATCCGAAAGAGCAGCCGGGCTCAGAGACACCGCCGGGGGTGGGGGGAAAGGAGGGAAAGGGGAGCTGCTACCAAACAAACAAAACAAATAAAGAAACCAAAAACCTTCGGGGGGGGGGGGGGGGGGGGGGGTGAGAGTGCCTGCAGGCAGATGAAAACTTCGCCCTGGCTGCGTGCTGGCGGCTGCCCCCTCGGTCGGGTCAGGAGCGGGGGGAGAGGTAATTACCCACCCTTCATCAGAGATTGTAGGTACCATTTCAAGCCGGGAGGTGATTTATAATTTAAAGATAAAGCGTAATAAAGTCATAAAAGGGAAAGGACACTGTTGTGGTGTCTGATTAAAATCTAAGGGCTGGTGTATAATATATGAGCGGGGGCTGTTGTGGGCTCCGGCTCAGCGGGGCTCCCCTGGGCCCAGCCCGCTGATGGACTAATCATGTCCAAGCCCTACCAAAATTACAAGCTGATTGTTTTACCCATTATTTCTCCCAACTTTTAATTTCTGCTTTCTAAAGGATCATTGCCCGCGGTAATTGCAAAGGACCTGTCCTTGTATGTGTCACCAGCCTCAAAGACAAAAAAAATCTAATTTTCCTTTTATGCTTTCTCTATTTTCCTAACACACACGCCCCCCCCCCCCCCCTTTTTTTTTTCCCCTGGTAGCTAATTCAAACTGAGTAGCGACTGGAGCGTCCAAAACAAGAATGAAATTGATATGATCAAAGCACACATGGCTACACAAGAAAGGGAAGGAAATTAGGTAGGGGAAGAAATTCGGGTTTTATAAATCGCAGACAACTTTTATGCCTATCTCTTAATTTTCCATAATTAAAATCACTCTTAACAAGAAAGGTTTTGGTTTGGGTTTGGGGTTTTTTTTCCCCGAAAGTGGAAGTTGGGGCTGGTTGTTGCTTTACTCCTGCATCGGAGGGAACAGACCTTTTCTCCAAGTTACTCAGAATTTATTGATCGTCGTGTTTTGTCTTGTGCCGTTTAAACGTATTAATTTTCTCCCAGTGCTTTCCTGGCACTTACATTTGATATTTAATTTTAATTAATTAGCTAAGGAGAGAGAGAGAAGCGTGAGGGGCGGTGTTGTCCGCGGACACGAGCCCCGCTCCAACCACTAAACCCCGGTCCGTAATTTTCTCCTTTTGTTCTAATTTAATAAAACCAGCAGGGAAGGGAAACAGGTGCTGGGGGCTGTCACCTCTGAGCTCGCACACAGCCGGACAGAACCCCCTTCGGATCATCCAACTCCACGATTAGGGATGGAAGACCCGACGTTCCCGTCCCGCGTGTATGATATCTTCTTTATATTGATCCCGCAATTATTTAAAAGAAAGCGTCATCTCCTCCCACTTCTCCAAATAAGGCTATTTAGATGCTTTCCAGCCGAGCGGAGGTGCGCTGGGACGGAGCTGACAGCCGAGTATATCACGGCCGGCGCCATCCTTCACCCGCGCTCTCCCTCGCCGCCCCCCTCCCCTCGGCGCACGCTGCCGCCGCGCCGCTCCTCCGGTGATGAAGATCGCAGACTATTATGGGCCAGGGATTAATTTGTAGCCAATTACAGCCCAGTGCTAAATATGAACGCGTAAATAAGCTGCGGCCTCGCCTCGGTGTGTATGTGTGCGGGGGGGGGGCGGCAGGAGCAGGAGCAGGAGCAGGCTCAGGAGCGGCTGGGCAGCCCGGTGAGGATGATGAGAAGGAAGAAGCAGCAGCCGAGCGGAGGCTCTGAGCCGGGCATCACCTCCTGACTCCGCGGGAGGCTCCGGCCCGGCGGGACCCGGCGGGACCCGGGGAGCAGCGGGCAGCGGCTGCCCCGGAGCCGGAGCGGGGGCCGGGGAGGAGTTTCCAGCTCAACTTCGCCGGAGGAAAGGGGGGGGGGAAGCAAAAAGGGGGTTGGGGAGGGGGGGGAAGTTTCACCCGAGAGGGTCTCCGCGAAGAGCCATGAACGCCAGCAGAGACCAGGCGGGTGACATCTCCATCCCGGCGGCGGTGACAGCCCCCGCAGCCGGCACCGGGGAAGGCATGGACGGGCACGGCGAGCAGCGGCTCTCGGCCGGGGGCGAGCTGCCCCTCTACCCCTGCCCCGGGAGCAGGGACAGGCCCGGGGACAGCCAGAGCAACACCCCGGGACAAGACGGGGCGGGGGCAGCGCTGCCCGCCGTGCACAGGACCACCTCCTTCTCCGTGCTGGACATCCTGGACCCGAACAAGTTCAACAGCAAGAGGAGGCAGTGCGGGGGCTTGTACAAACCGGGGGGCACCGAGTTGGCGCTGGGGGCGGAGGATAAGCTCCAGGACTCAGGGACGGAGCTGGCCGAGCAAAAGGCTCTCGCCGAAGACTTCGACGCGTGCAAGAAGTCCGCAGACCTGATCAGTAAGTAGGTCTGGGGGCTCGGATCCCCCCCCTCGCCCTGGGATGGGGGGGGCTGCACCCAGCTCCCTGGGGAAGGGGCGTGCATGCTGGTGAAGACCCCTCCGGCAGGCTCGGGAGCGGGGCGGCGGGGGTTGCCGGCTCTCGGGAGGTGCCGACGCTCCCTGCGTTGCTGCTGCGAGATGGAAAGAGGTGGAAAGTGGCGTTGGGGAGGTCGGGGGGGGTCACCTCGGGGCTGGCGGCGCGGCCCCGGGCTCGGCACTGGCCGGGCTCGGCTCCCTGCCCTCCCCCCGCCCGGGGCTACTGGAGCTGCTCATCCCCGGGAGCCGTGGGATCAGTCCCGGGGGGGGGGGCTGGGGAGGGGGGGATCCCGCCATCCTCTTCCTCATCCCGGGGAAGAAGCAGCCCCGGGTGCGAGCTCCGGCTCAGGGAAACTTGCAAGCGGTTCCGAGAGCTGAAAGCTTCAGAGGGACGGAGCCCCGGCCCCCGGGGATGAGGAACGCTCTCTCCGCAACCCCACCCCGCCTGGGTCTCCCCAGGCATTTATGACTTTTATCTGCCTTCTCCCCAGCCTCCAGACCCGCTCTCCCCGTCCCTTGCCACCCACCCCCCCCCCCCCTCCCCGCAGCCTGCCGCCCGTTGCTCTGGGCGACAGATTCAATTTTCTCTCTCCCCTCGGCTTTTTTTTTTTTTTTTTTAGGACAAATCAGACTAATTGTGACAAAATGCTGGTTATCTCTGGAAAAACAATTAAATTCCTTCGATTACATTTAAGGTAAAATGTGCTTAGCAGCGTAAAGAGGCTGGATAATGGGGGAAATCGCCCCAGAGTGGCATGTAGGACTGCCTGGATCGATATCCTATTATCGAATTGTGCATATCTCTTTCAAGCACCTTGCAAACTCTTCCCTAACATCTAAATTATAGGGTCAAAATTCGGATAATTACTCGATTAAAACCTATTACACTTATTAGGGCTCGCTATTGATCGGGAATTGCATTCGACCCAGGCTCTAGATTGCTTTTTCATTCCGGGTCCGAACATCCCAACTTTCCCACCTCCGCACACCGCGGCTCCGGGCACAGCGGAGGGTCGGAAGGAAAAGGCGGTGGTTGTGAAAAAGATCCGCAGCCGTTCTGTGTTCCTGAGAGGGGAGAGAAGGGCGATTAAACTTCCCGGATAGGGAAAAATAATTTCTCTGTGTCTGGGGAGGACTCAGAGCTTTCCAACCCTTCCGCAGCATCGCTCTTAAAATTGGTATTAGGCGGTGGAAGGGGTCTCGAGCCCGAGCCTTTTACAACAGGCGCATTTTTAATCTCTAAAGCAAAAGCAGGGACGGGGCGTTAATAGAATTCAAAAGGGATTTTTAAAAGCAGTTGCGTAGCCGGGGTAATAACTCGTCTCAACTCATCTGAGTTTTGTCATACGAAACAGACCTGGGCGGCCGGAAAGACGGACGGGGTCAGCCCATCGCCAATCTCGGGCTTTTATCTCCAGACAAGGGGAGAAATGCAACTCCATCACTGCTCTAAAAATAAATGTATTTGGAGGCGTCCCGAAGCCGCGTTTCCCAGACGCTTGGCACATTTAAACCCTTCGGTCCCACCGCCTTAGTATTGCGGCAACGGTCGCAAACAGATCCGGGACTGCTCGAGAATCGCGATTTTTATTTCCTCCCTTTCCCTATCGTAATTAATAGTAGCTCAGGCAGTAGTTTAATTTAGGAGAATTGTTCCGAAAAGTAGCTCTGGCCGGAAAACTGCCGACACCCGAAAAACGTAAAGGTTTTCTGGGGAAAGGGGAGCGAAAACAGCGCTGGTCACACAGCGCTCGCGAAACTCGTTTGATCTTGTAAATAACGGTTAAAACTCTCTATAAAAATTAACATTTAACATCTTCCACAAACAAAATCGCGAGTCCAGCGTCAGTCTCCTTCGCCAATTGCATTCGCGCTGTATTTTTCTGTTTAAAGAAAATATTAGTTGAATTTTAGCGGGGATTTCCTAGAGTTTACAGGGAAAAACAAACTCTAAAATACCGGCGAGGTATTTTATTATTATTTTATTATCACCCCGGTCAGCGTGGCCTGGCCTCAGCCCCCGCACCTGCCCCGCAGGAGAAATCGCCGTCGCAAAAATCCCGCGTAGAGATTTCTCGCGAGTCCCGCAGGTTGTGGGGTGCCCGCTCCCCCCCGCCCCGCTTTGGGGTAAAACCTCCGCTTTGGGGTAACACATCCCCCCCCGGGGTTCGCGTCTCTGCGATCGCTCGCTCGGAGCGCCGGTTTGAGCAGAAAGCTGGGCAGGATCCTTAACGAAGCCCGAGTTATTACGGGATGTTTTCCCAGCGGAAAGGGTGACAGAGAACTCTGCCCCTTTCCCCCGCCGCCACGTCTTATTTTTATTATTAATAACCCTGATCTCATCTACGGGCTTCGGGGTGTCCGGCGTTAGGGTGCGGACCAACCCTGAGGTGCAAACAGAGCGGTCGGTTTGTTTGAGGCTTAATCACGACCACGACACGCGCGGGACGAGAGTGACAGAAGAGCGATTCACTTTCTGTTTCCCTATCGCTATGAAGCCAGCTGAACGCGCCCTCGGGCAGGGGGTCCCCGGAGCCGCCCCCCCATCGCGGGAGCGGGTGGAGGGAGGTTTCGGAGTATCGGAAGGCACCGAGTAGAAGGGATGGTGTCTGCGGGTCCCTGCCCGCCGTGCCACTCTCCCCCCCCCAAGCCCCCGGCCCTGGGCAGGGAGACCGCGGCGGGAGTTTGCCCCCCCCCCCCCCTCGGCTGCCCCGGCGGAGTCCGAGGGGGTCTGGGGGGTCTGGAGGAGCCGGGGCTCACGAAAATGGAGTCCGAGGGGGTCTGGGGATCTGCAGGAGCCGGAGCTCCGGAAAACGCCGTTTGCTGTTCGGGCTGCGTAACGACAGAACCGTCAGCAGAAGTCCAATAGCCTTAAATATCGGATAATTACCCTGTTCTCCGACGGAGACCCCTTAATTGGAGCGTAATATAAACCCAAATAAATTAAATGACCGTTAACTAGTTTGTACATTACACAAAATGAGTTTAATTAAGTTTGGATCTGCTCCGCTAATCAATACAAGTATTTACTCCGCTTTAATCCTGCCGTCTCAAGACGCGGCGAGAGGTCAAACCAGGTGGGGAAAGGGTTAAAAATGTCGGAGCAAACACCACCCCCCCACCCCCCCAAATCTCCCACCGACGCGGAGATTTCCCTCACTAAAATGGTTAAAAGCGATGTGACAGGGCCTCGCCGCCCGTCCCCAACCCGCGGCTGGCTCGGGGGGGGCTCCGGGGACATCCCCCCTTCGCCTCCCCGAAGGCACCGGGGTGTTCCGAGGGAAGAGGGGATGTACCCCCCGCCCTGGCCGGTTCCGCGCAGCCCCTCGCCTCGTTCATCGCCGGGGAGGGGGGGGCACGGAGCCGCCGGGGAGCCGTCGGGGGGAAGCAGGGCGGGTCGGCCCCGCTCCCCGAGCATCCCATCCCGGCCGCAGCGGGGGTGCCGTCGGGTGAGGACGGGGAAAGCCCCTCGGGACCGGTTTCTTCCCCGGGAGGCCGCAGCGGAGGCGAGCGGGGTCGGGGGCCGGGACAGCGTCCGTCGGCGGCGGGGCCTAACCGCGGCTGTCGGTTGTCCGCAGAGGACGGCGAGCTCTACAAGGCCGAGGAGTGCGACCTCGAGTACGGCAGCCGGCCGAGCCGCAGCCCGGACAGCGAGCCGCCGGACGACGAGGAGCTGTGCAGCGAGGAGAGCAGCGGCAGCGGCTCGGCCCCGCCGGGAGACCCCGACCCGGGCCGCCTCCTCCACGCCGAGGGGGGACCCGCTCCGGCCCCGCCGCCGCCCCCCCCCCCCTCCGCCGCCCCCCCAGCAGCCGGCGGCCGCTGCCGGCGGGGCCCAGCAGGCCAAGCCCAAGAGGAAGCGGACGGGCTCGGACTCCAAGTCGGGGAAGCCCCGTCGGGCTCGGACGGCCTTCACGTACGAGCAGCTGGTGGCGCTGGAGAACAAGTTCAAGTCCACCCGGTACCTGTCGGTCTGCGAGCGGCTCAACCTGGCGCTGTCCCTCAGCCTCACCGAGACGCAGGTGAAGATCTGGTTCCAGAACCGCCGCACCAAGTGGAAGAAGCAGAACCCGGGGGCCGACACCAGCGCGCCCAGCGGCGGGGGGGGAGGGGGGGGAGGCGGCGGGGGAGGGGGGGCCCTGCCCGGGGGGCTCAGCCCCCTCAGCCACTCGCCGCCCATGGGGAACCCGCTCGCCATGCACGGGCCCGGGGGGTACGGCGGGCACCCGGCCGGCGGGCTGGTCTGCGCCGCGCAGCTGCCCTTCCTGCCCAGCCCCGCCGTCCTCTCGCCCTTCGTCCTGGGGTCGCAGACTTACGGCGCACCGGCTTTCTACACCCCGCACCTATAAGCCCCGACGGCCCTTCCTCTTCCTCCTCCTCACCCCCCCCGACCCTTTCCCGCTGCGCCCTCGGCGGCTGGGGGGAGCGGTCGTCGTGCCCCCCCTCCCCCGAAAGAAGAAACCCGGGCAGTGGGACCGAGAGGGAACGGGGAGGGTAGGGGGTCCCGCTGCCGAGCCCCCCCGAACCCCCGCGATGCGCCCGGGCTGCGCTGCGAGGGGAGGAGGGAAACCCCCCCTCCGCCGTGTAAAGTAGGTGTAAATCATCCTTACTTGTACTTTTAATTTCGCCGCCCCTCGTCGCTGTGTGAGTTCGGTTATTTTATTTTTTAAATTTTTTTTTCATATTTTTTACTTTTTATTTTTTAATTTTTTATTTTTTATCTGTTATTATTATTTATTGTATTATTTTTATATTTTAAATAGTTTTTATCTTTTGGGTTTTTTAAATTTTAATTTTTAATTTTTTAAAAAATTATTTTTTTCTGCTTTGTTTTTATTCTGGCCTGACCACTCGTAAAAGACTTCTTTTATTAAAAAAAAAAAAAAAGGCTTACGTACCCATCTGGCTCTCAGGGTAAAACAGAGACCCACCGGCCCTGCCCCTGGACACCGCCGAGGTGACCTCACGGTGACGACGGTCCCTGCTCTTGGAGGCGGCTCGGCGGCGGGAGGCGAACCCGGGCGAGCCGCCGCGGACAGGCGGGGAAGGGGCGGCGGGGGCTGGGGCGCGGGGGGGGGCTTTTTCACGTTAATCGTTTCTGTATATTTCTGGTTGTTACAAAAAAAAAAGTTTTAACTTTATAATTAATGTATAAGGTACGGGAGTGACGAGCGAGAGATGATCTAGAGAGCACTTTGTTTGCTAAACACTTTAAATCAATCAATAAACTTCAAGGAGAAGGCGGGTTCCGTGGTGCCGAGTCCCTGGGCTCCGCTGGGTTTCCTGGCAGACCGGTTGCGGCTGGGAAGCGCCCGGAGGAACGGCTGCCGTCGGGCTGCTGCCGTCCCGTTTGCTCCCCGAACGCATCGCTTCTACGCAAATAGAGCTCACCCTGCTTGTACGAGAGAGGGGTTTTCCTTAATCAATTCATTTATTAATTCCCCATCTTCTAAATTGGCTTTGCCTGTTGCTGTTGTGCGATATTACGAACAAAAAAAGATACTTCTCTTTTTTCTTTTTCTTTTTTCTTGTAGATACTTCTTTTTTTTTTTTTTTTTTTCCCTTGTACAGAATCCCAGACCTCTCCAGCGCTTCCGCCAACGGGCAGCCCGATATTTTGGATTTATGTAAATTTAATAACTCGGCTCTTTCGCTCAGACGCCGCCACTTAAAAAAAAAAAAAAAAAAAACGCAACCTTTCCGTCGCCTTTCCACCGACTGCTTTTAAATTCGTTTCGAAGCTGGTCTTTTCAAACCCTGACTTCATTCTGTTTCTTCTTTATTTCCAACACGCAGTCTCTGGCGGCTGGTGCGGCCGTCCCGCTTCCACGCTCCCTGCGAGACCCCGCGGCTCACGGGGGGCTTAGCTCGCGCTTCCCTCTTCATTTCGGTGGGATTGTTTTGGGGGTGGTTGGGGGGTTTTGGAGGTTTGTTTTGTTTTCTGGGGGTTTTTTTTCTTCCTTTGCTTTCAGCCCGGACATTTGACGGCTGCCGTCGCAAAGGCAGCGTGAAGAAACCCGCGTGTGCCGAGCGGTTTCGGGGAGCGGAGGGCTCGGCTCGGCTCCCGGTCCTGGTCCCGGGGCGGACCCGGTGGCTGCGGGCAGGGGGACAGGACTGGGACCCCCGCAGCCGCCTCCCCCTCCCGCACAGCCCCCGCGGAAATAAACACAAAGCGGTTCAGCCCTCCCGTGGAAATCCAACCCCCGGGGCGAGGGGCGAGCAGAGCCCCGCCGGCCGGCCGTCTCGGCTGCAGGGACCAGACTTGCTCACATCTGTGAAAACAAGAACTTTCACTATAAAAGCTGTTCTGAAGCAAAATTTTCAGGGAAATCATTGCAAGCGGTGCTTGGAGGACAGCTCTCCACAGCTTTTACTGGCAGGAGAGGACCATCTGAACTGGGAAACAGACACTCAGGAGACACTTCCACAATGTGAAACTAACCCGTGACTGACCAGGTCTGAGCTAGTGCTACTCGCAGTCGAACTGTCAGCTCAGATGGGACAAGACCCAGCTTAATTAAGAGCTAATTCAAACCTTGTCTACACTCCAGAAGCTCCAAACAAGTCCACCACGTGGGAAATAATTCAGCTCCAACAGGGAGCTGCTCACAGCTTTGGAGCAGACGAATTTCCTACTCCAGGTCAGTCAGCATCCCACCAGTGAAAACTGTGTGTGTGAGGATGATTACTCACAGCTGTTGGATGAAGGACTCGGTTAGCCTGAGATTCGTCGCCATAAAACTCGGTTTAACAAGGCTTCTCACATTTTCTAGCGGCGCTGAAAACAGAGCCGCAGGGTACCTCTCTGCACAGTCAAGGGAGTTATCGATGATCCGTGCTTGAACGCCTCGCCCAGAGGTCTGATCTCAGAGAAGTCAAGAGCCAAACCACCGAGCCCCAGCTCTCGTGCGTGCCTTACCCGGTGTGCGGAGCAGGCAGCTCAAGTCCCAGGATACCGTCTGTACGCAGAGGCCATTTTAGAGTACCAGCACCAAAGACCTAAATCTCGACCGACGCTGGCTGGCCCACGGCTCTGCAGTTGGTTCGTGCCATTGGACCAGGCTGCAAGGTTGCAGACTCGTCAGCGAGAAGCTTGATGACACCAGCGCAGGGCAGCTGTGGAGGGACACCCCTGGTCTGAATGCTCAGCATCCCATCTGTAAAGCTGAACGCTCTCACCTTCCCCAACATCCCAACTCCGCCATCGGCGTTCCTGCCTGTTGACACCCTGGGTCTATAAGAGAACGAAACGGGCTTGATGCAGCAATTGGAGGTCATGAAAAGCCCCCCAAGCTGCCACGCTGCCCGCCCAGCAAGGCCCCGGAGCTGATTCCCACCTGCCTGGTGCACCTCTCGTGCTGCACGCAGCGGTCGGTGCTCCAGCGTGGAGCTTTCCGGAGGGATGCAGCTCATTTTCAGCAAGTCGTCAGTGAGAAGCGGAGACCCTGGTGCAGTGTGAGTAGAATCTCACCAGCTGAGGGAAAGCTGATCGTGACACAAGCAGGAGGTGTTTGCGCTGGTTCATTCTGTGAGTTAGGTCTTTTTAAAATTACTTTATTATTCATTCACAAAATTAAGTGTTAGGGGACTTCAGAATACAGAACACATTCAAGAGGACGTTTAGAAAAGCCTTTGCCAAAGGACAAATCCTCCTCCCAGATACACTGAGCAGCACATCCAGAGTCTGATTCAGTCTTTCAAGCGATGTCTTCAGCACGTACCGAAGAAGATCTGGGGCATCAGCATATTTTTGAACTAATTCCCATGAAGTCAATGTTGAATCCAAGGGTGCAAGCCTGTATCAGTGAGAAATGATTCAGATATTAATCGCTTCTTACCACTGTTCACTATGTGACTGAATGAGGTAAAAAGAGTGGGAAACTGCACCTGTATTACTTCAGATATTTCAGCTTACACTGAATAAGTTTCAGTTGTTCACGTTCGCTGAATAAACAGCAGTAAAATGTCTTACAATTGAAATAACAGGAAAAAGCACATAAATACAGACAGATATATTCCAAATGGGGGATAACTGAAAATATTTTTAAATATTTTATGTCATTGCTTACACACAACAGTCAATGACGTTACACCAAATCACTGGAAAACAGTGTTCTATGTTACCTCTCCCCCAAAATTTCTTGGTGCTATTTCCAGCTGAGAAGGGAACGTGGGTTTAGTGAACTACTTTTTTAGATGGAGTCTTCAGGTTTTTTCACATGTGTTGCAGACCTTCTGTTTCAGACTGAACTCACAGCCGTGTTACGTGTTTCTATTCCTACACCCCATAAGCAAAATGTTAAAAATAAAGTTTTGTCTGTATGAACCTAAACACATTTCCCCCAAATACACCATGATGTCTGCTCGTAGTCTGCTGTACTGGCAAATATCCATCAGGTCCTGTGTTACATGGACAAAGCTGTTCTGCTCACACAGAGGTGTATTTAAATACTCACAGCAACATTACAATGTCTGGGCAGTTCTGAACTTCAGGTTTTGTCTCCAAGAGTAAGCCAGCAAACACCGTTGTCGCAGAGCTTTTCTTATGAGCAAATAAAACAAAGATTTTTTTTTTTTTTAATCATATTGGAAGATTTGCCAGACTCCAGGAGGTACACCAAGGCACAGATCAGAGTGGACACTGAAGATGAAGGGAACAGGCAAGGAAACAAATGGGATCCCAACCAGTTCGTCTCACAAAGTGGGTTTACGTCAGCGTTTTACCGAAGCCACATTCTTGTCTATCTGGTGCTTTGTTTTTTCCCCCCTTCTGCCCATACTGTTCTGCCCCGCACACTCACGTTACACTGACATCTCAGGCGGACAGAATGATGGGTGCCACAGTGAAAATCACCCTGACAGTAAGAGCTCTCTCTACTTGCCTGATGCTGTCTGGCAGAGATGCAAATTCATCGTACAGAACAAGCTTCAAAGGGGCTCCGGAGGTTATTGCAGTGTCGGCAACCTACTGCTGCTAAACCTGCAGTGCCCGCTCAGGAGAAACCCTGTGGGTGCTGGGAATCCTATGGATGTGCCCTGTGCCAGCAGCGGAACACCAAGGGCATGGGGGGCAGCTCGGGATCAGGACCCACAAGTCTGGGCATGCAGGGGCAGGCAATACGACAAACAGCAGCTAAATCTGACACATGATTTACCGATTTAATCTCATTATATGACAAATCCTCAGCTAGCAAAAACTGTCACTCCACCCAAAGTGCTAGATTTTATTTTAAAATACATCTTTTACATTTTCTTCTCTGTAACGGCATGAACCAGAAACATTTTACAGTGACAATAAAGGCGGCATGATGCCACAGCAAAGAACCCCAGGTCACAGAAATATTTATGTGGGATGATGACTGACACAGTAAAGATTCACCCCACTTTGGTAAACTGCTGCTTTTTCAAGGGAAGGGAAATAAATCTACTGAACTCAGTACAAATATCTCAATTATTGCTCATTTTCTTTCTTCACCACCCCCCCACCCCCCACCCCCCACCCCCCCCCCCACGTTGGAAGAACTTGCCCTGCAGATAAGGGGACTCTTTCCTGTCTTGCCACCCTTCACTCAGGTAGGGTGACAAACTTGCTTTCCTCTGCCTCGGTCCCCGCAGGCTGCATGAGGGGAAGAGGAGGGCAGGAAGAGAGCGTTAGGACGAGCTGCTGGTAGGGGCTCTTCAGCTCCTTGTGTTGACACAGTGGTTGAAGCATCCAGCTGCACTCTCTGTGACCTGTTAGAGGTTTGAGATTCGCCATGAAGAATGTTCTTTGGGACTTAGCGCACCAGCACTGCACCTTGCAGTGATGATTTGGAGTGAAATACCGCGTCTGCTCCAGGCACGCGCTGCAGCATGCCCGATCGCACCCTCGTTTGCTGCTTCTGCTTCAGCAGGGGGAAAATAAACACTTGGGCACGCACAGAAGCACCATCTAATTTCAGCCCTAGTAAAAACGGGTGGCAGGCTCTCCTCCTGGTGCTGTTAGCTGTCAACTGCCAAAAATACCATTACAAAAACTCAAAGATAGCCAAAAGCAATTTTGAAACAAGCAGAATCATATATTATAATTCCATATACCTTTTATAGCGCGAGAGGGTAAGAGTGGCTCCATAATAGCATTATAAATATAGCAAATTAATGGTGGATGCAATGCCAACACCTTGTCGTTATGCAAATTGGAATGGCAGCAGAAGCGGTTATTCAACAAACCCTTTCAAGGTAACCAGACGCCTGACGCTGCTCATTACCTCTAAACTAATTAGCACCACATTTAAACAATTTTAATAAGCTTTTTCCTGAGCCTCTTGGCAGAGGGCATTCCTGATGCTGAAGCAATGCCGTATGAGTGCTTGGCACAGGAGAGCTGGGGCTTTGCCCAGGGCACTGACAGGCAGAAAAGCAAGGGCAAGTCTGCCTGAAGAGCCAAACGGCGATATTTAATTTACAGACATTTAGGGATGGAGGAACAGCTTGCACTGGAGTGGTCTAGCTCAGGTTGTCCAGGCTGTGGTGCAGCCTACCGCCAGCAGAACCACCGCCGTGTCCTCCTCCCAGCGCAGCAGAGCCCGCTCCCAGTCCGCTCTCCGGAGCTGGCACTGCATTTGGGCTCTGCGCTACGCAGACCAAGCTAATGGGAGAGGAGCAACAAGGGCATGAATTAATGTCTTTCTCCACTCAATCAGCTTGGAAGGAGAGGAAGAGGAAGCGGGATGGGGCCAAACTCTTTTCAGTGGTGCCCAGCGACAGGACAAAGGGCAATGGGCACAAACTGAAGCAGAGGAAGTTCCGTCTGAACATGAGGAAGAACTTCTTCCCTCTGAGGGTGACGGAGCCCTGGAACAGGCTGCCCAGGGAGGTGGTGGAGTCTCCTTCTCTGGAGATATTCAAGACCCGCCTGGACAAGGTCCTGTGCAGCCTGCTCTGGGTGACCCTGCTTCGGCAGGGGGGTTGGACTACATGACCCACAGAGGTCCCTTGCAACCCCTACCATTCTGTGATTCTGTGTGTGTGTGAAAGCTTCAGCTCAAAAACATGAGTAGTCAATACCTCTGTCCCCTTTTCCTTCAGGAGCAGCATCAGCCTCCCACAGCTGGAAGGGCAGTAACTTCGTCCCACAGGTCACGATCTGCCCAGCTGCCAGGCAGAGCCAGCTCTCATCTGCATGTGTTATCCAGGAGATGGGCTAAGGTTTGGGATCCCTAGCACCTCTCCCATTTGAAGGGGTCACCAGTGCCGCTGGATGGGGAGGGTCCAGACAGGTCTCAATCTCGGCTGCTGCTCTGAGGCCTCAGCCTCCGTCAGGGCTTCCCGCACTCTTTTGTAAGTCCTTCAATTTCTGTAGCAGATTTTGTAACAGGGAGGACCATCACCGCATCCATTGCAGAGGGATGCTCCTTGGGCTCTGAATGTACCAAGCAGGCTCTACCTTCTCTCGCTAGCCTTCCACCACCCTTTTCTGTAATCCTCCTCCGTGTCCTCACCCCACACCTGGCAGCATTCAAGGTCCGCACTGATATGGCACAACTGCACCACTTTGGTTTGAGTGCCACGAAACCAGTTAAGAGGAGAGCAACCAAGCTAGGGTCTCCTCCCCAGGCCCTCCAGCTGGTTGCAGGGCAACTGCATTTAGGGGGAGCCCCTTGCCCGAGCTGTGGGGTGGGTGCTGTGCTTGGCTTTGTATCTTGCTGACCCTCACCCTGATCCTGCCTTGCATCCTGATGGACTTTCAGGTAGCTGCTGAGGGGTGGCTGGCTCTGTTACTGTTACCAAGCTCGGGTTTTTCGTTTGGGTGCTGTGGGATGCTGCCCCTTCCCGCCTTCACCTTCTGCTCCTGGCCCACCTCTCCCTGATGCCTGGAGTCTCTGCTCTGTTTCTTCTTTCTCACCTTGCTATGGACTTGACTTTGCTCTGCACTCCCAGCACTGCAGAGTTTTCCTTGGGCACTGCTTGGGGCAGAGCTCTTTCCTGTTTCCAGATGCAAATTCCAGTGTTCTTTCCACCCGGGAGCAGGATGTTGTTAACTGTTTTGGTTTCATTTAAGTGTAGCTGTCCCAGTGCAGCCCAAAACAGACCTATGGAGAAATCGCTCTCCAGTAGTGATCAGAATAACACCCTTCTCTCAGGCTTTGGTGTCCAAGAGGTCCTAAGGGCTAATCTTCTAGCTGATGACAATCGCTATGAGGGAGCTTTCCTGAACCCATGAAACTCAGCGATCTGTTTTTAATAGGAGGTGTCTAGGGAATGAGGATCCAAATCCAGCCACCCTTTGCCCTGTCTGGGGACTGTAATCTGGAGGGCTCTTTTCTAGTCTTCTCTCCTACATGAAGTGTTTCTAGCTCTGCTGTGGTTCAGTTTCAGCTCCCACAGGAGGAGGGGTGATGCAAACTGTCTCCTTCCAGCTCCCTGCCATTTAAGTCGCGCGTGGCTTGGGTTGTCTCCTGAGGCAGGGCATGGGACTGGCACCTCTTGGGCTGAGCAGGGGTCTGGAACTCCACCTTGCCTGAACACGTGCTCCAACACGACAGCTGTGCTGCATGCTGTGATTGCCACTGACTATTTAAGAACAGTGATTTTGTTCAAGGTACGTGTTTGGTGGGCGTTAGGTAAGGTGTGAAAATCCATGCCAGATCAAGACTTCTCAAGTGCTCGTACAATTCCTTCCCCAGGTCTCATTAGGCTTAAGCAAGAACTCTGGCCCAGGCGGGAAGGCCAGTGCAGCTCGCAGCTGTACGGACCCTTACGGGCCCAGGAAACTTCAGCACTTCTTGGGCTGCTGTTTTGGACTTGGGCACCCAGACCTTTCTTTGCTGGAGCTCCCTTTGTATACCTGTTTGCTACTACCCATGGCCAGACCATTCTGTAAAGGGATGAAGCTCTCCTATGTGGTAGTATCATCATTTCAAAAGGTACCATTTTAAATAACCAATTTTCATCACTTAACTACTTAACTGCATCTCCCTACCCTTTGTGATGTGTAACCTACAGAGACATTTATATCGCCTCCATGATGAAAACCATTAATGTGTTTAATAGCTCTGGATAAGCTACAAACACTGTTGCATGAAGAGCCAGGTATTTGCACGGGTGTCAGAGACCACCAGACGGCTCTCTCTGCTAAACTGGTTTGATACATCAGGGGTTTGCTGGCAACGTTCCTGAAATTCAGTGCTGCTTCTGGCTAGTAGCTCCTTCTAATTAGGAACATCCTTATTGCCCATTTCCACAGCTACTTTAAGTGGAACAGGTTTATTTTTTCTTTTTTCTCTTCCGCAAAAGAAAGATTTTTTTTTTTTTTTTGATAATGTCCATTTTGAACTGACGGGTGCCCCCAGCCTGCCAACTGTTCTACACAGGGTGATGTGTTCTCCATGCAGAGCCATGTACAAACCCCGTGTCTTTGTCTTGCTTCCAAAAAAAACAAAACAAAACAAAAAAACCCCAACAACCCAACCCAAAGAAATCTTTCAACTATCATTTTTAAGAGCTTTTATAGGTTACAGTTTTCTAATAAGAATCTTCAGCCAGACCTGGGTTGCTAAAGCCAAGCCTAAAACACATTTAGGGAAAATGAAATTACAAGGTACCATCATGCAAAAGATGAGTATGGACCCATCATCTTGTTTCAGTGACTGCAGAGAAAATGTGCTGAAGGTTTATTTTTATTCAGCAGCCGTGCTCATGAACTCCCTACCAAAGAGTTTACGTGACGATGCGATTTCTATCAGAAGGCCAGACACTTCATTCCAACTTCAAACAGCATGGAATTAATAACTGCTACAGTGTCTTCCTTCCAGGTTTTTACTTCCCAGATGCAACTGTGTGCTCAAGTAAGAATACCCATGGAGAAGTCTTTATTTTCAGTTCTTCTCTTCCCACTGGAAGAGCGCTGGTTACAAAAGAATGACTTGGAGGCATCAGCACAGCTCACTCCAGCTTGGAGCTATCTTGTCCTTACAGGAATGCAGAATATTCAGCCCATACTGCAGTTACCTTCACACCACAGACTAAGGGCCAAATCACCCGGGGTGTTTACGTATCTGGAAACCATGTGCAGTGTCCCCTGTAAGTAGCAGCATGTTACAGTACAACTGCAAAGGCATTTGAGTGAGTTACAAAGACAAATGCACACAGCAGAGATTATGTGAATGACACTTGGATCTTTTATTTTTTTTTTCCTGGAAGCCCTGAGGACAGGAATAGAGAAGTTCCAGTAGAAATGTCACACAGACAGTTTAGCTGTTTGAAAAGCTGGTGAGCTCAGAGACCTCAAATTTGTAAACTTCTGTGAGCAAAGTGATGCACAAAGAGGTGTGATGCATCTACAAAGTAGATGGATTTATTTTGAACTTCAAAGTTGGATTTCTGTTTAATGAAGGTATGCTGGATCTTTGGAGATAGATGCCTTTTTAAAATTTTTCCTCCAGTGCCGAGTTTCAGCATCTGTGCAGGGACAGGAACGACTCTCACACATTGACGCAATGCACAGTCAGTTCACTTTATTGCTCCGCTTGCATGGTTATATACATTTTTCATATTTGCACACGTGATCACGCTTATTCGGATAGACTACAGACATAAATCACGTGCTGTTCACATGCCCCACATTCCCTTATGATTGGTAACTATGCACTTAAAGCCAATAGCAACAGACTGCCTCCACGTCCTTGAACACATCTTGGTTTTGCTAACCCACACCACGTGCACTATCAGAACCTTCTCAATTGTCATGAATAACTGCCCTTTCCAGCGGCCTGTCCAGCTATGCTAACTGTTTTGCTTAAGCGGCCCAGTCATGCTAACTCTCAAGCTACATCAACCCCAATGCTCCAGCACAGCTACAGATAAATCCAGGAAAAGGAGAAAGCTTCCCAAATCCTCTGAATTCTGTCTGACCAGGTCTAATGAGAATGTTTAAGTGGCAAAATTCAAGACCCACTGTGTGTATATATGCTGAGTTGCCCTGGTGGAGAAGCAATTTGATTAAACGAGGCAATAATTAACACAGGAGGGGAAGCACAGGCTTCTCAAATGCTGGATGAGGGGCAGATGCCTGATGGCAAGAGGCCAGGCTGGCATCAAGGCAGTGCCACAGAGGAGGTGTTTAACGCATTCTGCTATGAAGAGTCAATGTCTTTCTTCCTTCAAGGCAGCAGGAGCAAGAAAAAGGTTCATATCCAGCTGGGTATATTCCCCACTGACAAAGAAAGTTCTTGCAACAAAACCAGAGAAAAAAAGAAAAGCAGAGGAGCTTTAAAAAAGGTCATCGCTAACCTGGCCCAAAGGAGCTTTAAAAAAGGTCATCGCTAACCTGGCCCAAAGTCCCTGCGCCAATGTCCGAGTTAGCCAGCTCCCAGTCACTTGCTGGGAAACCTCAGTTCTGCCAATTCTTTTTCCGCATGGAAGAGGCACTCTAGAAAACACCTTTTTGCATGAGAAGGGGGGAGCACACACAGATCACGTGGCAGGATCAGGTTTAACTGGTGGATCGGACACTCAGGCAGGCAGCTTCAGCTGGTAATTCTGGAACTGTGAGTAGTATTACTTACCAACCACACTTTTTTCTCAGAGATTTCTACCGTTTCCCTTTCCAGTCTTGGTCTTTGGGCTTTTTCTTTGTTTTAATAATTATTAATTTGCAAAAGGCCCAAAATGGGAACTCCAAGGGGTAGAGTGCACCTACTGTTTGATGGAAATCTTCTAGTGCTGACATTTCACGTCCCCAGCAAAGAAAGGTTAAGTGCCACTGCACACTATAAATTCCCCACTCTTTTTACAGGGAGGAGAGAAAGCATGTCTTACAAATGAACACCTTCAGTCTGTGCAGGCTCAAGACCATTGTGGCTCTTCTGAATGTTAATTTCCAGGATCAAACAGTTTCATTCAGACTGTTCTGGGATCCCAGCATCTGATGATTTATATTACACTCAAATGTGCAGGGTTGTGTTGATGTTGGTTTTGTTTTAATTTATTTTTGTGTGTCTTTATCCTTCATAACAAATAAAATCAGTTTAACAGTAGATTCAGCTGACCTGGTGATGAACTTCGTTTGTCCCTGCCTGCATTTTCACCCAAAGCCTTCACTGCCAAGCTAGCTAGACTGATAGTACAAGCAGCTTTGCTCCCCAGTGCAGTAGGTATCTTTTGAAATTCTGTCTCTCTATTGTTTTAGTTCTGGTAGTTTAGAAGTACATCTTCTAAATACCTGTGCTGAAGAGGAAGATGTTTTCCACACTGCAGAGCTCCTACACGATAAATTATCAAGATTCAGCACTAAGTGCTTTCTAAGCAGTACTTGTGCAAGTCAACAGGTATCTGGCAGAACAGAAAAATAGCTTTTGCTTGAGGTGGGCCAAAGCTACACTGAGGAGTTTAAATTTTCTCCTTTTTTAATTCTTATAGTCTATTGATGCATGAAGAAACACCCCTAAGAGATGAGTGACTAAGCCAGTGCTGTAGAGAATCTATTCTAATTTGTTATTTGTATTTTACTGAAGACTTCTGCTGTTCACTTTGATTTTCAAACATTCTGTCCTCCTTGATATGCTGGATTTTCTTCATCCATAAAGCTGTATGAAACCTTGCAAGAACACAACTGGTCAACGTTTGGTTTGCTCTGCGTAAGACATGACTACAGCCAGCGAAGCAGGTTTGGAAGATCTGGTTAAGCACCCAGCCCGTAACAACAAACCACACTGGATCCAGCTGCTTCATCTCAGTAGGCATGTTCACTCTCTGGAGTCAGAAGAGTCTAGATGCTCGTGTTTATATCGGGATCCTTAGATGCACCCTCAGGCTGGAGGTGGATGTAATTTTAACTGAGGCAAGCCAAGCAGTTCACTAGCACAGTCTGCCACTTGAGCAATTTTTAAAACCTCATACTTCAACTTTGTGCTGGAGCTTTTTGGGATCAGTGAAACTGCAGCACATTCTGAGTATCTCCACAAACTTTCACAGCATGCTTTCCAGATGTAGGTCTGAAAGATCCTGGGATACCATCGCGGGAGGACAGGAAGCAGACCAGGATGACCTTTGTCATTTCAGCTTCTCCACCAGTGCCCCAGCTACCAAGTTTGAATTAATTCCTGAATTTCAGTTTGCTGAAATCAAACTCTACTCCATTCACTACCTGAAGGCATCAGTTGATCTGAATTTTTTTTTTTCGTGTGTACACATGAGGTCTTTACAGGTGCTGCAGGAGTCACTGTGCTGCTTGATGTGGCACACTTTCTACAATACTAGGCTCAGCAAATACTCTGTGGGTTGCCATCTCTGGTAAAAATCTAATTGTTTCTAAGGCATCTCTTTTCCAAAAGTGTGAAAGCGGAGGTAAATTACAACACACATTTTGGCAAAGGAGGTATAAATTACATGAGTCCCTTAGGAAAGGAAAAAAAAAAAACCCCAAACCTGAACACTTCACTCAGAGTACATACAAGTCATAAAACACGCTCTATTTCCTGTATATTTAAAATATAATAATTTAACATGTTAAATGTATTCCATCCTATACCACCCCATCTTTGCCAAAACTAATGTTCATTATCAAATAAGTTAAAGTTGAAAACAATTTAAAAGTTACCCCAGTAAGAATATACATAGCTCAGTCTTTTAGTGTCAATACGAAGACCTGAGACAAAGGTTTTGTGCAGTTGCACTCTTGTAACAAAATGAAGGGCAAAGACGACTAACGATTTAATTCAGTGCATAGTTAAACTGGTTGGCAAACTTCTCGTGCTTTCTTTGGTCCACTCGGTTCATTGCTTTCACCACCCGTTTCATAGCACCTCTGAAAGAGAAACAAAAAAAATAAAAACAGTTATGTTGATTCTACACAATCTCAGAGAATGTTTATGAATGTTGTGGGAAAAAAATGAACTATGATTAATTACTACCAGGCTTCTGAACACTGCACTGATGAGGCTGAACAAATCTGTCTTGTTAACTAAATTAGCTGCAGCAATACAAATAGTTTAATTCAGCAATGATTTTATTAACAGGAGTAAACAAATTAAAGTCTTACAGTTTAATGGCTGTGCATTCCACCCTCCTAGCATTATTTCTGATAGTCACACATAGCAAGTTCCATTTTTCAAAAGCACCTAATTGTTCTTGGGGAAAAAAATAACTTCAAGTACTAACAGGATCTAAAAAAAACCTAACACTCAGAAACTCTTATGATGTCCAACCTGCAGAATCTAGAATGTTTCTGTGAGGGAAGGGCTTGCTGCTCAATTCATGTAACTATAACTCATTTAGCAACTTTCCTTTCACAGGTGACTAAAACCCCATTAAATCAGCTGTGGGCAGAGTAAGACTCTTGCTCATACCAGCAGCATCCCCATTCCTGAGCAACAACTGTTTAATCCACAAACACAACACTGGTTCAGTAAGGCAGCAGAGATTGTCATGTAGCTCTATGCAGAGGGATAAATTAATGTTGCAGAACAGCTCAGTGCTTAGAATTTAGTATAGTCATGACAATATGTCTGCTACCTTATTCTTACATGAAGTGGAATGGGATCCCTGCTACCTGATGATGGGCAAGCATTCGTGCCCCCTGCTGTGCTTGAAGAAGGCTCTGGAGTGTTCCCCAGATTCAAAAAAGGAAAGAAAGGAATTAAACTTTGGAGCTTTTAAGCTTTCCTGGTGCTCCTACATCCGATGAGGGTTTGCCCCCATGTTGCTGCTCCTTTTCTGCTGCTGCTGTTTCTTCCCAGGAAAGATGGTGCCTAGAGACTTCTCTTCTTTTGGCAATGACTGCTATGCTTTTGAACAGAGTGAGCAAAGAAACTTGCATTTTTCTTCCCTGCACAAAATTCTGAGTGAAGAACACACAGCTGAGATTTTGAAGGTGGGGAAAATGATGCCTTGACAGCATGAACAGGAGCAGGAGAGTCTCCTAAATAGCATAGAGAGAGCAAGCTTATATAATATTCCTTAATTGTGAAGGCAGAGGAAGGGGTTCGCAATTCCAGAGGGAGAAGAAAGGCAGTACCAGAAATCAGAATGCTCTGCTGCATCCATCTGCCCCCACAGAAATTTATGGTAGCTGTTGTGCACAGCTGAGTGCGTTATGCCTAGGGAATTCTGTCCTTCCCTGGACTCCAGAGTTTCCATTATTACTGGTTACTTTGGGTGCCTCTGGCACAAGAGCTCAGAGATATGAATTGATACGTGCAGGTGTGTTGAGATGTCACCCCACCTCTGCTTATGAAGAAGGGACTAACACTCCCTGTGAAGGCCTGGATGCTCTGCCAGCGTGGGAGGTATACTGGCAAAGGGCTTGGTTTGAGGGACTGTGTCCCACTTAGGAGCACGGCACCAACTGATGTCTCCTTTCAGTTCCAGATCAGAAACGCAACCAGCAAGTTCTATCACACAAAGTGGATGGTTTCAAGTCTAGTGCTGTTAGACTCTACGTTGTCACAGTCTGCCTTTATCACGTCTGAGGATGCCGCAGGCTGTGCAGCAGAATGAGGACAGGGCACGCAGCAGGTAGTGTGCACCAGCCCGCTCCAGGATCAGGCCCTACACATGGTTCCAGCTGTGCTCCTGTGGTTATTTCTGAGAGGCAAGGTGACTTCTCTTATAGCTAACTGCTCTCTGCAATGGCTTCAGTTCGAAAGCCATTGTGAAACATCTCAAAACAGAGGATACTTCTTCATAATGTTTCTAAATGGCAGGATTAAAGATTTTCTCAGCAGCAACCGCGATGAAAGCCAACATTCTGAAAAAACACCTCAGAAGAGGTGTATTTTTAACAAAATTCTGTCATTAAAGTTACCAGAGTAAGGAAAATGTGGTCATGGTTTTGCACTTCAAATCTTGCCTAATTGGTAGGAGAAAAGTGAGCCTTTAGCAGTGCAGAGTGGCCTTGACACTTTCATGTCATGTAGGTTTTACATTAGCACCACTGGATTGTGCGATACTGTAAATGAAATGAGATCCCACTTTGATGATCTGTGTGCAATTTCACTTAACTTTATTGGCAGACTAGAGCCTGGGTTTATCACCTATACATTTCAAGTAATTTGGGGTTGTTATAAGGAGCCAAGGTTATCATCTTGTTTAGTGCAAAGCATGAAACCTATTAAAACATGACAGGTTTGATTCCCTATGCCTGGCACTAACACACAATCAAAATCATTAGCACAAACCATAGTAAACCAAAAACAGCTTTTCAAATTTATTTTGTTCAAGCCATTATGAAACTCTGATCATTAGAACTGTCTCCGAGTTGTAACTAAGATCAGGTAACATGAATTTCACAGAAAATGTGCTATTTCTGTAACAAAAAGCAATGTGGAATTGGCTTTGTTATTACCATTACATCAGAAAAGGGAAAATAAGCGTTTAAACAAATATTGTGCCTTGGATGCTGTTCAACTCATTCAGTATGTTTAGGGAGTAATCCACCATTGATGATTTCATAATAATAATTTGTGTTTTTGATTTGACAACTTCACGCTTTTCACAATCCTTTGACTACTTCATTTTTGACATGTGAAACTCTTTAAACAGCTGTAGCTCCTTCCCACTTGATGAAGGCCAGAGCACCCTTTGGCAGATTTATATTGCAGCCAAGACCACCTATCAGAAATGGCATAACAGAGCAGCCATGCGGAGCTACTACACGTTCTAAAACCCATTCAGCATGGTGGGCTGGTAGGCTCTCACTTCTACCCGAGCTGGCATGCCTGGCTTTAAAGTTAGCTCACATCTGTCTAAGTGATGGACACACCTCCGTTTGAAATGTCTAAACGCCCATGCCATCCAAACAGTTTCCTCTCGAGCCAAAGGTAGGCCAAGAGCTACCTTTTGCACATGTGCTGGGAGGAAAGGGAGACGTATGGAAACAGCACCATCACGGGGAAAAACACCGCGTCCATGCGTCTCCAGTACAGTGAATAAGAATTTCCAAACTCTTACACTGAAAAGAGACCCGAAGTAGGTTCCAGTCTTTGATATTTACAAAAGGCAGCAGGGGTTATGGGAACAAGGACTGTAACACAAGGATCCAAATATTTTTCTTCACCAGTTGAAGGCATTCTCAGTAAAGGAGGAGAACAATGCAATGGCAGCGTGACCCTGAATAATACACAGGAAGGGATCACTGTGTGCACATACTGGATTGGAAGGCACTGCATCAGGCACAGCTACAAATTTAGTACACCCAAGAGTGAGAGAAAATACAGAGGAGTAAAGAAGCCCAGGCAGCAGCCAAAAGTCCAGGAAAGTCTCTGAGCACACACTAGAGGCTCAAAGCCACTACTGTGTGCTAGTGACTTTTAACAGATCCTTTGATCAATTGAAGTTCTGCTCAGGACAGCCCACCTTAGGCTTTCAAAAGGAAAAGCTTCACTTTCACTTCACCTACGCTACTACAGTGTGATTGATGCTGTAAGCTGTGTCACGCTGAACGCATCATCTTCTTTCCAGATCTGGGACTATTTGCACACATAAAGTAGCATCCATTAATAAATGATCATCCAGAGAAGCCACTACAGCAATTAAAGGAGTGAAAAAAACACCAAGAAGGATGAAAAAACCAAAACAAACAAACAAAAAAAAACTTTCATAGGGAAATTTTGTAAATTAGCTGAAAATCAAAGATATTAATCTTGGTCATCAGAGTACTTGTTACTTTTTACCTTCCAGAGCTATGGAAGGCATTCCTGCTCTGCAGTTAGCAAAGAAAGTTGTTCAGTAAGTGCACGTTAATGTAGAAGCAGAAAGTACTACTGAAACAACAGGGAAACAGCAATTTAAAAGACTTTAGAGAACGTAAGCATCTTACTTATTGAAGACTTTCTTTTCAAGCCGGGAACGGGAAGTATTAGCCTGCTGCTTCAGGTCTGTCAGATTTGGGTATTTTTTCTTATTCCCTTTCTTTTTGCCTCCTTTTCCACTATTTTTAGAAGAACCAAGATCCAGTCCTGTAGCTGCTTCAACTTCTCTCATGAATTCTGGATCTCGCCACTCTGTTTAAAAGAAAAAGCATGCACTTTGAAACCCCAAACCCAGGCAGAATTTGCAGTCTCCTAAGGCACGGGTTCTTGTCACCGCCAGGCACGGGCAGAGTCGCTGGGCTGCAAGCTGCATACACAAAGGAAGGGGAGGATAAAGCAGTTAGCCAAAACAGCAGATCTTGATGAAAAAGCACTGCCAGTCTGGGATTAGTATCTATTATTAGCTGCTGTAGATGAAACTGGTCTGTGGGAAGACTGAAGTCAAGTTTTCACAGTAGCATAGTAGCAAAATTCCAAGGAAACTATTCCATGTACGAGAGGTGACATAAACATAGTGATTGTATTTCAGAAATTGAACAAAATGCTGACAATGTAGCTGAGGAACTTATCTCCAGAAATAAAATCTGAATAAGCTTAAAAATAAACCTAAAAAACCAGAATATGTCAGCTTGAGCGCAGAGCGGGGGTGGCAACATTGTAACATTTCTCCATCAAAGAATCATATTTGCTTCGAAACATGCAACTGGCACCTGACATCTAAAGAGCTTGAATAAGACAACACGACCCTGTTGCCATGAGCCAAATTTTGCATCTGAAAAGGATACTACTTTTGAAGTATCCCACAATTCAGCAGTTTAATTATCCAAATCAAGCTGCTTCTCTTGACAATCACACAAGAGTTAATTTAGCTCATCAAAATCTTGTTTTACAGTTTTATCAAAACCTTAATGCTTCGGAATCCAACTACACACTGTAAATGGATTCCGATTGTAGATGCCCCATGGGAAAACGCATGAACAATTTTGACTGCCAACTCTTTGAAGAATCACAGAATGGTAGGGGTTGGAAGGGACCTCTGTGGGTCATCTGGTCCAACGTCCAACCCCCCTGCTGAAGCAGGGTCACCTACAGTAGGCTGCAGAGGACCTTGTCCAGGCAGGTCTTGAATATCTCCAGAGAAGGAGACTCCACAACCTCCCTGGGCAGCCTGTTCCAGTGCTCCGTCACCCTCAGAGGGAAGAAGTTCTTCCTCATGTGCAGACGGAAGTGGTTCAGAAGCAGTGGTCTTTCACCTTTAGTATAGAGTCTTGCATATGAGAGCAAGGTAACACAGCACAAAGTAAAAATGTGGCTAGAGGACGGTTATCTTCAACTAGAAATTTAGAAAAATGGCACTGCATTACAAAGATTTTGAGCATATGGGTTGGAAGAAAAAAAAATGTAGCAAGTACCACTTCAGAGAGTAACAGGGTCCAGACTCAGCATAAATGTCAGAATTCTGTATTTTAACAACCAGTAATTGCCAGTCATTTGTCCTATAGTTTCCCCATATGTCAGTCAGCCTTTCTTGCCTGCAGAAATTTTAACACCAAATGTTTACTCCTCTTATTTAACAACTATGCAGATACAGAAAAATAAACAGTCCCTGACGACTACAACTTCACTTATATACCACGACGGTCACCGAGTGTGACAAATACTGGTAACAACACTTCAGGAAGGTCAGAGGCAACGTCCTCACTTAAGAGCAATTTTCCAGGTAAAGGTTAGATCTAACCCACGATACATGAAAGCAATGACTGATTAGAATCCAACACACCAAAAAGCACGAGGAAAACAAAACTGTGCAAGAACTGAGCGGGAGAAGCAGAGGGAGAATACAGAACCCATACACTTGATAGATCATAAGGCCTCACAGACTTTTTTTTTTTTTTTTTTTTTTTTTTTTTTAAGTGAAGGAATACAGAACTGCACAGTTCAGATACAGGAACGATTAATCCAAGATTAAGGAAAACTGTCTAAACAGTTTATCTCCAGTAATAAGAAGGCGTCACAGTTTAGGAACCCAGTGAATGGAGCAATTGTTTAAACACAACGAAAAAATGCCGGCATCCAGTAGAGATGAAATGAGCATTTGAGTAAAATGAAGGAGCAATTTAAAAGCCTTTGAGAAAAATCAATAGAATGCCAGGGAAGAGCGGCCTTTTTGAGCATTGATGGGCCCCTAAAGCTCTTCATACATTGTTACTGAGTTTAGCAGCAGGGAAAAGAAAATTACACAGTTTGCAAGGGTAGGCGGGAATCAATACTGTAGTTAGTAAAGAGATGCTATTTCACATCTGACTGGCCAGCGGCCTGCCTTCACCAGCCTGTCCTGATACCTGTTTGTTAACAAGTCACTAAGGGCTGAAAAAACCAGATACTCTTCAGGGCTGACACAAAAAATAGGCACTTAATTTGCTCCTGGGTGCGAACTATTGGAAAAGGATGAACGCTGCAGATTAGCAGGTCAGCGTAACCCCACCTGATTCGTCGTTTCAGGACCAAAGAGCCCAAAGCACCATTTTGTGGACATTAGCTGGAAATTAAAATTTTATACTAAGTTAAAAAATGCTCCGTGTTGTCACAAACAATTGTCATAAACAATGCCAGTGTTGTCAAAATATAGTCATTATCACATGAACCGTATTACTTTTACGTAATTGTTACCCCCTTCAACAACACAAGGACAAAAATAAACTTAACATCCAAGAGGAAAAATATGTAGGAAGAATTTTGGTACAATTTAACCACACAACTGATCCCCAAATTTTAATTTTTGGCATTTTTCACTGTCATCATTAGCAAATGATGTTGTCAATCAGAAGACGAAAGCACTTGCTGTACAGAGTGGGTCCCCATTTGTATATATTTTCCATAGCAGCACTGCTCAGACTTGCTTAAAGTCCTTTGTAAAAAAAAAAAAATACATATGTGTGTGTGTGTGTTTGTGTATATATATATATAAACCCTAATGCAAACCAATGAGAACTCCCCAAACCACGAGCACAAAACAAACAAACTAAAGACCATTTTAAAAGCTTAATGAAAATATTATTAAACAGGTATAAAAATACTGAGGGACAGAAAAAAAGAAAGCAACAAAAAGCAGTGGACAAAAGTCTTTAGCAACATCTGGCATACGCATGGCTTTAGAAACCTGCAAGGTTTTGTCCAACAATTAGGTGCCATAGCTTGTTCAGTCCCTCCCCAGACAGACGGGATGGCCCTTCAGATGACATCGCAGCTTAACAACTGCACTCAATAATGCAATGCAGCAGTGTCAACACTGGCTTGGGACTAACATACACATCCTTGTGGGCCAGAGGTGAGAAGCCTCTAACAACACCATGCTGACACTGTAATAAAAATAAATATTATGTCTAGCCTCCAGCAATGGCAATTTCACAGGGGAAAAAAAAAAAAAAAATCAAATCAATATTTTTCAGTGCAAATGGTTTTTATACCAGAGTATTAGTTTCTAGTCTGAAACTGCTCCCTCAAGAACATCTACTAGTTTAATTTTCTAGTTTTAGTTTGTCATAACTAAGTCAGGAACTTTGCTTTGTAGTACAACACCCACACCACTGGCCTGGTTTCACTGTGACGGTCCAACTGTGCCCACGCTGCTGCCTGGATGCCGGTTCAGAGCACTTCACTCCACCTGGTCAGGGATGGAAACCGCCTGCAAACCTAACACTTCGACACCCGCAGACACCAGAAGGTGTTCGGTAACTGCTGCGCTGGTGTGGTGCTGGTCATGGCCAAGCACAGCCGCTCAAAGACGGCCACACCAGTGTTAAAGGAAACTGGGTGGGTCAGGTGTATGTTTACATGCACATTCATTCGACACAGACCTTTGTGGATAACAGACTGACAACTGTTCGTCAGGCTCTGCAGAGGTTTCGGGGAAGGTTCGGTAGCCTCATTAATATTACATATAACTGTGCAACTGGTGAAATACTGAGTCAGTCAGACATTACGAGAGAACTAACTGCCTTTCTTCTTAAAGGAAGTAGAGTAGAAGATAATAAAATGATAAAGCTTAAGAGTAAGTTTAATTAGAATGCAGAATACTCACCTAGAATAAATAGCTTAAAACAGAGAAAACTAAGATCCGCTGGAGGAAGGCAAATTAAGTAAAAGCACTGAAAACAAATTTGTCCCTTCCAGTTATACACTATGTCTTTGCTGCATAGAGCCCCCTCTCCCACCTTTGCAGTCCATCAACTTCCAGCAGCTTCCTGACTGCAGCCCCCTCGCCCTCTATGAAAATCTACCTTCTGTCTATCACTAATGAGGTTCAGTTGTACTACTGCAAAAAAGTCCCTTACTCCCTGAGGAAGTCTTCCTGCCTCTGTATTCATCGCTTGCTGTCTTTCTCACTGCCTGCATTCTTTACCTAAGCAGTCCAGAGCTTTATCCCCAATAAAAACGCTCAAATGATCTTGGGGAAGGATGAACCTTCCCTCCAGAGCACTGCACACCTGAAAGAAGCTGCCAGGATACAAGGGTAAGGCCATTGGTTTTGTTGCCCATCCCCATTGCTTAAAAAAAAACCAAACATCCAGAATATTGTGCAGCACACTAAACAATTACACACAGGTCTGCTTGCTGCCTTCCTCAAGCCCATCACAAACGTCATGCCTATTAAAACATCCAGACCAGCTATAATGCCAGTAGAGGCCAAGGTGAGGGCTTCCCTAGTTTAGAGTATTTTCTAGTGATGCTACACAGCAGTGCAACATAACAAGGCCAAGAATTCTCCTAAAACACAAGAAGGGAATACAAATCAGTAGATGCAGGAAAAACAAGTTCCCACATTGTGACAACAAAACCACTCTGCCAATATTTGTGGTAACATAGTGTTCCTAATAATATTATCATTACATTACGTAAATCACAACTGTTAGGGACCAGCAAGATTAGCCGACTTCTTTTCAGAAGCACTGGAACAGTTACTGTCGAGCACTTCCCAGGAAATAGGTTTAATCGTCCTTAATAAACCTGTTCCTTAAGATAAAGGCTATAATTCACCTGCCTGAGAAGTGTTAGGAACATTATAATAACTATTGGAAATAAAGAACAAATGGTATATTAACTTCTTTCTGTGTACACATGCACCCACATTTATCACATGAGCAAGAATCACTGCAAATGACCTGCAAATTAAAATCAACAGAAATTTAAGTGAGAGAATGGGGTTAGGAGTAAAACAGAAATATTATCCAGTTCTGTGGATCTCAGTCTGTGCCTTCAGACACAAAAGAGTCAGCTCTCTTCCTCCGTATAGCCTGCCACATTGCTTGTCCAACCCCATACTGAGATTGTTGTCCCACTTGTATCTATATATCGATACAGTGTAGATACAATATATACGATGTCAATATAATATATACTATTATTATATGGACTGTAAATACACTGTAGATACTGTAAATATTGTATATAATATATATATATAACAATGAAAATTATATTTACATTTAAAGCTTCTCTCTCACCTCTGTCTAATTTTTTTTTTTTTTTTTTTTAGTGAAGATGCTATGCAGACACAAACCTGGCTGAGCCGCTTGCTTCTCAAACCTCATCTTTTCTTCTCTGGCTCTGTCCTCTGCGTTAACGGGAATCCCAGATTCATCCCGAGGAATTATCTTTCCATGGAAAGGGCACTTCAGCAAGAAAAGGAAAAAAAAAAAAAATCTCAAAACTTCTGAATGAAAAGAAAATGTTTACATGTTATTCAACATTGCTTAAAGCCAGACACTGGAATTGACAAAACTCTATACTTGGTCCCCAGTCTGCCTTAGAAGGCATCAGGATCCCATAAACATCATGTGCTTATTATATTCAAAATCTCAAAGAAACAGGCTCCTTGTGATATGAATATCCAGTTTCAAGAAGCCAGGTAGCACATCCTGTCAAGCCTAGAACCTGGGCACCAACGCTGCATCATATGTTGCTGTTTATGCTATATCCCTACGCTGTAACAATAATATTTAAAGTATTTTACTGCAATCATATCCTTCAATCTCAGGTAATACATGAAGAACAGGGATATTAGAACAAAGTATTTATGCAAAGTATTTCTGCTCAGTAGGCTTGTAATTCGAGGTTGTGCATACTGGCTGAATGGCAGAACTCAGAGGGTTGTCATCAGCGGCGCTGAGTCTAGTTGGAGGCTGGTGACAAGTGGTGTCCCTCAGGGGTCAGTACTGGGCCCAGTCTTGTTTAACTTCTTCATCAACGACCTGGATGAAGAGTTAGAATGTACCCTCAGCAAGTTTGCTGACGACACCAAACTGGGAGGTGTGGTAGACACACCAGAAGGCTGTGCTGCCATTCAGCATGACCTGGATAGGCTGGAAAGCTGGGCAGAGAGGAACCTGATGAGGTTCAACAAGGGCAAGTGTAGGGTCCTGCACCTGGGGAGGAACAACCTCATGCACCAGTACAGGCTTGGGGTGGACCTGCTGGAGAGCAGCTCTGCGGAGAGGGACCTGGGTGTCCTGGTGGACAACAGGTTAACCATGAGCCAGCAGTGTGCCCTGGCTGCCAAGAAAGCCAATGGGATCCTGGGGTGCATCAAGAAGAGTGTGGCCAGTAGGACGAGGGAGGTTCTCCTTCCCCTCTACACTGCCCTGGTGAGGCCTCATCTGGAGTACTGTGTCCAGTTCTGGGCTCCCCACTTCAAGAAAGATGAAGAGCTACTGGAGAGAGTCCAGCGGAGGGCTACAAGGATGGTGAGGGGACTGGAGCATCTCCCCTGCGAGGAGAGGTTGAGGGAACTGGGCTTGTTCAGCCTGAAGAAGAGAAGGCTGCGAGGGGACCTTATAAATGCCTACAAATATCTGAAGGGTGGGTGTCAGGAGGATGGGGCCAAGCTCTTTTCAGTGGTGCCCAGTGACAGGACAAGGGGCAACGGGCACAAACTGAGGCACAGGAAGTTCCGTCTGAACATGAGGAAGAACTTCTTCCCTCTGAGGGTGACGGAGCCCTGGAACAGGCTGCCCAGGGAGGTGGTGGAGTCTCCTTCTCTGGAGATACTCAAGACCTGCCTGGACAAGGTCCTGTGCAGCCTACTGTAGGTGACCCTGCTTCGGCAGGGGGGTTGGACTAGATGACCCACAGAGGTCCCTTCCAACCCCTACTATTCTGTGATTCTGTGATTTAGCTTTCACAATACCAAATTTGTAAATAAAATCTCTCTGTCCCTCAAACAACTATGCTTCTAAATCCAGTTACTATCAAACATGCCTCTAAATGAGGAAAACTTTTCAGCAAGCTACTAACTGTCTCTGCTTTACTGCCAGATACTCTCATATCACAGTAATAAATACCTATGAGGAATACCAAAAATATTTGAGAGCTGTTTAAGTGTTTACAGCTTCCTTACCATAAGGATGCTTCCCATATGAAGCACATATTAACAGCAAACTTCTCCAGACACAATTTTCTTCCACTCCCTTGAGCCATATTTACAATGCGAAATAAACTTTTATGGACATGTTTTAAAGAGATTGTCTCCATATAGCACGTATCCTGAAAGTTACGTTACTTGTGCCCACCTTAATCCGATCTTGCCTTTCACACAGACTTCCATCAGGCATTGGTGCTCGACATTTATGTTTCACTGGCTCAAACTTGCCAGCAAATGTTATATATCTAGTTTTTAACATTTCAGTTATTTCTTTATTTTCCACTTCTTCTTCTACTTCACTGGGTGCCCAAAATCGATGCTCAGAAGTAAGTCTGGGAAAACAACAAACAAAAGTTATTCACACAGTTGTAAGAAAGCACATAAAGATGCCAGGATCATCCCATGGTAAATTTAGGCGTAAAAGGAGGGGAAGCTTTATCAGAATCAGAAAAACCTAGAAATCTACCATTCTTTCTTATGACTCCCGTATTATGAAGATGTTTAAAATATCACCAAAGCCTGTCTAGTATCAATTTCTTGTTTAACCTGCCAACCTATTACCAGTCTTAACTCCAGTTTGTGATCTGACATTCAGTTATTTGATCTCCAGTTTCAGTGAACAGCTTTGTAATTTTACAGTTAACTTTCTTCATAACACCCTCTGAGGGTGACGGAGCCCTGGAACAGGCTGCCCAGGGAGGTTGTGGAGTCTCCTTCTCTGGAGATATTCAAGACCCACCTGGACAAGGTCCTCTACAGCCTACTGTAGGTGACGCTGCTTCGGCAGGAGGATTGGACTAGATGACCCACAGAGGTCCCTTCCAACCCCTACCATTCTGTGATTCTGTGAAAATATTTCAATGATTAAACACAGAAAACAGATCAGGAATGAAACATTTTGATCTGAACTTGTCTTATCTTATCAATGGTAGCTGCACTCTGGTAGCAGCAGAGAAGCAGGAGCTGAAATTGGAGAAGGTTGCAAAATACTGAGACCAAAGAAGCGAGCAAACGAACAGCTAAGCCTTACAGAGATCCGTTCTTCCAGGTTCTCCTATATAGTGTCCATAAGTCTGAGAAACTTCTGGTGTGTTTCTTTAGGAAACGAAGCTAATCTATTGAAAACCTATTTTAAAATTAGAGATCTTGCCTATATTTACAAACACATATAAGCAAATATACTCTCTGTTAATCTGGTGTAAAGAAAATAAGTACCAAGCCAGCAGACACGGGGAGTGGCAGAGAAGGGCAAGGACCCTTGAGTGGTGTAGTACTTTCAAATTTTCTCAACAGTATTCACAGCATTTCATTTTAGCCACCCTAGGCTGCCAGTAGTCTATACTGACAAGCAGGCAACCCCAGAGATTAATTACCTGACTCATTTCAGATGCTAACCTTAGGATGCAATGACTGTCCCTCTGGTGGTAAATGTTTCTTGCTTCTAATCATGAAAAGAAATTAGGGTGACCAGCTTAAGCTTCAATATCCAAGACACCTGAAGTGAAACAACAATCCCACCCCAAATTTAAGGAAATATGAAGAGAAAAAAAAAAATACAGCTAAACTAAGCAAGAAAATGTTCAGCCTGCATGTCTGCTGCTTATTACAAGTGAAATAGAGGTATCTGGATGACAGATATCTTGATAAGGACATAAAATTCAAAAAGGATACTTTACAATCCCTTTCTTCCACATAGCTCTCCACCCAACCAGTCCCAGTCTGATCCGAGAGGATTTTCTCTCACTCATTAGTATCCTTGGGTGTCACCCCGACTCCTGAGACTTTGCCTTCTGTAGGCTGCAGAGCCATCTACGTGTGAACACTGGCTTCACTAAACACAGCGATCACAATTCAGCAAAGCACACGAACCAATGCTTAAAGAACTACTTCAGTGGGGCTGAAGAATTCTGATGAATTTTATCTAAGCAAGTTTTCAGCAGGTGGCAACTAAAGAAAAAAAAAAAAAGAAAAGGAGGAAATTCATCTGGCCATAGCAACCTACAGCATATATAGCTGCTGGTTTTACTGCAATATTTGAGCATTTATACTATGTAAAAATATCAGAACAAGGTTAAAAAAGGGATTGAGCAATTCCAATGCCATTCTATGATTTGACAAATCATCAGAAAAATGCTCAATAAGGAAAATCCTTGTTAAAGAGATTCATCCTGTCCAGTAACTTCTTCAACAAATACACCTTGCTGGTGCCAGAAAAGTTCCAGCCTACCATAAAGTACAAGTAGCTTAATTCTGGTAACTCAGGGGATAAAGGCAAAAGAATTACAGTGGAGGCTAATAACAGTTACAGAGTTCAACATTAAACATAGTAATGTAAATGTTTTTTCACATTTTTTGGTTAAAAAAAGTTTTCAATCACATATTTCTGCAAAACATAGCCTAAACAAAAAGCTTTAAGAATCTTTGTTAATATATCAATACTACACTTCAGTCAAACATTTGAATGGTACAGTATTTCAGCTTCAGAAATTATGTGGCAAGATTGTACCATAGACAGTAGATAAAAGCACGAAATAAATTTCTCATTTGTTCAGTTTTAATGCAATCCTGAAAACAAGACTGACTGCTAGCTCTATGTTAATAACCTTACCAATACAAGGAGGGGAAACCATTCCTAAAGAGACACCATACAGGATTTCTACGTGCAAAGTAGCCCCACAGAATCTGAGCTCCCCTCCCCCTCTAAATTATCAAATTACAGTTACATGAGAATGAAGAAGCATTTAACAGTTGTGCCTTTCCAATTAGGAAAAAGATCTGTTTAATATTTTTATTCTCCTCCCCAACAATCTGCATCCAACAAATCTCAAGGAAATGAAAAATACGTTTTACTCTCTGTATCAGTGATGAGTATTTGGGAACTGGATTTAAAATAGCCCAATTCGTACACATATATTCATAAATATTATTTACTACAAGTATATAAATTATTTTCTCCCAGCATGACCGACAGCAGGTAAGAAAAGAACAAAGCAGTGCTAAATCCCAAAGTTTTCTGATTTCCTGCTGTTGTAATTAAAGCAATGCTTTAAAAACGCAGAACGTGAGACCTTTGTTTGAAAAAAAAATGATGCATGTGACAAGTAAACCTTTTTTAAGGAGGATCAAACACAGAACAGATCATCAACTAGAAGGTCAACAGCCCACTCACACTCATAGGAAGAGTGTTACCGATCTAGGCAAATAACAGAGGGTTTAATGGAAATTGCATAGCTATACATTAGGAGGAATAAAAGACAAATAATGGTTAACTGAAACCTAAAAGAAAGTCCAGCTCCCGGAGAAACGTTGCATTCTCGACAAACTTATATCGACTTCATCCTGAAGATGATGAGAAGCTTATCAAAAACTTGAGTAAATATAAACTCTAAAACCAGTATGGTGCATACAGAGATCCTGGAGAAAGCACTAAATGAGCTCATTCAAATATCGCAGTCACAGTCATAAGAAGTGCTGCCCAAGCTAATTCACTCAGCTCCTCAGAGTAAGCTAATTTAACTCAAGGACAAGGGTAGATGAGTTGGAAGGCCTACGATATCCAAAATAGTTGCTTAACCTGGCATAGTAGTCTCTACATAGTACAACACTGTGCAGTATACACCCCCACATCCCCCAAAAAAGTACCACTACAGCTTTGTACACTCATTTTATGAGTTCTTAAACCAGCTTACCGAGTTGTGTGACTAAAGGCAGAAGTGGGGAAAATGGTTGAGCCCAAACTTTTTGCAAAGCCCACAGTTACTGTCACCTTCTAGAGAAAATAATGGTTTACCATTTACCAGGAAAACAAAACTTCTTTAGAAAATCATCTTCCTGGTAGCTACGTTTTCACTATCAAAACCTTAATTTCTCATAAATGCTGTAATTAAGTAAGCGCAGTGTTAAATAGGTGAAGGGGAAAGACTTACCCACTTCAGATTTCAGAAATTCAATTTCCCCACACATTCCATAGTGTCGTCTGATTTTTGGGTTTGCTTTTTTTCCTAGGCGTCTTACAGAAACAGTATGTGTGCATACAGAAAAGTTACAGGACTACCTTAATTTTTCAATAAATATATTTTATACCCAGGGGTCAATGGTATTGTGTGTGCACAGTTACTTAAATTAGCTTTAGTTAGATTGGCATATCTATACTTATAGACTATAAGGTTCAGAAGTGTGCCCTCTATTTTATTGGAAAGCATAAAAATAAAACAGTACAGCACAAGGCGGACAGGCAGTGAAATATGCTTCTGATTTCACTTATGACTTGAATAACTCATTTGCAATGTAAAATAAAGCCTTACTACCTTTTTGGCATTATCACAGACAAATGCTTCTTAAAGCCCTGCTGAAAATCTTAACCATTTTATAGGCTTTGAAGAGCTTACACCACACCAGACAGAATCCAAGGCTTGGAGTGACTGTGTTGAAGAACTCTTATGTTTCAAATTTCACTGGCTTTCAACAATTTAACACATATTCAGCATTTTACACAATCAGGTACAAGGGCAACATTTTCTCTTGTTTCTTCCTGCAAACACTGTCTTCACACTGCGATCATGGGTTGGGGTTTTTTTGTTTGTTTGTTTTGATAAGAAAACAAACCAAGTTAAAGTAACAGTGTTGAGAATACACCAGTTCGATTTGCAACCCAGCCAGTCAGTGGTTTTTGCCTTTTCCAAGCCAGATACAGTACACGTTGATATTAAAGTCTGATGGACTTGGATGAAATTTATACATAGAGGAAGGACTTTGCATCCCAACATTCGTATAAAAATACTAGTCCTAAAAAGAGGTTTTTAAAACTGACTACTAGCAACAAGTTCTGATGTGTATCTACCATCTCTTCTCCCCAACACCACTAAAGCTTTCCCCAAGCCAGCAATGCTTCACGTCCAAGAAACACAAAACCTTCCCAGACAAGAATGGAAAGTGAGATCCACATTCAAACCCTGTAACTGCCACCTGTTTCTTGTGTGACTGAACAAGCATATCGATTTCCTCAGTTACGACTCTGTAAAGTCAGGAAAACCACCCCTGACACCTCCCCAGCCTTTCTCCTACCCTGCCTGCTATTTATTTAGACGGTGAAGTCCCCAGCAGAGGGACCGTCTATCATGCACTTGCATAGCACTTTGCATAATGAGGTATCAATTTAAATTAGCGTAAGTGCTGCCATGCTGCATATAATACACAAACAGCTAAGGGCAGAAAAAATGTGCTTTGAAGCATCAAAGGATATTTAATTAGTATCACCTCTCCTCAAAATAAATAACATTTTAAGGTAGAATTTCTGACTTTGTTTATGGGTCCTACAACACAAGGGAAAGAAGAAAAGTAATTATCAAAAGAAATAGCAGTCACCCCACTGCATGACCTCTGAGCACAAGTAAATCTATACATTTGTTTAATTTGCCTTAAAAGAAAAAGAGCATTACTTGAGAATCTTCCCAGCACTTGGCTGATCCTGTCCCCAGTAGTGAAGATCTAATCCAAAGGGCATGAGGGGAGCTTTAGCTCTTTCTTCTTCTAGCTTTCTTCTCTTACTGTCAGGCTCTCCCGAGGCTGTGGGCTCAGTGGTTGCAGAGTCACTGGAGAAAATTGATGAAAAGTCAACACAGAACAGCAATGATCACAACAACTTCTTGTCTTTTTTTCATTAGATTTTTCACACCAATGTTAATATTATCTTAGATCTAGGACTACAATTACCTTTACAGGATTGTCCTTTTTTTTTTTTTAAAAAAAAAAAAAGGCTAAAAAAGGATACAGACCATAACACCACACACTAAGTACAGCACACTGCACCTTGAAGCTTAACAGCACATTCAGCTAAAGCTAGATAAAATGCATTATACCAGGGGTGCAGAAGCCTAGAGATCTAACAGAGGCAGCAGTGGATCACACACGCTGTACTCTAACAAGAGCTACTGATGTGGCAAACCATTTTGAGAAAGATCTTGCTTCTGTGAACTGAGGTCCATGCTTTCACGGCAGTCACGCAGATTGCAGTGTCTTTTGGTTTTGCTGACAAAATTCCATCTTGCACAATGAGTGTCACAAGTCTAACACCACTACAGAATTCACTAGTCCTCCAAAAACAGAGTACTACTACGGAGACCCTGGGTATTCACTGATGGAGCTGCAAATCGCCTTAGTCACCGTACTGAAACATTAACTTCTTCAAGATTGTAAGTCAAAAGGTATAACTCCAAACTCTGGAGTTCTAATAAAATAAACCCCTTACTCTTTCGGAGATTACTTTCCAGTTTGCTAGGTTTTGGGGGCTTTCCAGGCCAATGCAGAAGTGTCTTTTCTAAACAGATTACTCCAGTCTTACCCCCATATTACAGACAAATGTTAGACAAGGCTGGAGTTTCACCAAGCTCTGAACAGGCTTGACAACAAATACATCTTTGGAATCAGCAACACATGCCTCCAGGCAGCACTGCCTGCATAAGCCACTAGCAACTAAGAGATGGCTGAAACTACTGTCTAATTTAGTATTAGGGTATGTCCTATTTATTTGCAAACCAAAAATTACTCCAATAAATGGGGATGTTTTTTCTGTTAGGAGAGAAGGAAATATTTTTTATTTTCATAGACGCCCTTTACAGCAAATAAAACCTAAATCGAGTAGTAAAAGCATTCTTGAAAGCCTGGTGCCTTCAATAACAAAATCCCCAATATTAAGCAGTGAACATAGATCTCAGTCAAAGAATTCTAACCTCAAAAGGAAACCAAGACAGCCCTAGCAGCTTGCCTAGTTGGTGAGTGTTCTTCTGTGTGCTTTCATGACTAATAAATACAAGAAAGAGCAAGAGGATTCTACAAGAATCAAAACCAAGATGACCTGGCATGTGGAGGTGGTAACTTTGGTAGCTTGTCTCTAATAAGTTTCAGTGTGGCAGCTGCACAGGTTGGATCAAGCTCATCTTCATTCCCTTTCAGCTGAGTGCGGGAGCTCAGCAGAGCTGGTCCAGTTGATGTCTTCCCCACTGGTGCTTTTGGAGGTGACCGTGGTTCGAGCCCTGCAAAAAAAATTCGATGTTCAGGAGCTATTGATTTCTCCCACCCTCAACGCTTCACAGGGGGGCCAAACAGCTCAGGATGCTGCTAACATGTCTTACTGCTTTCAGCTTGCATTAGACATCAATCCCATTAGTAGACAGAGTGGTATTTCTGCCTGGAAGTTTTTCTCATTTTGGAACAGAAACATGCTGAGCAACTAACTACAGAGAACCAACTTGTAAATTTGTATGACGTGGTGTGACAACAAAGAATGATGTTACTTCACCTTGGAAAGAAGGATTTTAACCATACAAGTTTGCCTAAACTGCAATACTGCTTTTTGTATATGTTTCTAGTGTCACATCCATTTGCTGGTATGTCACTTCTGTACTCAAGGTAAAATAGAATATCAAGGTAAAATATCAATATATCACAGTAAAACAGAAGAAAGGAACTATTGGCACTACTGTTTAACACCTAGAGTCCCAAGAGACATCCAAGAACAGCAGAAAGCAAAAGGAAAGGCGTACATCCATATCCTCCTGCGCGCTAAGATTAATGCTTTGTGGTGCCTCAGCAAAAAGTCCTGCTAAAACTCTTACAGCTTGGCAAAGAGAAGCCACTTCTGGGTGGAGGATTCACTGCAACACATGGCTGATGAGACTGGGAACCATCGTCACCCAGCACGGCTGGCAGGAAAGCACACCCGGTGAAAAAACAAAGTGTGTCTGAGGCACATGCCTGTTCTTTGCAGATTCTCAGCTACCATATTGACCCTTCAGAGCCGAGCATATAAAACAAAAGTGCTCTTTTTTTTTTTCCCCTCCTGCTGATTTATTAAGGGGCAGCACCACTGAGAATAGTTGAGTTTTGGTTCCTAAATACATCCACAAGCAGAGTTATGTTTCTTTCACAGATACTAAACCACACAATTTGCCATGATAAAACACCTAAGCGCTGGTGGAAGCGATGAGTATACCCACAGAGCACGCTCCAGGGACAGCGAATGCTGGAGCTACTGCTGAGGAACAAGCCCACTGCCAGGCAGCACCAGGCACTGGTGTTCAGCACCAGCAGCTCGGTGGTGGGGCAACTTCATGACTTCACACAGCCAGCCCCTGCTGTAGCGATGCAATCAGAGAGATGGAGCAGTTAGCACATGCCTCTACCCGCTGAGCTAGAGAAGCAACTCTATTAGCTTGCAGTAGTAACAAGATCTTTTTAGCCAGCGAAAGCTAGAAATGGGAAGACTTGATTCCTCACACTAACATTATAGACTACATTTTCCCCATCAGAAAACCTTCTTATAAGCAATTGAAACACACGGCCTCACTCTCTAAAAAAAACATAATCAAACACAAAGAAGCCATGGTTTCACCAGACTAAAATTTTAAGCAAAATATCTCAGCCTTCTTATGAAAAGTGACCTGAGTATACCTGACATGTTTTAGCCATTATGTAATTGGGATTTTCAGTCTCTTACCCACTTCTAGACAGATCTGAAACTGTATCCAGAAATATTCTTGCTTTGCTAATCATTATATATATATCACAAGGTATCAACTAAAGAAGGAAAAGCTAACATGGTACGAACTGCCCTCTGAGTGGGAAATTGCAGGACTTGCAGTGGCAGGTAGCATTGTTGGGCAAAATACTTTCATTTCAGAGAAAAATATATTTTTCACCTTGATTAATTTTTACCCTGCATTCCCTGTAACTTATGGGGTGGAACCACACAGAAGGCATTGCCTGACTCCAGCCACAGGTCAAGTTGCTGTGCTGGCAACCTTCTAGATGCATCCCCTGGATATATACGGGTCTATAGGTTAGGAGCCGAGTCCTTGCACAGGGAATGACATCTCCTCATTTTCCAAGGCTCCAAGCTCAGGGCACTGAGAAGAATGGCACATCAACTCCCTGCTTAATCTAGATCCCTAGCAATCCCAATTCAAATCCACAAAGCCAGAGCCCTTCAGATGGAGAGGGGAAACGAAAGCAGACATCCAGTTGGATCTGGCTTGTGTGCATATGTAGCCATTAAATTTTGCTGCAAATGGTCACTTTAGCCATTCCTAGGTCCTCATGATACAACAGACCACAGAGAGGAGAGCACCCCAGAGTACTCTCAATGGTGAGGACTGTTCTAAAGCCATCTGAGACCCCATGTCTCTCTCTAGTGTGGCTTATACTGGTAACAATGAAGGACAATGTTTTAAGGGCAAGGCGATTCAGGGCAGAGATCAGTAACAACAACGGTGGCAGACAGCTTACCTGCCCCTTTCAAAACAAGGGAAGTAAGGAAATCAGATCTGGAGAAGGAAAGAGGATGAGAGTGTGCTAGCCACCAGCAGTTAAACATGCATGGAGACTTCTCTGCCTTCTCCTTGCTCTCCCACAACAACTCAACACATTCCTCCTGCTTATCCAGTGTGTGACAGAGAAATGTGGACCATTTTAACCAGACAACTGAGGGGAGGCAAGTACCCCCATGATGCACCTTGTGCGTGACAGTACTTTCCCATGTCTGTAGAGAGACCAGGCCCAGCTCTGGCAGGCTGATGCATTCCACCTCGCCTAAGAAAAGCCCATTTGGGTGTCGTGTAGATACCCCACAGGAGTGAACACACATCTGAGAGTGGGTGTTTCAGTAGTGCCAGTCCTGGGCCTGTTTCCAGAAAGGCTTCAGAAAGTATCCAACTGTCTGAATGTTCGCAGGCAGCAAGCATCGCAGAGTGGACAAAAAGACATTCACCACACTCTGAAGCCAGTCTCAAACCCAGCTCTTCCCTAACTCCCTCCCTCTTCTGCTCTCTGGAAAACACCCCAAAAATCAAAGCCCGCATTCCTAAGTCAGTGCATCTTGAAAGACAGTGCTGCTCAAGCTGCCCAGTGCTTCCTGGGAACTGAAGTTTGCACAGACTGTGATGCAAAGAAGGATCATTCCTTTGTAACTTTTATGTCCTCAGATGGGAGGCGAACACCTGCCTACCAGCTGTAGAGAGATGCGGGCCATCTTGCTGTTGGCTAGTGATGCTGCTGAGCACGCCTGACACTGCTACTCCCTTAGTCATGCCCACATCACACACTCTGATGAAAGCCATGAACATGCCACATTCACCTTGTTACCTAACTTCCCTTCCCAAAGTCAACGAGGCTTCAAATGGTTTTGTTTTTTTTTTAACAATGTTCTTTAAAAGGACTAATCTGTGCATTGGAAAAGGGTCTCAAAAGTAGCAGAAGGACCAGCAATAAGGGAAATGGTAATTAAGCATAACAGGACGGAACTAAGCAGAGTAATATCTGGGCTAAACAGCAAAATAAATGACCTCATGACATTTATGAGGCTGTGGACTTGCCATTCAATACGGGATAATGGCACTTCCACAACAATGTTTTTCAAACAGCATTTCAGTGAAGTATGAAGGGAGTAATCCTGAATTTACGTATCTGGAAAGGGGGCAGGATAGGCCACCATCTCAGCTCCTGTCATAGGCCAGAAAGGGAAAAAGCTCTTCTCAGGTGCTTTGTATCAAAGTGAAACAGAATTAACCCAAAAGATTCTGTTACAACCACTTTTCAGAATCATCAGGATTTGGAGAAGTAAAACTTCCTTTTATGGCAGAAACAAACAGGCCCTTTGGCACCAACAAGGTCAGCTGAGAAAAACATGTGACAGACTGTGTCTAATGTAGAACCACTTAGACTGAACTTAGAAAAGTATTCTTGTCTTAAAAAAAATAAAAGCAACTTTAAATGCTGAAGAGCATTGTTTAAAGCCACAGTTTTGAGAGCACTTGCATTCATACTAATAACAAACTGTCTTGAAGTGAGAAGGTAGCAGGTATGCATCTCACACCTTTTTTCCTCTTCAGAGAGAACATGTGCACACGTATTAAAAGCTCTCAGGAAACCTTAGTTTTATTCCAGTCCTTTCCTACAATGTTTATGGGAAGCAGGATTGCTCATTCCCAACACTGATTTTGTTTGAGGGGGAGAGGATGCGACCAGCAGATACAAGCAGTCAGCAACACACAGAAAAGGTAAGAGAGATAAATGGACAATGTGACATTTAGACAGATAAAAATCACATCCAAAAGATCAATATAAGAATTCTTAAGAGTTACAAGAACAAAGTATTTTCCCATTGATTTCATATTTTAAATCATTAACAGAAAAGTGGCTAAAACATTATGACATCAGTAACACCAACTCTACTGTGAATTTTTTAAACAATATTTGTTGACAAAATTAGTTTTTGCTAACAAGATTAAGACAAGAATCACCATTCAGACAGCCCTAGCTGCATGGTATCCAATGTTAGCATGAGGGTTTTTTGTCTTGTTTTAAAAGACATAGATTGGATTAAGTGCAGTTTTAAATGTAAAATTCCTCTTAAGAATTCTGCTGCTCTATGTATTTTATTTAACACAAGTACATTACCTGGGTTCAAATTGTTCCAATAGCAGCTTTTAGAAAGAATCATAAAAGTGTTCAAATCCCCTTTTTTTGTTTAAATTGACCAAATGGCACCTATTTGCCTGAAGCAATAAAGTAGACCATGTTCGCAAGACAAATCGATAGAAGGAAAGAGAGAGGCTGGGGTTTCAGCTGAAGTTAGGCTGCTGAATGCTGACATTATTGATTTTAGCTAGTTCAGCTGGCCTTGTAATTAAAATGTAAATTTGAGAAAGAGATTATGTCCTGACAGAAATGGTGGGATTAGGGGGAGATAAAAGCCCCTCAGTAAAATTTCAGAGAAAGAGCAAGCACAGGTTTCCTCAGCTGTGTGGATTTAGAAGAAATCTAGCTACTTCAGATTCACTGAAGTTTAATTGAAAAAACGGAGATAGAATATAAACAAGTACTATGGACTTCAACATTCCTGAAAAAAAAAAAAATTTCTCTTTCCCATGTGTTGAATCTCAGTCAAGCTGAATGTATTCTATTCATATTAGCACAGACACTCTCGAAGGTGGTTAGGAAAATCCAGCAGTTCAGGTACAATCCTTCCCCACCTACCCTCTAGTGTGCTTGTAATGAGAAAAACTGCATTTATTTTACTGAGGAAGCATGGTAAGATCTACTGCTAAGTGACCAGAACTTTGCAAAGCTTACTGCATACGGACTTGCAGGCCAGGGGGTTTGAGTCAATGTCTGGGGCATTGCTTCCAGACAGCTGCAGTGTTTTGGGATCAGTTCTGCTGCACCCCTCCATGCACAAACATGTGCGTGAACACAATGAATGCAGGTGATCATACTGTAGGAAGACTTCGCTATCTCTGAAGGTTCTGCTACTCACGAGGGATGGAAGTTTGAATTATATGTCACCCCTGACAGACATCTGATCTTCATGAAACCGCCACAAATTAAGAGGAATACTCACTTGGGTTTTTTTAAATTGGGATCAAATTTAATCTCTCTCTACCTAAAAAGAAAAAAAAAAAAAAATCAGGTTCTATTGTTCTCAGTATCACTCCATCTACAAAGAACTCTAAACTGAGGGAAAAAAACAATAAAAATACCTGTTATGAACAAAACCTTAAAAGTATTCATACAGGGCTAACACTGATTAAAACTCTTACTATTCATTGTGGTACACAACTTTCTCTTTAATTTTAGATAGGCACAGTTTCTTATCTTACCCTTGAACACCACTGAACAAATTGCTGACCACAGCTGCTAGGGAAGGATGCCGAAATGCCAGAGGTGGCTTTAGCAAGTATTCTCACAGCACACAGAAGCCGTGTGTGCGCTCACAGCAACTTAGCACATGGACAACTGCACATAGTAGTATTTCTGTAGAAATTACATGGCTTCTGAAAGAAGTTGTCATGGGGTCTTCCAGAATCAGAGGTTTTAAACAATCAAAAAAGTTGTTCACAGCACCTCTGAAGCGATGTAAATGCTCATTTACACTTATCTAAAACGTCAGAATTCTAGTTTGGAAATTCTAATTAAAGAAAAAAGATAACAACTATGTAGTAATATTAATAGAAAACTTACTATAAGTACTAGATTCTTGTCTAGGGAGAGAAACACAGTTGCACGTTAACTGCCTTTTCCAAACTTGGGAAAAAGGAACACAAATTTCACAGGGCAGTGAAAGGTAAGCAGGTAATTCTGCCTGTCCTTTCCTCTGACTTGTTTTTTCTTCCCCTTACAGAAGTCAAATAATACCCACAAGTCCCTATTTACCCTAGATAGTGTAATTCTAAGTCTCAAATTCAGTTCCTGAGAACTGTGCTTCACAGACTCTGCAGTCACAGAATCACAGAATGTTTGGGGTTGGAAGGGACCTCTGTGGGTCATCTAGTCCAACCCCCCTGCCAAAGCAGGGTCACCTACAGCAGGCTGCACAGGACCTTGTCCAGGCAGGTCTTGAATATCTCCAGAGAAGGAGACTCCACAACCTCCCTGGGCAGCCTGTTCCAGTGCTCCGTCACCCTTAGAGGGAAGAAGTTCTTCCTCATGTTCAGATGGAACTTCCTCTGCTTCACTTTGTGCCCATTGCCCCTTGTCCTGTCACTGGGCACCACTGAAAAGAGCTTGGCCCCATCCTCCTGACACCCACCCTTCAGATATTTATAAGCATTTATTAGGTCCCCTCGCAGCCTTCTCTTCTTCAGGCTGAACAAGCCCAGCTCCCTCAGCCTCTCCTCGTAGGGGAGATGCTCCAGTCCCCTCATCATCCTTGTAGCCCTCCGCTGGACTCTCTCCAGTAGCTCTTCATCTTTCTTGAACTGGGGAGCCCAGAACAGGACACAGTACTCCAGATGAGGCCTCACCAGGGCAGCGTAGAGGGGAAGGAGAACCTCCCTTGTCCTGCTGGCCACACTCTTCTTGATGCACCCCAGGATCCCATTGGCTTTCTTGGCAGCCAGGGCACACTGCTGGCTCATGGTTAACCTGTCGTCCACCAGGACACTCAGGTCCCTCTCCGCAGAGCTGCTCTCCAGCAGGTCCACCCCAAGCCTGTACTGGTGCATAAGGTTATTCCTCCTCAGGTGCAGGACCCTGCATTTGGCTTTGTTGAACCTCATCAGGTTCCTCTCTGCCCAGCTTTCCAGCCTATCCAGGTCACGCTGAATGGCAGCACAGCCTTCTGGTGTGTCTACCACACCTCTCAGTTTGGTGTCATCAGCAAACTTGCTGAGGGTCTGGTCTGCAGGTTTGCTCTTGCTGTGGTCTGCACCGAGCTGTTTCTCCACGTAAAACTGTTCTCCGTGTTCTTCACACGCAGGAAGAATTCCCTCAGGAAGTTCCTGAGCTATGGAGACAAGACAAATCAAGCCAGACTAAAAAGCTATTAGGCTTCTAAAGTGGAACCCAGACAAACTGAGAAACCACTGCAGTAAGGGAAGAAAAAGCTTAAGTACCATTTTTAATTTCCATTTAGCCAGCCTATGTGCGTCTATTTAGTGATTTAACAGTCAGCAGAACCTCAGCAGCTTCACTCCCAAATAATAATGTCATCAAAAACATTTGTCTTCATTACAACTAAGGTAGGGCACAATCATTTGGTTAATCATGGCAATGCACATTTTTATGGCCTGTAGCTGATGAGAGCAATAGGCCAGACTGCTCCTCAGACATGCATGTGCCCCAAATCAACCCACTTAACGTTTTGCAGGAAATACAGCTACCTGCCAGCAACAGAAGCGGCAGTACCGAGTCCATACCTGTGTTCTCTTCTTTGCACTGAGTCATCCTTGAGTCCAGCCTACTTCACCATCACTGCCATGATAATCAAGCTCTCTCCTGTGAAAGCCTAGACTTGATCAACACCCTACCATTTTACAAGCTATTACAAAGTGACTTTCAGTAAGTTTTTCAAATATGCCTGTCACTGGGGAACTGCAATCGATCCTAAACAGAAAACTAAACTCTTTTCCTAGAAGACTAATAAGCATTGAAAACGACTGAGTTTTTCTGAGATGTTTAGATGTTGCGGTTAGGGATGTAGACGCAACACTTAGGATTTGTGGTTTTCCCCTGTGATTTCCAGAAGATTTTCATGTGTGCTATTAAAAACCCCACAGAGTAGAGGAAAACCTAGCTGTATAATCAACAGATAATCACTCTCTATCAACTAAATCTATTAGATGCCATCATTTCTTCACAGGGCAAAATAAGTGGTTTATTTCACCTTATCAACACTTGCATACATGCTCTTTTTGCCATGTTTAGCTTTAAAACTGTTCTATAAAACAGCAAAACAGTCTTTTTATGGGAGAAAGTTCATTTAAACATAGGACAAAAAAGAGCACGTTACTATTGCATGCCATAACTTGAAACACTGTTTTCCTACTTCCTACACCAAGAATGCAGGAGACAAATAGAGCTAAGAAAGAGGCAGCTCAGCAAAGCTACACAGCAACACAAGTGGTTAGGTAACATGCAAGGTTCTCGGGGTGACACAGGCGAAACATTAGTACTTGACCACGTAAATAAAAACATTTAAAAGCACTTAGAAAGTCTTTTCTGTAGGGAATAAAAGAATCAGGTTCCCATAAATTAGTAACTAATTTTCCTAGGTTTTTTTAATCTGCAATGATTATTCTATTTTTGAGGCAATTTTGCTTTCAATCCCTGCATGTCTTGATGGATGCTAATCAATACAAAACATTTAAAAACAATACATATACAGATTAGAGTATACCCAGTCAACAAAAACAAGTGCAATTTTCTGAATAAATGCCACGAAATGCATGAGTTTTACTGCTTCAAATCTGAAAACTCAGGCATCAGTCTATACAGTATTTTGTTGTTATTTCTAATAGAGGCTTTGTAATGTTCACAGAAAATTCAAAGGCTGTAAAGCCCCTACACCTTTACCGAATGGTCACAGTAGCAAGATTATTCCTGTTTCTAAAATGCTCAGTGAGAACTGCACTAGGATAGCTTGTGTAGTCTGAAGCACTCCTAATTCTATGTAAATAACAGGTGGCAACTTCTCTGCTAAGTCTGGTTTTGTACACCTTATTTTTTCATTTGGGGTATAAGCCTTCTTTCCCACATTGCTATGGCATTTCATATGGAAAAAAGAGAATCCAACCAACTACTTAACACACAGAAAAGGGGACCCAGACACCATCAGATTAGAAAAGGCAGTGTGGGGACAGGACATCTAACGTATGCAGGCACATCACTGCGGTAGAAAGAGGGAAGAACAACTGAAATGGACAAAACTAACCCTTGGGATTTTAGAACTGCAGATTTGATCCTGATACGAAAGAAATCCCAAGCACGCTTCAAAATGCAATGTGAACCAGTGAAGTAGCTATCAGGAATCTAAAACATTTTGTCTTAAGGCTCAAATACAAGAGAAATAATCTGATTAAGAGGATTTGAAATAATGGTTTGTGTTCTTGACTGTACAGTTGTTTCTCATGTAACTTTGGATAAGGATGAAACTTGATAACCAGTAGACCGCTGCCATGCTAATATTCCCAAGTCAGAAGGCTTCCTTGTGTCACTGCTTGTAACATGGCAATAGTGCTTCCCTGTACCTCAAAGCAGCATTGCATAAATAAGCTTATGAATGCATGCACTGACACACAGACAAGAATTATGAATTGAGAAAACCCATCAGTAAACAACAGTTGCTAGAGGTGGGTGCTTTGAACTAGATCTAACAATTATTCCATTTCTACATGGAAAGCACATGTCTCAAAACGGATCACTTCCCCACGCCGTTCAGAGTTCAGCTGCAAGCTATGCCAAGACCACCACGGGCAGGAAGGAATCTCTTATCCTGGCATCAGCACCAAATTCTGTCCATCATAGAACCGTTCAGGTTGGAGGAGACCTTCAAGATCGAGTACAACCTTTAACCTAATACTGTCAATTCCACCACTAAACCATGTCCCTAAGTTCCACATCTATACATTTTTTAAATGCCTCCAGGGACAGCCACTCCACCACTTCCCTGGGCAGCCTGTTTCAATGCTTCACAACTCTTTCAGTGCAGAAACTTTTCCTAATAGTCAATCTAAACCTCCCCTAAAGCAACCTGAGGCCATTTACTCTCGTCCTATTGCCTGTTACTTGGGAGAGGAGACCAACACCCACCTCACTACACCCTCCTTTCAGGTAGTTGTAGAGCGTGGTAAGGTCTCCCCTCAGCCTCCTCTTCTCCAGACTAAACAGCCCCAGTTCCCTCAGCTGCTCCTCGTAAGACTTGTGCTCTAGACCCCTCATCAGCCTCATTGGCCTTCTCTGGACACACTCCAGCACCTCAATGTCCTTCTCACAGTGAGGAGCCCAAAACTGAACACAGTACTCCAGGTGTGGTCTCACCAGAGCTGAGTACAGGCACAAGAACAACATCAGAAGCTGTACAGTTCCATCCCCTACCTTATCCACCTCAAGGCTTTAAGCCAATGCAACTCACAACCCACCAGCAAAGTCTGGAATGTGGGAAATCTCAAGTGGAAACAAGATTTTATACCTTCCTAAAGCTTTCTTTTAAATGAGTAATGTCCCAATTTTTAAGGGCAAGTTACTCCTCAACAGATGTAAATAACATCGGCGCAGAGTGCTGAGAACCACAGCAACCCTATGAAAACTACTGTCACAGCGCTGTTTCTTTTTCAGCCCAATACTCCTCTTCAGCAACACAATGAATTTAAAATGGCTCTGTGGTACCACACAGTCTCCTGTCTGTTGCAGACACCAGGTGCAAGTGTAAATAAGGATTATACAAATGGGAGGTCATTAAAAGTCTGGTAATGCTAATTTGGCATGACACCCCTAATGGGTTATATCTTCACACTTCAGTTATCTAATCACCTAAATTCTTTTAACAAATTTACATTTCATCTTATACATGGAGATTCAGATTGACTTGTTTAATTCTCCCTCCACCCAAACTGTACCCATGCTCAGTACGTCTTGCATGTTAAATATCTTCATCAATTTTGAGGTCATCATCATGTACATATATACGCAGATAATACAACCACACATGTCTATATGCTCATGCATACAAAACTTCCCCATCTCTAAATATCTTTTCATTTTTCACAAACTTTTCAGGTCTCAGAATAACCACAAATACACATATGCATCATCATTTATAGCATCTCACCTTGATATTTACCTTGTTGGTAGGATACATCTATTTTCACTGAGAGAAGTGAAAGGCAATAAAGTGACTTAAATCCATAATTTAAATGTCATGTTTCAATCCATTCCCACAGTCATGTTTTACAACTTTGTTTTCCTGTTTAGTGTAAAAGGTTAATCTGAGGAGCTGTTCGCTTTTTCTGATTTGTTCAGCAAAAGTAACAACACAAGGAAAAAAGCTTTATGTCGTTCACACCTTCTACATGAAAATGAGGCGAAATTCAAATAGCAGTGAAGTATTGTGTTAACATGATACAAAGGGCGGTAAGATGCTTTATTTTTTTAAAAATGTGTGTCCATGAGGAAGACGGGAAGAAAGACACAGAGGGAGACAGGGAAGAGAAGAGTACATTTCACCTCCTGCGGAAGCTGACAAATATAAACAGAACTTTCACATGTTAGGATTCATTAGGCTCCTGTTAAAGATACAAAAAACAAGTTCCAGTGCCTGGAAGTATTATGAAATTACCAGTTTTGGCACAAGAAATACTGCCAAAGGAAGGAGGAGGGAAAAAAAAAAAAAAAAAGAACGAACTACAGCTATGTTAATAACTAACCTCATTTGCTCATTCATTTACCATCACTGCCAGTGGTTTTGGACTCTTTCATTAGCCATGGATACATAAGAAGCTTTTCACAACTGTTTGGAAGACTGCTACCCCTCTCCTCTGTTATATTCCTTTTTTGAAAGTCCCACTGTTAGCAATAATTAGAATTTATTCAGTACTTACTGCAAGACTGAGGTATTTGGGATGGTCAACATATAATGGTATAATTTTATCAAAATAGAACTTTTTTTCCACGAACAAAAAATTTAAAAACTGCCCAGTTCCTGAGTTTGCATCCTACATCTGTTCATCACTGTTGTGTGTTCTCATCTAACATGCACATCCACTTCCCATTTCACTGGCTCATTACTCCCAGGTCCACTTCATCCTCCCCAACCCTTGGCTGGACAAAGCAAGCGCCTACAGACTGTTCCAAGCAACACACCCATGCCAAGAGTCATGCCAAACCCCACTGCAGCTACCTGCTCACCCGGGCACTAGTCTAATCTCAGTCCTCTGTACAGTTGCTAACTTCCACATTTTTTTTGAAGGCATGGAGGGACAGAGACATCTACCTCTTTCAAGCAAACTGGAACCAGCCAGTTGGACTTGTTGCAAGTCCTTAGGCAGGGAACATAGACATAGAGAAAAAAAAAAAAAAAAAAACAAAAAAAAAAATCAGTGCAGTCCTCATTTCCCAGGGTGTCTCAGCAGGTTAAGTCGAGATGGGGCAGATGGACTGAGGCACTAGCAGGACTTCACACCTGGAGACACCCTTGAGCTGGCCCCAACCACTACAGGTGATCATTACTGATCATCTTTTGCTGTCTGTAGCCAAATTTGATAGCAGAAGACAATAAACAGGTCACTTGAGCCACACCATCTTCCATTTACACAGGCACACCGCCTTGTTTCAGCAAGAAGAAATATTTGGCTCATACAGGTAATAGCTGCAGCCTGACTTTTATGATGCAGACTGTAGATAAGTTAAAAATAAGCATGAACAGGATTGAAAAAAGGCACAGCACAGCACCAGTCTTACACAAATACTCATGGAGAAATGCAGGAGCAAGAAACTTACTACAGCGTCCAAAGTTTTTAACCTCTGTGTGATGGCAGCTACCTTCTCTACAATGTACTGAAATTTTCTCAATTTTAAAATACGCAACATTACAGAGACAAAGCTGCAGATACTTAATAAGCTACATGTACAAAGAACAAGGAGTAATGCACTTAAGTTTAATTATTCGAGATAAACTTTCTTCACTAACTCCCCTCTCAATTTCACAAAAAACACATTGCAAGTATTTATTTATTTAAATAACAACAACAAAAAAATCTTTAGAATGCATTAAAAGAAGGCAAGACCAAGATTGTATTTTGTCATCTGGTATGTGCTCAGTGGTTATAATTCTGCACTTGAATGATGAGCTCCTTTTAATGTCTTGTGATAGCAACACTCAACGAAAAAAAAAAAAAACAAACCCAAAAACCCAACAAGCCTTCTTTCCGATCTGTAAGTTGGCCACCCTGTGTGAGGAGGTGGCTGTACATCTCCAACTGCTATTCATGCAGGCGACAGGACAAAACCTTATCCCAGCTCACCAGACTGTTACCACTATTTCCAACATTCAGGCTCATTTACAGCTTTGCAATCCCCTCACTCCCAGTAAGTATGTGTTTAGCACACTTATAAGCATCCACGGTGCTGCTTCTGGCTCTAAACTCCAGTGGAATATGATGGAATGAAATAAACTGCTCGTCTCAGCTGCTCTTGCTCCTAGAAAGTATTTATTTATCTAGAGCCAATCGCTGCTCCCGTATCTATGTAATGACTTCCTCATAGCAGTGCGAGATTACCCACACCGCTGATCACTTTATTACTTCAGAATGGCTGTTTATTTACCTTAGTGCAGCAGTAACAAGCAGGGATAAAGCTTGTCACAGCTGGGCAAACTCACCATATTCCTCACGCAGGTGGTCTGGAATGTGGGGCTCATAACCTTCCTTCTCAGGGACCTCCACAAATTCGTCTTCATCCTCGTCGTCATCGTCATCCGAGGCTTTCATCTACAGAGATATTTTTGTTGTTTTTTTTTTTTAATGTGAAGATTGCTTTTCATTTCCCTTCACATTGAAAACATTTCACAGATATCTTCATAGCCCTACTGAGACTTCTCTATGTCAAAAGTATTTCCCTAATTATGCATTTAATCTTTATCTAAGATTAGGCCTTTGCTTAACATTTTATCTCTAAAGCCATACTCTATCCTAAGGGCTTCTTTAAAGCCCCTTTTATCCACTAGAACACATGCAGTTGGTGAAGTCTGAGAAAGTGTGAACCTATAAAATAAGACCAAAAAAAATCTTAAAATAACATCAAAATTCTGGCCTAATGACCAAATTATATCATTATCTCTTCTCCTTTGGTTGATTTTACTCCTTTAGCTGTACCCAAGTAGTCTGTGGCATGCTGAATAGTATCACAAATTGTTTAAGAGCTCAAAACCAGAGCAGGCAAACAGGAGGGGAAGCTGATGGCCTGGCAAGCTAATACTGACCAAAGTAAGAATATCAGTATATTATAGTGTTTCACTGAATTTCTTCACAACAGCGCTAAAAATAATTTGATACATTCTTTTCTTAACTAATTCAGTACATCCTAACCATTCACACCATTAGACTGCACACATTACTATGGTTAAGACCAACAAAATGGGATTTTTAAAATGTACTTAATCTGTATTGCAGTCTGAAGTTGAAGATCTATGAATAGTTGAAAAATAAAAATGGAGTTCCTATCAACTAACCAGGGTAATTAATTCATCTAAGTGGCTTCCTATACATCATTTCAGCTACCCACTACTGTATATGCGCCAGCAAGACTCTACACTTTTTTTTCTAAGTTTGTTCCATACCTGAAAATAAGTTTCTTCTACACTACACATAAGCTAAAAGAATCTGTGCCACCTCAGACACGGCCTGTAATATCAGAACTTTAAAACAGCAAATGCCAACTACCCTAAAAAGGCAGCGATGATGGAGGTTTTACGCTTTCTTTCCTTTGCCTGCTTTGGGAGTCACCTAATTCTTAAAAACAACATAATTAGCACATTATTCTATGTTTGCCATGCACTTTTACCAGTCTAGGAAATAATAAGAGTATCCAGTAAAACCAACCTTACTACAGGCTATCACTTTTTTCAACTTCACTACAGCAAGCCACAGCAGAAGATAAGGAATGGTATTGTTTTTACTATTTTCAGCCACATTCTTTACTTCTCTTATTGCACCTGACTTAGGGCGATATTCATATCAACCACTCATTGTTACAAGCACTGGAGGATACCGAAGGTTTTGCCTGCAGCAGAATTTTCCCAATTTCATTCACTACTCTAATCGTGTGTCACAGCTGCACAGCTGAGTTCCTTTAAATCACACATATACTCTCAAGCCAACAAACCTAGAAACCTGTCTTGGTTTATTGAACGTAGTTAAAAATTTAAAATAAATAATAATAATTTAAAAATTAGCATTTCTTTTTTGTCAGTATTACTTGTGAGCTGAACTAATTTCTAATACAGATCATTAATTGATATTAATACACATATTGATACACTTTAACATATAACGAATGGAAGGTGCAAGTTAGAAATAGAATTCTTCCCCTTGCTTAAAAAATGACTTTCATCAAAGAAAGCTCCAGTTCCAGTAAAAGAAAAAAAAAAATTACTGTCCTGAAGAACAGAGCGGATTTACTACTGCATTCTTACCAGAGAACACCTAATTAGTCTTCATTTTAAAATCAGGTCCCAGCATAATTATGTTTGGAAGTACCCTGCTGCCAAAGACAGGTACCAGCCACAATGTAGTCGCTTCAGCCCAATGCTCACTGCCTTGATAGCTGCCAACCTTCAGGCTATGCTGGAGGACCTGGCACCCTAGTTCACTTTTGGTTTCCCACTGCAATCATATTTCCTCACCTAAAAGAAAGAAGCATTTCAGGGCCTACCTGGCACGGCCAAGACAGAAGCACACTGAACCTGACCTCCGCAGCAGAGCCCAAAACAGAGTTCGAGTGCAATGAAGTGATTGTGGGAAGCGATTGTGCCTCTGTACTCAGTATTGGTGAGGCCACACCTGGAGTACTGTGTTCAGTTTTGGGCCCCTCACTACAAGAGGAACATTGAGTTGCTGGAGCGTGTCCAGAGAAGGGCAATGAGGCTGGTGAAAGGTCTGGAGAACAAGTCTTGCCAGGAGCGGCTGAGGGAACTGGGATTGTCTAGTCTGGAGAAGAGGAGGCTGAGGGGAGGCCTTACCGCGCTCTACAACTACCTGAAAGGAGGGTGTAGTGAAGCGAGTGTTGGTCTCTTCTCCCAAGTGACTAGCAATAGGATGAGACAGAATGGCCTGAAACTGTGCCAGGGGAGGTTTAGATTGGTTATTAGGAAGAATTTCTTTACTGGAAGAGTTGTGAAGCAGTGGAGCAGGCTGCCCAGGGCAATGGTGGAGTCCCCATCCCTGGAGGTGTTCAAAAAACGCGTAGATGTCGCACTTCAGGACATGGTTTAGCAGGCATGGTGGTGTTGGGTTGACAGCTGGACTTGATGATTTTAGAGGTCTTTCCCAATCTTAATTATTCTATGAAAGGGCCACATATTCTGTCACTAATCACAAATGAGCCAAGGCACTGGACATAAAAGCAGCACATCTGTGTCAAACTGCAACTTTTAGCAGACCTTACTGATGGCCTTTAGGAAGAAAAACTTCATCAGGTTTTGTACTCTGCAGAACGGAAGACGGCCAGAGATTGAAGAAAATTTGTTTGTGTTTTGGTTTCAAAATTCTGCTGGTGGTGTCATACCTTTTTTATCTGTTAGGGGCAATTTAATTAAGCTGGGAAATAACACCCACTCTTACTTCTCCAGCTTGAAGCAGGGCAACATTGTACTTTCTACACTCATTTTCCATTTCTCATATAGGTATTCAAGACGTCTTTACCAAGCTAAAACTCGCCATGGATGATCTTAGTCTACAAGTTTGTGCCATAACGTAAAAGCTGACTAACTTTGACCTCATAAAACAGGGGGAAAAAAATTCAATGTATTTCCATAGTTATTTCTCAGAAGTAGTCTGTAAACAAATAAACAGCAACAGGTTTGAGGAACTGGGAAATACTGTCAAACTAGGAAAAGAAAGAAAACTCAGTTCAGACTGATCATGTAACTTAAATCGCCAGATTATACCTAAAATACCAGTGGGTATAATACAAATACTCACGTGCATGGCATACCTGAGAGGACTAGAAAGAATTCAGAAGAATACTACCTTTAATTGAAGTTTCTCCTTATTTGTTCACATGCCGTTAGAGGCACATAGCTCCCTGTACATTAACACACTAAAATTCAGTGGTCTTCACTAATCCTCAACTTGAAAACTGCATTAGGAACAACTTTGCTGTATTACCTGCATGGTCTAAAACTTTAAAGCACGTGAAAAGCCTGACGGAGAAAAGGCATAATCAGATGCAAATTCACTTTGTTTAGGTACAATCCATGAACTGTGCATTCAAGTACTATAGAAAACATTAATCATAGGAAACTGTAATTTTTGTTATCAGTCTAACACTAATCAAAAGGGAAACCTGTCACCACCGCTGACCTGTGAAACGTCCCAATTATACTCTTCGGAAATGACAGGAGCACTTAACTTCCTCACTGAGTAAATGACGACGATCAATCAAGTTTGAATAACAATGAGCCACGGAGCTGAAAATTATTTTTTGTATAGAATCTACCCAGGAATTTATGAAAGGTGAAAAGCAACCCAAGGTTTTAGGGGCATTATGGCTTTCAGCTAGTGCAGCGCATATCAAACACTAAACAGAATTTATGTGTTTTAATTTTCTAAAAGGTAGATGTGGACTTGGTGCTACAATGCATAACATATAATGCCAGATTTTAAATATGGGCATCATTTTCATAAAATATTATGCTTATTGTTCACACCCTTGAATTTCCCTGGGATCTTCTATTAAATTTAGATTTCCTGTGAAAAAAATTAACTGCTTAGCTAACTATGAGGAATTAAGTCCCTTTTTCCTTTCAAACAGACATAAAGTCTTTATTTTGATATAATCCTTAACAAGATTAATCTTTTAAAGTAAAAAGATAAATAAGTCATCACTGGTGGAAATTCAATAAGTTGTAGAGTAGTAATGGGTAATTATATCTCATTTTACTTCATTCTGGCGGTACTTCATCAGAACCATCCCATTTATGCTGTTTTGTTCCATTCCCTTTCTACGGAACGAAGAAGAGCTCATGGGCAACATTGTTAGTCAGAAAAGTATCTTTGTTTTTTTAATTCCACTTTTCAAACACGAAGAAAGCTCCAAAGCAAGCTCTACAGGCTCAGTACGAAAGTTCAGCCACCCATGTATCTACATTTCCACTATGGGTAAACTTTTAAAGTCAATTAGAAAAATAAAAGTCAACAATCCATGATTAAATCAGAAGAAATAAATCTTTAAGACAACATTTGGACTGGCAGAATTAGTAAATTATAATCCTTTACGAATGAGTGGTTAGCTATTTGCAAACAAGAAAAACGAGACTATGATAAAAACAAGCAAAATGCCATTTCTAGTGTGCCATATCTGAAGGGAAGCATAAGCTCAAGTGACAAATACTACAACGTAAAGCTTTTCTGGTGGCGTACAGAATGAAATACCTCTAAGATACGTAGTCATGCAACTGATTGATTTTCAATAACCCAAAGACTATAAGAAAAGAGGTCCCATTTTCAGATCCGTTCTAATTATCAGGCGACAGGAGCAAAGTCGCTAACAGTTTGCCGTCTTACCAGAGACGAAGGGTGAACTTCCTTCCCTCCGGCTCTAGAGGCTGGGCCATCCGAAGAGAGACCAGACAGATTCCCAGACACCAGAGGCCACTTGCACCATCACTGCTCCTCAAGTTGCACGGAGAAGGGAAGTTTTTCTGTTCAGTGTTAATCTGCTCTATTATATCTAAATGAATCATGGTGTTGCAAAACTACATTGCTAGGGTTTTGGGGTTTTTTTTTTTTTTTTTCCTGAGTGAGTTTGGGTTTTTTGCGTTTGTTTTTAATGTGGTAGTATTCCTGACTAGCTATCTCACTGCGAGAGGAAGTAAGATTTAGCAAGACAATTTCCAGATTCTTGGGCTGAACTTCTTTGTATTGCTGACTCTTCCAGCTAGACAAATGCAATCAAACCATTTGCTCTCTAACTCATTAAAAAAAACCCTGAAACTGATGTTTCCTTATTACTTTCCATCTTATTAAAAATACTGGAAACAAAAACTGGATGCCAGCAGAAATGCAATCATGTCTTTTACTTTGGAGTCAACACTCCAAGGGCCTCCAGCTGCTAGTGTAGCTCAGTGCAAGCACAGCTCCAGTTAAACACCTTGCTCATCCATCCCAGCCAGCCATACACGCAAAACACCCTCCACCCACCACTTGGGAAGATGCAAGGAAAAGCCTTTGGTTCTTTTCCCAGTTTTATACAAATTGATTGCTACATTCTGTAAAAGGATTTAAAAACCTGAGCCTCTGCAATCATAATTAAAGCAAGCAATAAAATGACTGAAATACACAATGCAATCAGTTTATAGGACAAGATGTACAGCGTTTACTGATTGTTTTAGAGAAAGGAAGGAAGGGAAAAAGACAGCACATGAAGAAGTCATATCTACTTACTAAAACACCACTGGCGAACTACAGCTGGGACCATTAAATAAATATTGCATGGTCTAATTAACTTGGTTTGCAATCTCAATTACTTTTCACCCAAGAAATCACTTTTGTTCAGTTTTATGCGTGTCTGTTTCCCTTTTAAAAAAAAAATGATGTAAGGCATCCTCAGACAAGTGAACTCTAAACTTCATTTGTCTTTCAGCAGGCTTGATGGCTATGCATTTAAAAACCCATTCTATCTTATAAACTAAAAATTAAATGTACTCAGCTGTGATGGTTGTCATTGCATCTGCTATTTATATGCTAATACCCTCACTGGAAGATCTTGCAAATTATTCCTCCATGCCAATATCTCATGTGCATCTACTCAAAGCCAACTAAATATTTTTCTAGAGGCAGAAGATTTTGGTTAGGGAACCAGAATATTTATCACCACAGAACCTAGTTAAAGGGGCAACGTTAAGCAAATACATTTTTTATTTGACTGTGACACAAAACATGCTTCAGTTATCTTAAATGAAATTTGGGGATATTCTATGTAAGCAGACAGTGACTTGGTAAAAATAATTTCTTCAGTGCCAGTAATAGAAACTGAAGAGTCAAACAGTGTAACTTGCATCTAAGGACTTTTATGAGTTCCTCCTTTTTCATTCTTTTATATTTTTCCAACACTGGAGAAAGAGGAAATAACTGCTGGCATTTTGACAGATTTCAGAACTGTGCTCGAGTTTTCCTGTGTGCAACCCAAGGAAAACATAAACTACTAAACCAGCTATATTTATAGGGACCTCCCACACACACTCCCTCCCCCCTTACTCTGTGATTTGAGCATAAATTCAAACCTAGGTGCCTGCAAATTAGATACGTGGTCCAGGCAAACCACATTTTATGTTCACCAGTAAAAGTATCACCGTTTATTCTATTTGTAGTTGCTCAACAGCACATGGGCTACTTGGCCAGCCAGACTTTTACTTAGGAATGCACTTTTCACACTGTTTCATCATTTCCAGAAATTAGTAAAACTGTTTAAAGGGTTTCAGCCCAACAGTTCGCCCAAGTGCAACGCTGGAGAACCAGCGTACCTTGCTCCAAATTGCTTTAGCAATGTAAACAACCCAATGAAGCAGTTTTTCTTTAAAGCAATGCACGAGAGCCAGAGTCTGTGAGTATTGTCGCAGTCCTGGAGGTGCAAGCTTGAGATTTACTCAAGACCTATGCCAAAGCCCTCTCCATTCCACCCAGTGATAAACAGAGCTTGGACATGTACATTGGAAGGTCAACAGTGGTGAGGCACATTGCACAAGATCTCTATCACTCTGTGTTATCAGCTACTGCATCGCTGGACCCTAGCAGGGTCGAGGTCTCAGATAAGCTTAGGAAGGATTTTAATAAGCAGCAGCAAAAATTTACTCAAAAAAACAAAAAAAAAAATTTGGATCTTTATGAATCACTGTTCAGATGAAGAAATTAGTATGTTCAATACACCCAGTAGACTAGCATGTGCATTTACAGTTTCATACTTCAAACAAAGGGAGTCTGGAAAACCAGTGCATTTAACAAAACTATTATCTCTGGAAAATATTGTAAAGCAAGTTTAGCACTTCTTTCGCAGTAACCACTCGAGATGTATCCTCAGATCTCACTACTTGGGCTCCTACCATCCACCAAAATCAACAGTACTTGGTTGCATGAATGTTCTTAAGCCTTAAAGAATATTTGGAGAGCAAAGTTCTCTTGCATAATCCAAATTTTTCATAAAACGAATACCACATTCAGGGGAGGTGTAACAGTTTTACTTAAAACTACTGCAGATCTCCAAGTCTAACACCACCTTTCCTTTCTACGCATCCAGAGAGCTAAAACAGAAGTCTGCTACCTGTCATTAACAGTGCTAGCAAAGTTCCCCAACATAAAGACTCTACAAAATTTATGCTGACTACCTACATTTGATACCTATATTTAATTTGTATCACTAAAAAAAGTGACTGTAGCATGTGCTAGTCCCTTACATGTCTGTGTAATATTTATACAAAAATAAAAGGTTACCTTTTACTTTTAGAAGTACAGGAATGTACTTCTCCCATGAAGTTACAATACATAGTTCCAGCACTACACCTTATTACACAGTAAAAAAAAAATATATATATATTTTAACAGTAGTATCTGGTATGGTTTTTCATACAGTTTTTCATTCACACTGGGAGGTGAGCTAATCATATATCACTCCATCAATTTGAGTCCTCTGATTAAGTAAAGGCTGACCTTCATAACCAGATCTGCATTAGCCGAGTTTATCCAGACATTGAAAGGGACAGTATCACTATCTGAGCCTAATGCTGCTACAGAAATCTTCTTCTCTAGGTTCAGTTCCAGTCAGCTCAGGTCCCTGCTGCAACAGGAGCTCTATCGCTGGTGCAAGGGAGGCACTGGGAATCATCAGGGGAGGAAACAGAGACAAGACTATCCCCTTTTGATTGCTGCTTGTGTTTAGACCATCTTAAAGCCAAGCATAAAATCACCACCAATATAAACAAACTGCTTCCCTGTTCAGCTCCCACAAGTAGTACAACAGCAACCTGTACAAAACAACCACCTGCTAGCAAGTAGCTTTGGTAACTACATCACTAAAATATCTGGTAGAATATAATTTTCAAGGTTACAGGAATTGTAGAATGGATTAAGTAATTTTAACATAAGAAAAACCAAATCTGGTGCCTTCTTAACTCATGGATAACCGTAAGGAAACTCTGCAAAGTACCTACTCAGTTTTTCATTCATCTTAACATAAAATGAAAGGTTTGCAGCTTCAAAGACTGAGGTGCGATGAAGCCAGCAAAGCTACAAGCCAAGTGATGTGAAGTCACATTTAGAGCCTGTGCTCAGACAGGAACGTACCCAGAGCAGAGCTCCCGAGATATTTTCCGTCCCTAAAAGCAGGAAGAAACCCCTCATTTTTATTGTTAAAGAAGAAAGCAGCTGCTGTACAGCCACTGTCAAGGCTACAAGTGTTACCCTGAAGAGCCACTATGCTCCAACCACCCCTCCCTTCTCTCTGGACTAATCCTTCTCCTCCACACACTGCTCCCTGCACACCAGCCCAAATGAAACTGTTCAAAGCCATTGTTTAAGGCTGTAGTGAGGTCCAGGACTGCGAATACCTCTTTCTTTTCCCCTCCACAGAGCAGTCTTTAGGTCTTCCAGCGCTTTCCAGCTAGTCCAAGTTATTTATGAGACGAACAGCATTCCTATGACACACTGAAATATTTTAGGCAGCATTTTGAATTATTTAATTCCTTTAGGATTCAGAGGCCTATACATGACAGAAGCTAAGTTTTAGAGCTGCAGGGAAAAAATCTTACTACCAGTCATCTTCTTTATGAAATTTTAAGAAATGTGATTTTCATCTGAAATGCGATATAACAAGATTCCCATTAGCACTCATTCATGCAAAAAAACTCCTATTGCATTTGATGGATTACCACCTATCGCTTCGACCAGATCAAACTCAAGCTACTACACCTTTCTATCCATCACCAATGCATATATGCCCTGTCTCATGACATAGTCTGCACGCACGCACACTGTAAAATCAGTAGCTAAACTGCAGCTTTCTTCAATGATCACATTTATGAATGAATCCAAACTGCACATTTGTTAAAATTATTTCAGATGCTGTATTTTTAACAGCTAAATATACATCTCAAATAAACCTAATTTTCTATGCAAGACACACACAACCTTACGTATATTCCTGACGGTGGATTTTAGGCACAAAGATATCTTCAGATGTGAATATATTTAGTCTAATATTACTGCATCAACTAAATTTAAATGCTTTAGTATGTGTTCCAAGCCTGAAACCTTGCTTCCTTTTCCATTTTTTAGATACACATTTAGCGATGTACCTTTATGAACCTCATAAATACATTCAGTTCACTTCAATATACTGTTTCCCCTTGCAAGGTAGGATGGATAAAAAGCAGGAAGCAAATTTATATCTACTACGTACAGAGCACACACTGCTCAGTATTCATAGATGAATCAAGGCAGATGACCCTTCGGCCTGAAAAACTTAAATACTTAACATAAGGGTTAACCTGCTGATAGAGACATCCTACTTTATTTTACACTCTATTAGAAAAGCTCCAAATTGCATTGTGCGACCTACAAATCAGATAGGGATCAGAGGTCATCACAGTGACAACTAGGAATTCACAGCTAGATATGCATAACAAAATATTTTTAATAACTCTGTAACAGTGACAGGCTGCATAGCCAATGCAGAGCATAAAATATACCACAGCTCTAGAAAAGAAAAGAAAAAAGAACCTTAACCATCACACTAGCTCATTAGACACTTTAACAAGAGAGTACTGTTTTGAGGGTTAATTTATAAAATTAGTGTTTTGTTTTAGATCAGTCCTACATCCTAATACAACTTAACAAAACTGAAAAGCTCTATTAGCTGAAAAGTGATTACAAGAGAGACATTTCACATATAGAAATAATTATCATATGACAGTCAAAATGGGTGGGGGAAGGAAGAGGAAGCATAAGCATCTGTATGACTTATTAAATATTTCGTGTTTACTTTTAGAGTTCTAGCTGACCTGTTTTTTTGACAAATACTAGATAGACCAAAAAAAAATTTAAATATTGCCTGCACTACTACTTTGACCACAGAAACATTATTAAACTTTATTTACTCTGAACACATTATATGCTAATGATGTATACGATCTGATAAAGGACATTTTAGGTGTAATGCTGATTTAGTTCTACAACATTCCTACATTTCTCTTAAATTTTAGAAAACATACTAACAATCAACATCAAGTTACTATTCAAATCTCAATATTAAATGTTTCTGGTTTTCAAAGGCCAGCTTTGTTAAGAGTTAGGGTTTTTGTTTGTGTGCAATTTAAAAGCATCACCTGGGGAAAAGACTTCTTTTACAAAGTCATCTCTTGCTCCTTGGTCTGAGTATGTTTTAGCAGATGTGGGTTCAGTCATGGTGAGGGATCACTAAGGACAACTAGTTACCCCCCAGAAACAACTTCTCTAAAATGAAGAGCGGAGGAAAAAGGGAGAATGTGAGTAGAAGATGTTACAGAAAGCAGTCAGCTGGACTGGATCCTCTGTGGCTACAGAAAAAAGTAGAAAGAGAAAATATAGCCATTGCTTTTGATCTAAAATTCAAGTGTGAATTTTTTTTTACACCAGGCACTAACTTAAGTAAAATACAGACTTATAAAACGGTTGGTTATAATGCTCCTAAATCGTTAGTAGAAATAACTCATTAGCATTGATAAAATGCCAAGCTATAGTTGAAGATATGGAAAAAAAAAAAGTCAGCAATAGTCTTGCAGCCAAGTAACTGGTAGAGCTCTTGGGTTAATTTATTACATGTTAAAATTTTAATCTTTTTATGTATTAAAACATTTTAAGACTAAATTATGACCAGCAAATATTTAACTTGTAAATATAATTTGTAACAATTTTATGACATTATTCTTTCAGGAAAAAATGTGACTTGTATTGCAGGAAGGTTTCAGGATCAGATCAGGTTATGGACAACACAAGGACAGCCTTCTCCAAATCTAATTATTAATGGCATTATTGAATTCAACCAGATGTTTCACATGGATAAAATTAGGTACACGAATAAATCAAGATCCAAGTGCATGCTTAGATTTGACAGATGATAAGAAAAGGTGAAACAAAAAGTAGTGAAGACATTAAGTGAAAAACTATACATCCCTGGCTGTTAATATAACTTGAAATTAAAAATTTAAGGTGTAATAGGCCTGTTAAAGGATCACTCTGCTGACAGACAAATGAGCAGGATGTTTCTCACATCACACTGCCTACTAACTTCTATCTGTCCAAGTTTTAGCCAGCCTGAGTAGTAAACCATTTATGGCTTCCCAAAGGCAATTACATAAGAGATACATATATTCTCAGTGTACAAAATACAGCTAATGAACTACACTTCTATTAACAATGAGAGACTTCAAGTATTATCCTAATGGATAATCCTTTATGGAAGTGATGTAAATGAATGGTAGTGTGCATGATTTAAAATACAGAACACACTTGTCCTCTCACAACTTTTAAAACAGCAAGATCATTTGCATCTGATCAGCTGCAAACCAGACAAGAAAAAAAAAATCTAATAAGTTAAGAAAAGGAGTAAGACAATAACAAACGAAACTATGTCTAATCAGCAAAAAATATTTTCAAAGAACATTTTAGCCACAAGTAAATGATTCCTACAAAAGAATTAAACCTCTGGAAACAGGAATTTCTATCTAAACACCAGTCTCAGCCAATAACTACAATTGTACTTCTATAATAAATCCCCTAAATAGTGTCAAGAATTAACTCTAAGTGTCTCCGGTGTGTTGCTGTTGTAGGAAGTTTACCTGGACGCACAGCCCGAAATGCTGGCAGGCTTCGGACGCAGGCGGTGCAGACCAGGCTGCCCAGCACGCAGCGTGCACTCCCTCTACTGGGCACTGACATTCTGCCGAGCCGGCACTCGGAGAGAGCAAGCGCCGGGTCCGAGCATCCAGGCATCGGGAAATAAAAGCTCTTTTACACCTTCTGCCCTCTTGCCCTAGATTCAGCTAGAACTATTGTTTATACTCTTAAAATATATTTCCTATCAGGAACCGACACCCTATTCACACCCCAAACAATAATCTAACTACAGCAAACTTGTCCAAGCACACAAAAACTCCTTTGCCTTCGACCAACACAGCAAGACCATCATTTTTTGTCCATCTCCACATCCTTAAAAAAATAACAGGTCAGGAAGAAATAGCTTGATGAATTCTGATCTGCTGGGGGCACAGCAATGTGAAGAAAGAATGTACAGTCTGGGCAGCTGCGATGTATTAACTTTTACGAAATTGCTGCAAGGGATTTGTTTTTCGACAGTGAAAGGATAACCTTTGTTGGTTTTTTTTCTCCCTCCTCTCACAGCTCCTGAGAGGTAAGAGCAGAACAGTGCCACAACCTACGGTTGCAGGGCTTAAGTGTTACATAAAAATGATGGCCCTCATCATAATTCAGGCTTTCTGATGGTTTGAGGTCTTCACCGTCACGGAGGAGAAAAGAAAGAGGTGGTCATACCTCATGTTACTATAAACCATTTCAAGTCGAAGTGTTTCACTGTATAAAGTTCTGTGCTTTCCTTTGTGACTTTGTATGAGAGGAGTTCAGCAAGCCTACAGAAAGTTCTGTAGTTTGCAAAGCAGTGGGGCTTTTACATTTTTCAGTAAAGGCAAGAAAAACTTCAGAGAAGAGAATTTGTTCTAGTGTTCTAATGTGCTCTGATTGCCTAAGGTTGCTGCCTTGCAGATTAGTGCTCCTTAATCTGGAAAATGAAGTCAGAAACAATGAAAAGCACAGAGGTGGTAGTGAGGATGGCCAAAAGCAGACACCTTCCTGCACCAACCAAACAATTCTTCTGTGAGGGCGGGCCAGGTAACCACCACCGTCTTCCTCTCAGTGTAATTTACACCCAGCTACGTTGCTGGTGTATTCATACTGAACCATAGCATCAAGAATTACTCCAAATATATACGCCTTACTTGCACCTCAGCCATGCGCAGATATAACTGCTCAGCTAAACAAGAGTACCAATGACACAGGGCAGCAGCAGGGGCCTCCAGGACCTTCCCCCCCTCTTCTAAGTGTCAATTTAAACCTCTGTGGGATTGAGAGGTGTAGTAGAATTCACAGTAACAAATCTCCAGTTTCACTGCCTCTCGCTAAGCCCTTCCTTTTATCAACATTCATGATCTCAATCTGAGAATGGGTAAAACGTCTAGTCCCTCATCCTCAGACAGAACAGAAACAAAGCACAGAACAGATTAAAAGAGGGGAAATGAGAGACCACAGAAGCATGGAGAATGAGCACAAAGAAAAAACAGAAAGTCTGAGGAGAAAGTCCAAGTCCCCAGCCAAGTTTCCAAGTCCCTATCATTCTGTTCTACATTTGCTGACAAAATAAAACCACTTTCTCCCTGAAGGTAATGCTTGCCTGTGGTGCAGGATTGTAATTACACTCGAAATGAGCCAGCACACAAACAATTCACCTCCACATTCTCCAGCTAACAACATACGCACCTCTGACTGCAGTCACTAGTTTCCAGGAAAACCGCTATCCTAAACCAACATAGAGATGTCACAGATCAACTACAAACCAGACAACTTACATGGGACCCTCTGCACTCCGACACTTTATTTGCATTCTCTCTCTGCTTACTAGCTGCACCCCTTCGTTCCTAGCTGCGCTCATCTCCACACACGAACGCGTAACAGCACTCACTGACTCCTGTGCTAACACGGAACAGCCCTAATGCACCGAGCTCTGTCAGGACAGGACGGCTGTGAGCCAGTGCTCCGAAGGACAGACTATCAGCACTTCTTCTCTCAGCTCTAAAAATACAGAAGACAGCAAAACTTTGGCATGGCAAGAACTGCAGCTCCAATGACACAAGCATGTACAGACAAAAGCAACAACACAACACAAGCAGCAATGCTAGATTAAAGAGCAGCTGCATGCAGTGTTCCACATGCTGACAGGTAAATATCTGACAGAGGGAGATTTAATAATCATGGTCTAAGAGATGCTGTTTACTTTGTTCTATCAGACTCATTTTACTGTGTTTTGATGTTTCAATAGTCATTTGACATGCGAATAAAAGATAATTTATACAGTTTCCTTCTGCAGTACAAAGCTCTCTACGTTCAGGTTAGAAATTTCGTGTTAGTGCTGAGTTACTTTAAATTTGGTTATTTTCCACTGAAGAAAAATCCCAGGAATAATTATATATTATTTTCAATGCTGAAGTTAATACTCAGTCTGCATCGCTTCACTTTGAATGTATTCTTTGTGAGCACTGCTATGCATTTTCCTTTTTCTTTCTTCCTTCTAATGATGGAATTTATTAGCTTTCAAACCTTATATAGATAGCATTGATCAATCTCCAGAAGTGGTAACAATACCACTTCAAACACACACACACACACACACACGCATGCACACACACACATGAAAATCAAGGCTTGAATGTCCTTTATATCTTGCAAGAAATATAGCAACCAATATTCCATGCAGAGGTGCAGCAAATGAAGTCCTGTCAAGCAAATGGCAGGAATGACAGCAGATGTCTGGATTCCTTCATAGCTGGTTGCATAAAGGTAGCACACATATTTCACTGGAGGAAAAAAAAAACCTCTGACAAGATAGTCTTTCAATAGTTTTCATTCAGAGTTGGCATTTTTGACTGGTGTGGTACATCAGTAGGTATTCAGGTGATGAACCAGATCAATCTTGATAAGGCTTCATTTGCACAATGAAAGCAAAATCTACAGCAGTCAGTCATGGCTAAACGAGGCCACCACAATTTCGTCCAAGGTATAACGTCCAGTCAAATTCTTACAGTCCAGTCATAAATCAGTTTTTACTCTGCACCCTGACCCAAAACACTTATTTTCATGCCAAGCTATACAGTAATTCTGTTTGATCGCAATGAACAGAAATCAGTATTACACAGCTCTGCTTTTTAGCTACATAAAGAAGCTACAGACTCCTTCTTGGATCTGAGTGAAGTATTTGATCTTTCAGCCTCCACTTATTCACAAGTTTTACCTATTTCACAAAAACTGTCATAGGCAGCTAGTCTTTGTGAAATATTTTGACGCTTTTAAGCTTTATATAACAACTAATTCCTTTAAGTTATCCTCAGTCACATTATACGCTCACTAGAGAGAGTAAATGCTCCGAAACAGAGACGCTACTTTCCTGAATCATGGGACAACAGCACAGTTGTAAAAGAACATGAGTTATACAGTGTTTACTGAGAAGTATGCAGGAAAAGAGCAGAGGACATAACAGCATTACACATGAAGAAACTAAGGGTAAATAAAACCTGAACTTAACCACTTCCCTATCCTAAACAACAACAGTGCTGCTTTTGATGGTTTGGTCTAATAACCAGGCTCCTGGCATACTACACAGGCGTTTGGTGCAACTTCCTCAAGTGAAACTACAACCAGCTGAATCCGTGTATCAATAAAACTTGGGCTGAAAAGTTTGCCATGTTAAGGCTTAAGAGAAAGTGCATTTTCTGTATACAAGCTAAGCATTATTAATGGTCCTCTCCAGTAATACACAATTTTAAGAGACTCACCACTTTTCTTCTTCTCTCTTTAAAGGAAATGTTCATTTCCTTGTATTTCTTCATAGCAGTCTCCAATTTATTCTTGAGATCAATGGCACATCTTAGCCGATCATCATTTATTCCTGCTCTGGTAAATAACTGCAAAGCAAGAAATCAACATTCTTATCCTTTTTTCTAGATACTTGAGCCAAAAAACATTTTCAGTTTTCCTTCATAATTAATGAAACATTGTCACAAATTCCTTTATTTTACAAGTAACAATTAGTGAAGCCACTTCTTTTCTGATCTGGAATATAAAAGCTAATAGCAACTATTGAAAACAAAAAGAATGAACAGCTGGTATGAACACCTCGGGAGAGTGTCCTTCTGTGGGCCAAATTCCATGCACGAGGCTCCTGAGCAGGAATAGCGATCGACAAAAAGGACCTACTGTTTTGCTGACACAGACAAGTCTGACAAAAGCAAGCCGTGTTTTAATTTAACCCTTTGCAAAAAAGCCCCATTTTACTATATCTTAAAAAAAGGAAAAAAGAGTATGACTGTAGCTAGCATACCTAATGCTGAGAGCCATCAAACAAGTTACGTAGCTCCTGTAGTCTTTGTCCACCCCTACCGAACTAGAAATCTTTTCTATTTGCACTAATGTTTCTTCAAGATTAATCTCGTTTTTGCTCACTCCCCCTCCAGATTTACTGTACCCCAGTCCTTGCTCCTCCATCTTTTTCTAAGTAAAATGAAAAAAAAAAAAATTGTCTCTTTATCCCACCTGAATCCAGGACTGCACAGAAGGCCAAAACTTATTTTTGAGGAGTCTGTGAGCATCCATGACATTGTTTATTATGGCAGTATTATCTTCATTCTCATGCACTTTTATATCTGCTCAAAACAGAGGAAAAAAAGGAGTTAGTGCACCATGTTTATAGCATCTTCACTACAGGAGCTAAAGAAGGTAAGCAGAAGTAGATGTGAACCTTTCTGAAATATCTGATCACTTCAGGGAAAGTTACAAACATGAGAACGTTTCTCTGTTCAGTACTAATTATTCCACCATTATCCACACATTCCAAGAAATCAGAGGAAAAGACGAAAAGCTTTCAGTCCAGTGATGACAGAAAGAGTTGTTAAGCCATCACTACTAAGGAACTGCCAAATAAACCACAGACAAGTGCAGTCTTACTATTTACATTACACCTTGTCCTAACTTCAAATAAACTGGGCCTTATTGTACCAGTTACTGCATATTCAGCGTAAAATAATCCCTCCCCGACTGGCAATAGGGACTTCATTGTCAAAGCAGCCAAGTATGCCACAATCCAGGTAAAAATGGTACTCTTCACCCTTCGGTCATTCGTAAGTCCCACGGATACATTTTCAATTCCGTGGTCTGTCAGCACAGAGGTAGACACCTGCCTTACTGGCTGTTTGCACATGAAATTCTATTAGGACAGGATTTGTAAGAGACTGCACTTAGACTTCCAAAATGCAAACTGTCCTAATTTTTCTACAGGTAACTCACAGTAGCAAAGTTATATTAAAAAAAGGTACAACCATAATCCTTCAGACTTCCTAGCAAAGCTACTTACTGCTTCTTGCAAGTTGTCAGTAGCAAGGAAAAAAAAAGTTTAAGAAACACTCAATTTTAAGATTTTTAAATTAGCAGCTTACACCCCAGCTATAGAGAGAAAGAAGGAGGCGAGTAGCGAGGCGTATGTGAAAGAAAATTATCCATGGTAACCAGATTTTTATTATTTTTTTTTTTAACCACAGGCATCTTATTCTAGGTACTATGAAATGCTGCAATGTGGTTACAGCAACTAATACAGAAGTTCTGTCTTTAAAGGTAATTAATAAAATCTGTTAATCACACACAAGGACACCCAAACCTAAGAATGGTTTCTAGATGAACCAGAAACAGAACAGAACTCCAAAATAAATCAAAGTGGTGTCTAGGAACCCTAGCATTTAAGACATAGGACAAAAACCCACAACTACAAAGCACTTCAGACAAACGCTGCCTTCAGCTATGCGTGAAAAAATTTTCCAGATACCTGTGGAGATTTCAAGGGCTAGAGTGTACTTATGCGAAATAAGTCCATGGTTCCTCACAAAAGTCTGGTAATCCTCATCATCCAGAGCCGGGACACCAGACTGAACTCCCGAGCATGTGCCTCCATTTAACTCTTTTTGCTCAGGCTTCTCCTGTTTCTCATCTAACTCTTCTTTTTTATCAGTTCTAACACACTGAGAAACAGAAAGCAGGTCCTTGCTGCAGCATGGCTGTTCATCATCCATACATCCAAAATAGGACTGGTTAACTTCCATTCGGGAGGACAAGCAGGACACAGGTCTATCCTCATTAGCAGACATTTGTTTGCTGGGTTCCAGTTCCGTGCTGTTCACAGTGAAGTTGAAAGGATCGGGCATCAGAAGCTGGAAACAGTTTTCCATCTCTGTCAGCGCATCAGCAATCTCTTGGGACATTTCTGTCAAGACACGCTTGTTTTAGAATATTGTTCAATACTGTAAAACACTAATGTCTCCTAAGCAGACACAGATTTACAAAACAAATATGACTGCCAAAGGGATAATCTATTTATTCATAATCAGTGACAACTTAGCCATAAAGATCTCTCTCTGCTGCAGAAATACTCCTTATAAAAGTGACAATAGTTTTCTTAAGCTGGAAAACTAGATTTTCCTGAACAAGGAATTTAGAATTAGCGTTCCTCCTTTCCCTATCCTCTCTAAAATTTCACTATGCAAAGACGACACAAGTGCTTCAGAGTCTGAAGGAGAACAAGGTTCAGTGAGGATATTCTTAGTAATGTTGGTGGGCGTTCGCTCTACAGCCATGAATATTATAGTTGCTTGTAGGTGTAGCCATGAATATAAGCTATTGCTCAAAAAGAAGCTATCAGTAAAAGTGACTTTAAGAAGGTTAAATCTCTTTAAAATTCCACCCTCACGCACAAAAACGTTTCCAGCATGCCAAATAAATGCAGAAACAATTGGATGCATTGCATACACCACGGTAATTTAATTAAATAAACCTTTGTAACTGGAGCATAATATACTTACTATCCCTGTTGTTCTTCCGTATTACAGAAATACATTTTCTATCCACATATTGCTTAGAGATTCAGCCACCAGTCAGGTTCATTTTTTAGCAGCAGTATGATACTTTTCACAGATATCCTACACTGCATCCAGGATTCCTGTGCAGACCATTGCCTATACTTCTGGAACACAATGACTTTATATACAGTACAATTAAGGTCATCAGCCAACAAAGTATTGAGAAGTCTGGGCCTAGTCAATGACACAGAAATTAAGCCACTAGCCCTGAAAAGTCTCATGATACACTCGCTTCAGGTTATGCATCCATATTTTACTGAATTACATACCAGACCTTTATTTGCTTTCTTTTTTTTTTTTTTTAATAAATAAATCTCATCATACTACCTGAGCTCACAGGACTGTCACTTGTTTCCCCTGATATTCTTTAGGTGAGAGAGACAAAGGGTCAAGCTCTAACAAATGTAGTATTCCCACCCCCTCTGCTCAGCTGTTATTTGGATCATTATTCTCTTAGAATTTGTTTTCTATAACCTTGAAAAAGGTTGCTTTAAAAATGAGAAAACAGCAAACCACAAAAAAAACCAATGCAATTCACCTGCCATTTCTTTTTCAGCTTTTTTTGCTTTTTCTTTGTAAATGTTATCCAATCGTTTTTGCTTCTCCTCTTCCCTCCTCCTTTCAGCCACAGTTCTGGCATGCACATCTTGAAAATCCACCTAAGGAGGAAATGAAGAAAAAAGTATAACATTCCTTGTAAGAAATATATAGAAAATCCATTTCCCAAGATCCTTATCTGTGGTGAAAAATCCTCTAACATCAGTGATCAGTCAGGAGCTCAGCAGTGCTTCCTTTTATCTCTTCTCCTCCTAGAATCAATAGCTACAGTAATTCCGAGCGGAGTTTTTACTTCTACTAATAAGGGACTGCTGAGAATCAATGGCTTTCAGAAAGGAATCATAAGGCAGGAAAACAAAATGCTTGGATTTCCACTGCTAAACTGTGGGAATAAACTAGGCTTTGGGAGACCTCTGTCAGTTACTGGAGACACGGAGTTCGGGGGAACAAGCAGGAAGAGACTACACAGGGTAAGTACTCAAATTAAATGAAAATGTCACACTGGGTCTACCACTAGTAACAGAAGTTTAGGAAAATTTGTAAGCACTATAACCATAAGTATACTTATCACTTACTGAAGAACTTCATAAGCAAGGAAAGTAGGAGAGAAGACATTCAAACTCATTAAAAAAGACCAAATTTTGGATTTCACAATTACATTTGTTGGATTTGGGGATTGAGGGAAAAGTTATGAGAAAGTAAAGTGAGACTGAATGATAACCAAAATGTAAACATAAAAGAGTGATTCAAAATACTGTTCCTTCAAACATTTGCAATACTTTTTTGTTTGTTTGTTTGTTCATAGAAGGGCTTGAAAATGTAAATATTTTTCATTTCTGTTTTAAGGAAAGGCATCTTGAATGTGTTACGGCATAAAGAATCCCCTTTGAAAAAGAAACACACTATTTCTTTTTGATTGCTACCACATAACTTTCATTAACTTCAATACTACTCTGAGTGCTGAGCAAGCCCATACTTTGCTGCTAACAAAGTCTGCAGGCTCTCTGGTGCTGTGCCAATATCACAAGCACCCACTGAACGTTTGTCATTACTGCTACTAATAGATGACAAAGCTTGTCAACACACAGTAATGGTTCCCAGATACCAACATCCTACACCAACGTTGAGGAGCCACACAACAGTGTGACAGTGAAGTTGAATCTCACCTATGAGGAGCAGGTCCAGGCAACACTGAGATCACTCTATGCAGGACAAAAGTCTCACTTTCTATCTAGTCCTAGATCTCTCCTGTGGTATGTAAACAGACACTAGCCACGGGTCGAGCAAACCAAGTACATCCTGCAACTGAAGTCTGCATATTTTCTGCACAATCAAGTATTTTGTTGGTCTCAAAGTTACAGAAACTTGTTCATATTTGTTCAGCACTAAGCAAGTAGCTAACTGCATTAAACACTATGGAAGTTAAAAAAAACAACAATGCTTGAACTTGAGCTTAACCACTTGCTAAAATGTCTTGCTATAAAAGTGTTCCTATTGCTGAATAATCCCTACAGCATGCAATGCCTTAAGGCTTTTACAAGTATTATTTATGCAAACACTTTAAAGAGTTTTTTTTTTATATAAAAGCATCTAGGAGCAAAAGCATACTTGAGCTTTCACTGAAACTGGCATGGAGAGCCTCCATCAGTTCAGGAATAGAAGCACACTCACTGAGCTGTATTACTGGGGACTGGGGGGCAGAAGGAAGGTAGGGAAAAGAATTAGTTTCACAATGAATAGCAGCACACGGATCACCAGAGTGAGCTTTTTTGGTTTTCAGGATCTGATTTTTCTACCAAGTTTGCATACAGTAGGAGGAGAAACAGATCCTCCCAAAGACCAGCATCACCAACAAAAATGGAACAAAGATATAGACCCCAGGAACTACAGCTACCGTTTCTAGGCGGTCAGACTGGATTTGCACAGAAAACAAGAAATTAGCTACAGTTCCCCAAATCACAACTGCCGCCACATACCAGAATACCTATCGGAGCATAATTTGCCCGTTCTTTTCCCTTCTCTGCCCCAAAATGACCAGCCACGTGCTGCTCCCCTGCATCATTTCATGCTTCAGCAGTTGGCCAGACGCCCCTCTTGCACCATCTGCCAAACCGTCACGGCCTGCCATTGATAATGGGTGCACACCACACATTAGGTATCTATCACCAACCAAGTCTACAGCACACACAAAGCTGCGAGTGCCCAAAACAGGGCACAGCAGCCTCTTCCAGCAGCCTCACAGGGTCAGAATAACTCAGGGCCTGAGTTACAGATGTGCACATGGACTCACTACCTGGTGTCAGCACTAAGTCACAGACTTGGTCAGAACCCACCCAACCCCTTTCAGGCGACACAGACTGAGACTGGAGTTATGTTCTGCCCTGGTATCAGTGCAAGCCATGTGAAGCCTCTTAGCACTGGTCTGTAGTTATGGAACTGGATTTGATGAGGTACAAACAACGGTTCTTGATTTAAAGGGTGTAAGCAGTGGGCCTAGACAGCTACTGCAACTTCTGCAAAAATACTGGAGTACAGCTGTAATACACTCTGCACTGATCTGCTTAAAATCCTCTTCACTCTGATTTCAGCTCGCTCTGTAATTCCATGTATGCATTCCTCAGATACAAAGGTACTATAATACGACTCTATTGCATAAAGACACAAACATTTGGAAATATTTGAAATATTTTTTCTGTTTTTTTTTGGTAGAGGGGTTTTTTTTGGGTTTTTTTTTTTAAGTTTGAAACAGGAGCTTGAAAACAGTTATTTTCAGATACACTGGAATACTATGTGTTCTCAAACACTTTTGTAGATATAACTTTGACATACTAACATGAAAACAGTGGGCAGCTCTCCACATTCACGTCCTAGAAGGGCAGCAGTCGTCATCTTCTGTCTAACTGTAATTTTGGTGATGATAATCAGGAAAAAATCCAGACGCAGCTAACACTCCTCTCTAGTAGCCCTACACTACTGTGCCAAACCTGTAATACAGAACAGCAGACAAACTTTACTCCTCAAAAGTAAAAATGCCTCCTCAAACATTTTGGTTGCTCCTCACACTTCAAGCACGAAGCTGGCAAAAGGTCAGTTCGCTCACCTGAACTCTTTACATACAAGAATCACCAAACTACCCAAGATTGTTTCTGTTGGTACTAATGTTTCCAGCAGCACTCCAATTTAGCTGCTCTAGAAAACAGTACAACCAACCTTGCCTGGTGGCTTCGTATCACAAACACACAGAGTGATCACCCAGTCATAACTCGGGAGCAGCCATTAACCACGAGAGCACAGACCAACGTGCCAAACTCCAGCAGAATTGCTGTACGCTTGCGTATTCAACCTGTTAAATTTGCATTATGCCTTAAAGCTCCCCCGCTTCAGTCTTGCACTTCTCCTTGTCAGTTTTGTTTAGTGTTTTTTTGTTGTGCTTTTACGAAGCAAGACAATAAGGGAGGATTCAGAGACAACCACCTTTTGTGAGCACATGCCAAAAATCATATAGAAAAAGAACACAGTGCAATAAATAATACAATTAGGGTACACTATTAGCTTAGTATGGAACCAGAACAACACAAATACATCATGTATCGCAAAGATTTTTGATCTACTGCTCGGAACACTGAACAGGAAGAGAATCAATATGTTCATTGAAAGCCTGATATTAGCAGTGTAATAGTGTGAATGCTAGAACAGCTTTCCTAACTTTGTTGTTTGCACCTCAGAGAAGATACTAAAGCAGAAAAATGTTTCAAACACAGTAACTTGAAGCTTAGAAGGGCGAGCTAAAAGCAAGTGTTTACATACAAGAAATTCTCCTCAATAAAACTTCTTGTATGACTCACAATAACGCTGCAGCTGAGGGGAGCTAGCACCTACACTTACCGCCTCTGTTGTACAGCGAAAGGGAACTAGACAGTGCGCACACAAATCAGGCTAGTTTAAACTAGCCTAGAAAGACATAATAGCTGACTATCCTCAGCTTAAGGTGTAACTATTATTCACCTTCTAAAAAGGATGGACTTTGGGGTGTCAGGTAGGAATCAGTGGGTGAAAACTTACTGGTGAGCAGTACTTTCTGCACTGTGAGAAAAGATGAGCTGAATTCAGCTCTCTGTATGAGCCTGCAGTTTTTAAAACTTTACAATACTGCAAGACGAACAAAAAGTTTGGGGTTTGTCTTTCAAAGACCATGCTCAACAGGACGTCTCCTAAAGACTACGTCACTTCCAACAGCTTTCGTTTTATGTTTATTGGTTTCCTCGCTTTAAACGTCTCCTAGAGATCATCACCTAGAAACACACACAGAAGTAGAAACAGAGAGTACCTTCTTATTCTGTTTTAAGAAATGGTATCCCAGAGCAAGCTTCTTGTAGGCCTCTCCGTATTTTTCATGCCAGTCCTGCACTGACTTAATGGCCGCTTTCCTCAGTTTCTGCGCCACCTCTCTGGGCGGGGGAAGGGGCTGCTCGTGGTCTGTCCCCACCGTGAGCTCCAAGAACTCTTGGAAGTTGGAAATGATCAGCGTCCGGAATTGATGGGACCGGGTGAACAGCTCCTGCACAATCTGGAAAGTGGAGAAGCGCACCTCAGCGTGCCCCTCGTGGAGCCGCGTCGTCAGCAGGTGGTAGGCATGGCTGACGTGCTCCTCCGAAGACCTGGGTGAGAAGAAGCGAATCCAGTAAGCAGAGGGGGAACTGCTACGAAAGAGGTTTAGCACCTAAACCCACAGGTTATTTATTTAGGTTAAATTTTAAACCAAGCAAGCCGCTCCCAGCTCATGGCGCAGGCCCCAGCGCGGGCCTCGGGGGCTGCTCCCGCCGCTGCCCGGCGCCGGGGGAGGCAGCGAGGCCCCGGGGGAGGCAGCGAGGCCCGGCCCTCACCTCACCTCACCTCGTCCCGTCCCGTCCCGCCGTACCTGCAGATCTTCTTCAGCTCCCTCAGCCGGCCGGGCTCCAGCCGCGGCTGCCCCGAGGTGGTGAGCTCCTCCACCAGCTCGGCCAGCCGCCGGTCCATCCCCGCCGAGCCGCCCGGGCAGGCCCTGTCAGGGCCGCGGGACCCCGCGCCGGACGCTGCCTCCTCCCCAGCACCAACCACCGAGGTCGCTTTAAGCTCCCCGCCCCCTCCCCCCGCCTCGCTTCCGCGCCGTGACGTCCAGCGGACGTCACACCAGCCGGAAGCGCGGGCTGAGGAAGGCGGGGAAGGCCTTAAAGGGACCGCGCCTCGCCTGGGCGGGGGGTGGGGTGTTAACCCCTTGTTGCCCGCAGGGGGCGCAGGGGCGGGGCCCAGGGGCGGGGCCGCGCCAGCGCGGGGAGGTGAGCGGCCTCCACACGGTCCTCCCCCCCACCCGCAGCACCTCCTGAGGAGATTTCCAAAGAATGGCTCAAAAAGGGAGTTTTGGGGGGAAAAGGAGGCAACGGCCCAGCCAGGTGCAGACCTGGGGAGGGGCCAGGCCGGGGCAGGCTGCGCAGCGGTGGAGAGGGCGGAGGTGCTGAGGCAAGGGCGCTGAGGTGACGGCGCTGAGGTGACGGCGCTGAGGTGAAGGTGCTGAGGTGACGGCGCTGAGGTGACAGCGCTGAGGTGAGGGCGCTGAGGTGACAGCGCTGAGGTGAGGGTGCTGAGGTGATGGCGGGCACGCGAAGTGCTGCCCCTCACAGACCCCCGGGGTGAAGGTGGTGACGGGTCTGGCGTGACGAGGGGACCCCCCCGGCCTTCACGCCGTATGACGGGGCGTCCCCAGAGCTGCGAGGGGAGTCCAGCCTTCGGCCTCCCTCCTCTTCCCCCTGCCCGTAGCCCACTCTCTGAGCAGCTGAATGTGAGGCAGGCGATGATGCGAGGAAGGCAGGAAGCGAGGCCGCCATTCGTGGCACGCTGTAACCCAGCCCCTCCTCACTTCTGCATAAAAAAGTGAATTTTCTTGAGTAGCTGCGAAGCCTGGAGGGTCTGCAGAGTCTTTCACAACAGCTTGAATGCCATTCTCAGGTGGGCTCCGAGTACACCATGTGAAACGCAGCTCAAGCTTCTTATCATGCATTTGTAGGTTGCAGGTGCAAGGATATGGTGGGACAAACAAATAAGCAAGCACAGCCCAGTCCTCACTGGCCATAACTACAGGATTTTTTCCCAGTGCTTTGTGACGTTTGGCTTCCAGCGATGTAAGCAATGGATTTTTCTCTTTGGGAAAGGTCCTCCACTTTACAGCAGTTGGAAATTATGTTGGTTTTAGAGTACTGGCAGGATTGTTACTGTGTAGCCATAGCAAAATAGTACTTTTATATAAGTGAGCTATGCCTGGAAGGAAACAGAATGGTGAATACAGCCCAGGTGAAACTGTCCCAGGCAGCTGTCAGGACTTTCAAGGCAGTATTAGAGCATAACTCTATACGATACCTTCCACTTGAGAGCTTTGGAGCACTTGACGGATGTTACAGCTACATGTGGAGCGAGGAGCTGATGAAGAATGCCAGCAATAAGAGGAGCCAAGGTACTGAGCAAAGCAAGGGGGTGTTACCTGCTTGGGTTCTCATCCTTAAACCACAGTATGTATCTGCTGCGGTTAGGTAATGTGGTTAACCAAAGCGCTCCCTCATCTTTTCCTACATGCAGGAAAGCATCCAGCACTGTACTCTGCATGTGCCTGTGCTCAAGGGCATGTCTCGGGCATGTGTCCTTGCTGCCCTAAGGGTCACCTGCAGTGAGAGAGAGGTTGAAAGGTTTGTGCGTGTTCTGGTCTCCCTCTGCACCAGCCACGCAAGTGTGGTTCAGTTACTGGAGGTGGTAGGGCTGCCCTGGGTTCACTCTTGGCAGTGCCCGGTCTGCTTCCGGTTCCGGGTGCTCAGTTAGAAATGTCCTGCAAGCCCCCGCCTCTGAAAGCGCTGACTGACCACTGGGAAAGACCAAGCCCTTGCAGGTGCCCGCTTCGAACATCCTAAAGAAGGGAGACATTTAAGATATCTATTCGCACCTGAAAATGTTGTTAGATACTTGAACGGTATTTCCATTAATTCACAGTTAAGGCATGCGTTAGAAGTAACGTATGTGAATTAGTGTTGCAGCTGTCTCTGTTGGCTCCTGTAATAAGAGAAGACATCATTAAACACTTTCTACAAGCAACGAACTCATATTTTCAAACAAATTTACTGCAGTTAATGAATACGTACATTTTGCAGTGGTTCTGTTATTCCTGATTCAATATGTGAAACCAATGACATCATACTTTTTGATAGTGTTTCTTCTTTCCTCGTTGCCTTCCATTGAGTAAAATGGATTTCCATGTGAAAGCCACACACGATGGCTCAGCTCATCTTTAAAGTTTAGATCAGTTTACTCTTTCAGTATTTCTTATTTTTCTATTTCTCTTCTTAATTTGATTGAAAGTGCCTGAACAACTACTTTCTATTAGGTTATTGCCTGCAAAATTAGCCTTGCTGTACTATCTAGAAACAGTATTTCAAAAGTGAGCCTCAGGCGACATACTTAACATCTACAAAGGCACCAATTTTGTATCCATGCATAATGTGTAAAGAAATCCCTGCAAGGAGCCATATGGTTTTGCAAAGAGTCAGTTGATGAATGAATGCTGAGTTGTGTAACTCATTCATGGTAGTCCCTTAGGCAAATCCCAGCGAGAGCTAAGCTATTTAATTTTATTTTTTTTAAATCAAAGACAATTACATAAAATTGTGTTTGCTCAAGTTGCTGAGTTCCTTTCCCCTTCTCCTTTTAATGAACACTGTAAATAGCCACCATCCAAATAGTTCTGTACTTCTTTCATCTGAACCAACCTGATAAAAGGCTGAAGAGAGCCAGAACACTGAAGAATTCATTTGGCTGCAAAAGTCACAACTGCTCTGCACCCTGACACGACTGTTCTGGGCTGTTCAGTGTAGGGGAACACAGGACGCTGTGGAGTGCAGAGGCAGAACCGAGCACCACCTGCTACCCTTTCAGACCCTCAAGTTGAACATTACTGTCAGTTTACACCTGGTTTCAGCAAAGCCTGAGTCTGCTGGTTCGTGTCCTGGGGATCGTGACAGGTTCTTGATTCAAGAATTTGCATTTCTTACCTCTGTGCCGAGAGATCAGCAAGAGCAACGCAGTTATGCTTTGTGCGTTGCTCTCTAAAGTGATACCTTGCAGGAGCAGAGACTCTTCCAGAAGCACTGTCCTGTCCACCACCTCTCCAGGATGCCCAGCGCCATCATCACTGGCAAGAGGCATTTGCAATAGGAATGTGCTCCTGCAGTTTATCTCCAGGCATGACCAATTGGTCTGTCCAGAGATCATCTCCAGCCCATCCAATATGTTTGGCCAAATACACAGGCAAAAAAACCCCAACATTTTGTCCATTGACACCAGTTCTTTGGGTCTGAGGCTTCTTACATTAAAGAGCCATTTGTTCCATCACAAATTTAAAAGGTCAAACTGATGGCTCTAGCAAGGGTGGCTTCAGACTTTTGTGCAATACTAAATTTTCTGGTGGAGTCTTGTTATACAAGAAAAATTTAGGCAGGAGACAGTTGCACCATTTTACTAGATGATTCTTTGCCTGGGATTGTTTTCCAACTTTGCAATAAAAGAGCATGTCAGGCAGAAAGAAACCCCACTGAACGTTTGCTATAGCTTTTTTCAGCTTAATGATAGGAAATTAAAAAGGAGGGTTTATTTTCCTGCCAAAATGGAACTTGGGCAAAAAAGCTTCCCTAAAAATAATTTGGAGTTAAAATAACTTTGGTTTCAGGCCTGAAGATGCAGAAACATGATAAACACTGATATTAAATTGTCACAAGGTTTGTGCCAGTTGGGTTCCAAGGAAAATACTGACCTTCCATGTGAGATGAATAGATGCTTAACCACCGGTTTGATCTGAGCAAAAGGATGACGGTTATTTGAAGGTTCTGAACTACCTCGTAAGGGGTAAGGACTATATTTAAACAGATGTTCTCAAAGGAGGAATAGTCTATTCTTTAAACCATCAATAATGCAAGGCCAAAGATGCTTGGTGACCTCCTCTAATTATGTGAAATATTGACTGTGACAACACTTCAGCCTATTGTAACGTTTTATAATTCTGTCATAGGAGGAGATGAATGAACCTGCTCTGTACGGTCTAGATCACTAATTAAATAACCATTTGTAAGTTGGATGGAGTAGGAAAAGCTGTAGGAGAACCATCACAAATCAAGGAGCACCTTTCTACACATAACTTATATTCACTTCTAGAATAATTTTATAAATGATCCTACAGTGATTCCTGAAACTGCACACCAGCATTGACACACTTGACTGGTATCAGCGAGGGTAAATTGCTTTTCCCTGCATGGACAGATCTATGTAGACTCTAACTGGAACCTAATAAGCATTTTTCTGTGTTAGACAATACGTGTTGAGATCACAAGTTAATATTTCTACATGCATACACCCAAAGAAGATCAAGGCACATCCCATCGCGCTGCAAGCAGGTGTCTTTGGGGGTCCAGGAGATACCAGCCTTTAAGGCAGGACTCGGATCAGGTGGTTCAGAAAAGGAGGAGCTTGAAGCTTGTTAGCCTGTAGAAAAGGAGAGTGCAGAGGAAGAGAAGAACCCCAGGCTTCCAATAAGAGGAAATGGAGCCCAAATTCTGCTTGAAGACCCTCTGATGCTAAGTCATACAGCGACAGAAATGCTACTTTCACGCGTATGCGAAAAGGACTGCTTTCAAGTGTAGAATGTTAGCACAGGTTTCTGAAACAACTTAAAGAGGCTGGTTTGGGTGTCACATGGACTCAACGATGGTACATTTTTGAGGCTCTTTCTGCCTGATATCTGAGCTGTCCCGTTCTTGGAAAGCCATAGCCTACAATAGAACTGTGGTTGCTCGAGCTGGTTTCTCCCAAGGAGAAACTGCACAGAGCTGTGGCTTCAGATACCCAAAGGAATTGCTTTGGTCTTCTTTTCCCAAAGATGTGGAAAAGGCGAGAACTGCTCTGAAGCTGCCCCCAGTTAAAATGGGAGAGATGAAGTCCATTCCCGATGTGAAACTGCCATCATCACTATGGGGTACAGGGAGGCGATGGGCCTGCACGTGTCACGCAGCCCTTGCACACCACTGCACACACACCGGCCGGTCAGTGGCTTTCCATTTCAGATTTCTCTGTCCTGTTCGTGCACCAGGTAGCTGGAACCCCCAGTGGTACTGAGATCACTCATTCACACAAGTGAGTCCTCAGCCTTCTGCCTAAATCCACTGTGTTCCCTCAGCACCAGGAGAGTGCCAAAGGAGCACGCTCTCAGTCCTCAGGCCTTTTTGGTATTTCCATCATCTTTTATAAGCAGCGACCAAGAAAGCCACATAGATCAAAATGAGCTTTTCTAGGGAATTTCTTTTACTGTTATGATAAAAGAACGCTTTGTCTTTATGAAGAGATTATCTATGCAGGTCAGCTTTTGCAGGCAGAAGGAAAGTCCCTGGCTTGAGCAGATTACAAAGTAGTTGGGACAAAAATAGATTGCAAAGATCCCAGTTTGACAGAGAAGGAAATATTGAAGTGTAATTAAAAGGAAGAGGGAAGTGTCTTAAAAGAAAAAAGGTAGCAAGTCTGGTGAACTGTCTGGAGCCATTAATTTGTTTACGCTTTTAAAGAGGTGTTTTGCACTTCTGTGGCTTGATATAGAAGCGGCAGCAGAACGGGAAGCTGTTTGTTCATGTTTCGTACATTAAGACCCCTTGGCGTGACCTCAGTTTCTGCAGCAAGTGCTTTGTGACGGTCCCAGTGACCAACACACAGCCATTCTTTTCTGTTGTGCTCTAAGACTCCTCCAACGTCTCACAAACTTTCAGGCAATCAAACCTCAATACAGCGTGGAACAACACTCGTAGATACAGAGTACACATACAAAGAAAAAGTTGATTTTAAGAAGACCATGTGATAGCCTCCCAGGAAAGCTGAGTTAAGAGCAGCATAAAGGTCAACCCCTCCAAGAGCGACAGCAGATGAAAGACCAACCTTTTCAATCCCCTAATAATTTCCTCCATGAAAAAAGGGGTCAGTTATTGGTACATCAGTAAAACGTAGGCAGGGTGAGACATTTTTTGGGCAGAACCTGTGTGAACCTGCGATCTGCAGATATGCACGGGTCTGCTCTGGAGTGCCCCCTCCAACGGCCTCCGGCACGGGCTTGCAGAGTGCCCAACATCCACTTCTGCTCCAGGTCATGTAACTTGAATTCTAGGAAACTGGGGTGGTTTTTTTTAAATCTAAACACAAAACTGGCACTTAGCAATTTCAAATGGACAAGATATATTTATAGGGATAGGGGAGGAAATGGCGCTGCCAGCAGTGGTCTGAGCAGGGTAACTGTGATAGCCTTCTCTCGTCTTAAATCACAGAAAACAGTCATTGCCTTCATCACTGTGCTCCTGCATGGCCACGAAAGAGGCGCAGCCACTGAGAGCCACGGTTTCCCGATTGTTTAGGAAAAAACTTATAAATTTCTTCAGAAGTTATTTATTCAATCTAAAAAAAATTTCTAAAAGTTGTCGGTTTTTTAGGAAAATAATGATATAACTGATTATTTAAGCTCACAGAGCTATAGGAAGTATAAAGTACTTCACATTCTCAGGTAAGAGTGCAAACGAACTTTGTAAAGCTCTGAAATTCCTCGCCCTTCAGCAAAAGCGTCCCTAGTCCAGTGACACGCAGGAATCGTATTTATTTTCCCCTCCACAAGGAGCCGGCGGCATTTCTGCGCCCTGGGGCACAGCCCCCAGCAGATGGCAATGCAGGAAAACCGCTGGACCCTCCAGCAAGGCGAGAGCGGGCGCTGAGCTCAACCTTCTCGGAAAAAAACACCGCCTGAGAAATCCTGCTTCTTTATTTTTAACAGGCCCTGCAAGGGAGCACATCGTTCTCACTGCCAGCAAGTTATTAGCTCTTATTTTCTTTTTAAAGTATCGGATTTGAACTTCCAGGCTTGTAGCACTAACCTGGGGCAGTGGGTTTGGCGTCCCAGCTCCAAAACCTTAGGGGTGACCTGTGGGGATATCCAAGTGCCCAGGGGTTTTCAGCAATCAAAGGTGGAATTTACAATATTTGTATATACACACACACATACATATAAACATATATCTATGCATATGCCATCCTATAAATACAAATACAGCACGTTATATTGATCTGTATATATACATACACATGCACATATTTATATATAAAATGTCGCTTAAGAACTTTGCTCACAAAGCATTCTCACATATTCCTCTGTTGCATCTTCTGTCTATGTGCAAGGCCACATTCTTTCCAGGCCAGGAATACGCCTTTAAGCAGATCAGTTTTTAACGTGATCAGTCTTGCAATAAAGATCGGTCTTGCAATAAAATAGGCAAGGAAGAGATTTTGTTTGAAGAAGGCATTCCCGAGTATCACATCAAGGCGACTACTTTTAATGACAGTCAAAAAGAGAACACGTCTCTCTGAGAAAGCACTGAGGGGGGAGGTATTTGCCAAGCAGAACGACTTGCTGCTTTCCCTGTGCTTGTAGAGGAGGGAAACGGATGTAGTAAAACTCTGAGATAGATGCATTAGAAGTTTCCAGTGGCATGCTTTGACTTTTATCTGAGCACACACCCCCCAAAAAAAAACCCCTAAAGCAAACAAAACCACTCCCCAAAACCAAAACGAAAAACAGCAAAACCCCAAAACTTTTAGGCCAATTAAAAAAGCATGGAAGATATTTGGGCTTGTTAAGAAATTAATGAAAAAAGCTTGATTGCACCAAAAAGCTGGTGAAAAAACTAATTTTTCTCCTTGTATTGGAACTGAAATAACTGCGCCTGGCAGAGAAGTGGCTCTTCCTTGAAAGGCCAGCCCTGAACTGAAATCCCAACCGAGTTGCCAAAATGCTGCCCTGGGCACTGTAACCACGGGTTGGTTACAGTGGCTCCAAAGCAAAACGCTGAGAAATCCTCTTACAGGTGTGTAAACATAGCGTAAGTTTACGTACTACAGACAAGGAATCCAAATGATCTGCAATCAGTGTGATTTCTCTCATCTCCACACACATCACTGCTGGGACTCTGTTTTAAATGGTGCAATAAAAACCTGTTTGTAGTGCTTAGGAAAATAAATGCATGTGTTGCAAAAACACACTGGTTGCGTCTTCGAAAGTGTCACGGGTAACTGGCCTCAGACTGCCCAGGAGTACTTCAGTATTGAGCCACGCTCTGGATTTACTGCTTAGAAAAGCAGCAGGTCTCACTATTTCAGAACCAGCAGCTTATTTCAAATATGTCTATATTATGTTGAATCATACTGTGGTGGCAGCAGCAGGGTTGAACAGTTTCAGAGCAATTACGAAAAGCTGTAAGTAGTGGACATTTGCCTCGGTAAAACGTGTAAACAGCATGGCCAATACTAAAATAATATAAATTTTCCAAAATTCTTTAAAAACAATCAGAGACATAATGGGAAGAGTACAAGAACAAACTGCAGAAAAGAAATAGTTGCAGTGGTGCCTAGGAGTAAAGATTTAAGTCGGTTTTGATTATTGAGAGGTAACTTGTTCATAAAATTAAAGGATCTTCAGGGAAAAATATCACATATTAAATGATCTGGAGTATAGCGGTGAAAAATACAAGAAACAAAAGATGAATTCAAACTGGAAACCAGGCACATATTTTACCAGTGAGGAAAGAGATTCTCCGTCTCATGACGATGTTTTTCTGACAGATGTGCTCTAACCAAACAGCTCTGGATCGTAAATAATTGTGAGACTCGGCATCTAAAATCAGGGCACTGGAGATCTATCACTCCTGGCTCTGCTGGAAGGCATTACGTTACGGAGAAAACAAAGCAGAGGTGGCAGGAACATGAAAAAACTGGTGGCTCGGTAAATGTTAAAGCGGGAGCCCTGGCTACTCCTGTTGTGGAGCTGCCAGTGGGTCCCGGAGAGAGGGTGGGCTGGAGGGAGAGTGTTTTGCAAACAGAGTTTAAGAAAAAGGATGTTGTAGCACTTTGAAGAGTCCTCAGGGTAAAAGCAACTACTGTAAGTTTCCGAGAACCTTCCCAATTTGAAGACACTGAGGACAGATAGGGGTGATAGGAAGTTCCTCTAGCGGGGGGAACCATAAGAGCAGCCCCTCTAACTGCCCGCCGCAGGGAGGACTGCTTGCAGCAGATGAAGTTGTGAGGCTGCAGTTTTAATCTTTGGGATTTTAACAGAATTGATCCATACTGATATATTTAATGGGATTTCCACAAAGTTGTAGAACATTCAAGAAACTGTTGCTCTGCAAGAGTTTATGATTTAGCCTGGACATCGGAGTATCACTTCAACTGAGCGCAAGACTTTCTGGAGCAGCCCAAAACTCTGTTTTGCTGCTTTCAATATGCAGCCAGGCCATAATCTTTATTCTAGCTGCCAGAACAATTTTGATGTTTTGATTTTTCTTACAAGGTGAAATAATAAAAATAATGATTCATTTTAAACTTGTCAGATCCTAGATGGAGACATTGTTTTGCAACAGTAATTTTTAAATAGGCACCTGAAGGACCAGTGCTAGGTTTGTTGGCCCAAAGGTTCTTCTTGACTTCTTCAGCCAAGTCAGCAGAAATAGTGCCAGCCCTCTGACTTCTTTTCATGCTGTTCCTGGAAATACAAGGTGTGGAGGGAAAGAATTAAGGCAAATACGTTGTTCAGATCAAAATTTAATCCAGCATCTCACATCCTCCAACCACAAGCTATGTTATTTATGGTTTGCTGATGCAAAGAAACCAGTCATTATCCTTTGCTAATTGGTTTAGAAGAAGAAGAGAGGTTTTTCTGGATGCAGCAACTGCTAATCTTACTTCAGTGAGGAATTCTTAGTTTTACCTCCTCAGAGGAGGGCTCCAGACATAGAGAGAGGGAATATGTTTTCGTCAAGGGTAGGATAATTTCTCTTTTAACAAGGCAGGTGACATTCTTTCCAATTATTATAAAAATTAAGATACAACAGTTGTGTCAAAAAGGTCTGTTATTCACTGAAGGAGCAAACCAGCAATTCGGCTGTAGCTACTATGCTTTTTTCTATACCTACTAGTTAAACTGAATAATTAGCTCTCCTATAAAAACATCACGCTTTTTATTCGCTGTTTTTTGAAGTAGGGCAATGCATCACTGAAGCTAGAGAGCTGGCAATGGATGTGACAGTGAAATTCGAAGTAAACAGATACCGCAAAGTCTGGATGATCAGAGTTTATGTATATCTGAGATCAACATTTTCAAAGTGCAAAAAAACCCCAAACCAACAGATTTGCATCAGCGCCATCAACTCCCATCTATTCTTCACTGTCTGACCATCTAACAAGGTGAGATCGCACACTTCTGGCATTCGTCCTGTTGCAGGGCCGTTGCTCGTGGAGCTGGCTCTGTCTCGGTTTCCACGTGTGCAGGCGAGCAGCGGAGCTGCTCTAGGCACCCTCCGTACCCAGAGGACGGTTGAGTTGCAAACATTTTGGGGACAAGATCCATTTACAGACTCCAGAGACTCTTGTGCTCAAGCCTCGTGCTGACTCCAGAATAGAGTCGGGAAGCAGGTTGTAATACTCCTGAAACAGGAATGCGACTCTGGACTACGTGGATCAGAGCTGCGGATTACCCTTCTCCGCATAACAGACATCCTCACACCACTCAGGGGTCTCTCTGCAGCTGGCAGAGATGGCACAAGCCAGTGCTGCTGCTTCGCTCGCTCCAGCAGCCACCCATGGACACACTCTCCTGGTGTGTCCCCTCACCACCCGGCCTGAATTCTTCTCAATCTCCTATTCAAAATAGCCCTACAACAGCCCTATAAACCGACGTTCCTTATGGCCCTGAATAGGACCAAATAATTTCTGGTGGCTGTGACATCCTATGCGCAGACAAGCAGGACAATGAGACAGTGACCTAAGCATGCAGTTTAAAGCAGAAAATCATGTCACGATCCTCATAGAGACACAGCCTCTTCTCCCACACCACGTAGCAAAACAGCTTATGCTGAGGAACCACCCAGTCTTCCAAAATGAGGAGACGGTGGTTCAAAACCTGCCTGCTGGGTTTTCACCGCCTGGCACAGCAGTTCTGTCGGCAGGGGACAGAGATCCAGCAGAGAAGTCAGCTGGATGTTAGCCACAACACCAGGGTGGTGGTCTACCTGGAAAGAATTAACGGAGAGCCCTATATAATGTTTTCCTTAATGACTGACTTAACCTGTTTTAAGACCAATTCTCCCTTCATTCCCTTCAATTTTTAATAAAATATTTCTATGGTTGGAGTCCCTAAAGCTGCTACTTTAAACAGAAGAGACATCTCCACATGGGGTGTGCACGTGCACCCTGAAGAACTTCCCACAGCTCTAGTCTTGCCCCTTCTGAGCGATTTGTTTTGCTGTGGTTTGCAAAGAAGGAAAAGGAAATTGTCTACTGATTTTATTATCTGTTTATTTCCTTTTGGGGAATTTGTCTATATGATCCTCCTTAATCTCCATGGGTGTGGAACAAAATATTTAAGTTAGTTAATAATGTTTTTGTCCTGAAGTGAATAGACTTTATCATCTTTCTCTCCTCATTCTTCCTGCTGGCTCCGTCAGGAAAAAGTCCTGGCTGGGAACTCAGATGAGCTCCCTGGGAAAATCTGCTCCTCTGCTCTGTGGGGCAGATGGAACTATTTCCTTGAGAAATGCACAACATAAAAGTTAATCTTACGGGGTAGGAAATGGAGTCAAAGAAGTAGGTACAGAGGTGGGTTCCAGCCCCTTGGGTGTTATCCTCCACTTAACCTGCCTTGGTTTTCCACGTTGATTTGGAAACAAAGGAAATGCCTTCTCCTGAGCCAGCTGGGCTGGGGAGGGATTTCCAGTCCCCTCCCCTGACCAACTCTGTGCTCCCTCTGCTCCAGCTTCAGCGTAAGAGATACAGAGGTGAGCAAGCAGGGCTGTGCTCTAGCTTGCAGCGAAGGAGCACCAGGCCCCTGTGCAGCCCTCGCTCCTCCGTCCCAATGGTAGCACCATGTTTGGGTTGTGTTTCTCGTTTTCAAAGCTGCAACACACTGGAGGCTCAAAGCCCTCCACCATCACGGTACATAACGAGGAGTCTTGCAAGCGAGGTCCTCATCAACAGCTGAATGAACTCTAGTGCTAAAACAATCTTGTTTATTTGTTAGTCCATTCCTCAAGGTTACCTGGTTTTCTTCCTGATAATATTCCAGCATCCTCTGGGCTGAGGCTATCTACCATTTTTGTCCCATCAGCACTTTCCTGCTTATTGTGGAACGTCAGTAATGACAAATAGTATCAGCTATCCCCAAGGAACCCCATCAGCTACCCTGCCCTTCACACTGCCTTTTATCCTGTCTCCCTTAGCCAGATCCTCATGCAATTTCCAGTTCCTGTCTTCTCCAGTTGTTAGCTAACGACATCACATGTAATACTGCACTGCAGCTGGATTTTCTTTGAGAAGACTCGTCTTACAACAGCGGCCATCATGGTGGTATGGCATCATTATCCTCAGTAACCATCTCCCCTTCATGCTCACAGTTCTCCTTCAGGTTGAATTTTATCCTCCCTCTCTTAAAAACGAGGGACTGCATTTGTGTGACACCACCCCCATGCTGGATACTGGAACAGCTTCTTTCCATTAGATCCAAACAATGAACAGTTCTAGGAGAGCGATCACTTGGTTTCTGTAACTCGCGCACACCCTTTTTCACTTCCAAGTTGCCATGTTATTTCAGTTTTTCTCACTAAATCTCCCTCTCCACCCCACACCCCACCCACCAGTGTTGGACACTGCCATCTGTACTAGCAGCAAGCAGCACGGTGCTGGGTGTAGTTTTGCCATCAAGTCTGGATCTCTACCACACAGTAGTTTCATGTTTATTTTTTCCTCTTACTTGCACTTTTAAAAACCTCTGCAGTTCTTTTAATCTCTTTGAAAGACAGCTGGCTGTTCGCATTTCTTAACTCTACCCTGACACTTGTTCTAATTTTTAAGAAGTCAAAACAAGCAGCTTTTGTTGTTCAGCAGCCTTTTCTATTTCTTCTTGTTCTGCTATTTCCTATTGTTCTTCTTGTGGTGCTAATTATCCTACAGCTGATTTCCTCTGGCTTAGGGTACAAATCTCTGATAATTTTACCACGGTCAAATAGCAGGATTTCACAGTGGAGCCTGAAATATCTTATAAAAAACTGTGAACTCCTCAGTGAAATTAACTTGTCACTGATAAGGGCTAATTTAATTTTTGAAATTAAGAACGTCCATTTACAGAGTCTTAGAACTTCAGTTCAAACTGAAATCAGGACTAAATCTCTTAAGACTGGGTTTTTTCAATGACTAGCTCAGTACATGCTTAACATCTTACAAAAGCCAACTATAGTTCAACAACACAGTTGAAGTTCAACAAGGGTAAGTGCAGGGTCCTGCACCTGGGGAGGAACAACCCCATGCACCAGTACAGGCTGGGGCGGACCTGCTGGAGAGCCGCTCTGCAGAGAGGGAGCCAGGAGTGCTGGGGGACGACAAGTTGACCATGAGCCAGCAGTGTGCCCTGGTTGCCAAGGTGGCCAATGGTATCCTGGGGTGCATCAAGAGGAGTGTGGCCAGCAGGGCGAGGGAGGTTCTCCTTCCCCCTCTACACTGCCCTGGGGAGGCCCCATCTGGAGTCCTGTGTCCAGTTCTGGGCTCCCCACTTCAAGAAAGACAAGGAGCTACTGGAGAGAGTCCAGCAGAGGTCTATGAAGATGATGAGGGGACTGGAGCATCTCTCCTATGAGGAAAGGCTGAGGGAGCTGGGCTTGTTTAGCCTGGAGAAGGCTGAGAGGGGACCTTATCAATGCCTATAAATATCTTCAGGGTGGGTGTTAGGACGATGGGGCCAGACTCTTTTCAGTGGTGCCCAGTGGCAGGACAAGGGGCAACGGGCACAAACTGAAGCATGGGAAATTCCAGTTGGACACAAGGAGGAACTTCTTTACTCTGAGGGTGACGGAGCACTGGAACAGGTTGCCCGGAGAGGTTGTGGAGTCTCCTTCTCCAGACCCAGTGAAAACCTGCCTGGCCGAGGTCCTGTGCAGCCTGCTGTAGGTGACCCTGCTTCGGCAGGGGGGTTGGACTGGATGATCCTCAGAGGTCCCTTCCAACCTCTACCATTCTGTGATTCTATAACGTAGAACTAGAATCATAGAATCTTTAGGGTTGGTAAAGACTTCTAAGATCATCAAGTCCAACTGTCAACCCAACACCACCGTGCCTGCTAAACCATGTCCTGAAGTGCCGCATCTACATGTTTTTTGAACACCTCCAGGGATGGTGACTCACCGAATCACAGAATGGTAGGGGTTGGAAGGGACCTCTGTGGGTCATCCAGTCCAACCCCCCTGCCGAAGCAGGGTCACCTACAGTAGGCTGCACAGGACCTTGTCCAGGCAGGTCTTGAATATCTCCAGAGAAGGAGACTCCACAACCTCCCTGGGCAGCCTGTTCCAGTGCTCTGTCACCCTCAGAGGGAAGAAGTTCTTCCTCATGTTCAGGTGGAACTTCCTCTGCTTCACTTTGTGCCCATTGCCCCTTGTCCTGTCGCTGGGCACCACTGAAAAGAGCTTGGCCCCATCCTCCTGACACCCACCCTTCAGATATTTATAAGCATTTATTAGGTCCCCTCGCAGCCTTCTCTTCTTCAGGCTGAACAAGCCCAGCTCCCTCAGCCTCTCCTCGTAGGAGAGATGCTCCAGTCCCCTCGTCATCCTTGTAGCCCTCCACTGGACTCTCTCCAGTAGTTCCTCATCTTTCTTGAACTGGGGAGCCCAGAACTGGACACAGGACTCCAGATGGGGCCTCACTAGGGCAGTGTAGAGAGGAAGGAGAACCTCCCTCGTCCTGCTGGCCACACTCTTCCTAATGCATCCCAGGATCCCATTGGCCGTCTTGGCAACCAGGGCACAAGGCTGGCTCATGGTCAACCTGTTGTCCACCAGGACACCCAGGTCCCTCTCTGCAGAGCGGCTCTCCAGCAGGTCCACCCCAAGCCTGTACTGGTGCATGGGGTTGTTTCTCCCCAGGTGCAGGACCCTGCACTTGCCTTTGTTGAGCCTCATCAGGCTCCTCTCTACCCAACTTTCCAGCCTGTCCAGGTATACCTGGTGGACTCCACCACTTCCCTGGGCAGCCCATTCCAGTGCCTGACCACTTTGTGTTGGCTCTATAGCTATCATACCAAAAAACCGTTAATCCCTCACATCCAACAATATCAGTGCTCTGGAGCTTCTTGATCCCTCTTGCTGGTCATAAGTGCAAATTTTTGTCCCCTGACCATGTGCCAGAGACTTTAGCCGACTTAGAGAACCTACCTGGCTGTAAGAAGAAGTTACGTTAGTAAAGAGATAAGAAGAGATTCTGCTATCCACCTCTGCCCATCCTAGATCTCTTCCTAAAGTGAAGAGAAAGTTGAGCTGCTTAGCTGACAGGTCCAGTTCTTTAAACTAAAGGAATAAATTAAAAAACTCCTGCCTTGGAGCCTGGCTGATGCATACTGCAGAACTGACCAGACAGTGAATCTCTGGAAAAGCATAATGTCAGGGAGATCCTGGTGAGGGTCTAACCCGCTGATGCCCCTCATCAGCAAATAGAAACAAATAGTTACTATAGCATTCAATGACCAGAAGAAACTACTTGCAGTTTATTTGTTCAAGGATCAGATGAAGATCAGACCTGATCAACTATCCCGTTGATCTGGGCTGAGGTTTATTTGGTGTGCTAGTTCAGGAACCATGGAGCTAGACTGCTGGGACAGTGCGTTGTCACTAAAGCCTGGTTTTGCCTTTGAAGATGCAGATTATTTGTACCAAATGCCAGAAAGTCACGCCACAGAAACATCACTGCTCAGAGCCAGGTAAACAAAACAAAAATAGCCCTCGGGGTGGAGTATGCTGGAGAATACAACCAAAAACTCTGGCCTAAGGAGTACAAGACTGGGACGAGGAAGCCCAGAAGGCCCGTTAGCCTGGTGCTGGGACAGAGGGGTAATCACGCCACAGACTGCAGGACATAGCGGGAAGAAACAACAGGCTGAGCAGAATCCGACACCTCATTACAGAACATGGAAGAACAGGACAGAAGGTATTTAAATACTCATTTTGTTACACCAAGTGACCTCTCCATCATGCTACAGGACTCTCGGTGCACGAGGTCACAGTGCCCTCATGAGTCTCAGCGCACACCCTGAAAAAGTGCTTGGTGTGTCTCCCAACACCCTCTGCTCAGGCTATCCGAAGCATGAAAAAAGACAGAGAAAGTATTATTTTTTCCTGAACAGTGGTCTATTAAGCATGTTCAAAGGCTTCCTCTTGGCAGGTTACCAGCTGTACATAATTTTTTCATTCTTCGTCTTCCAAATCATCTTTCTTTCCAAGAATTGATCTTATTAATGAGTAGGAAAGGACATGCTTATAATAGTAAAAAAAACCCAAACCATACCAGCTCATCAGTCTTTAAAGCTTCCTGCAAAATATTTTGCCTGAACATGGTATCAGTTTCACTTCTTCCTACCTACAGTGTTGCCATCTCAGCATCTTGAACCCTTCTCAACCTGTAGATAATGGAATACTTCCAGGCCGAAACAGCTATCGAAGAAACCTACAGCATCGTGAACTGTCACCAATACAAATGCTTACCAAGACCTCTTTCTCCTTTTGCAATACTGGAGAATATTCAGCATTTAGACTCGGGCTTTGGACCACAACCAACATGAGGAAAAGTTAAGGCAATTCTCAACCTTTGCGTAACTGTGGAAATCAGAGAAACCTGTCCTGACCACAGCTGGGACAAACTGTTGCCTTCAAACAGGAACACCATAACCAAAATCCAGAGCCTCAAGTCTTGTTTTGTTAAATTGCTTGGCAAGACTGAAAAAACATCACAGGAAAGGACATTGTTCATTGACAGCTCAGCCAGATCTCGTGAGGAGATAGCCTGCACTTTGCTAATCAACCTCTTCCATCGCAAACGGAGGTCCTTCATTGGACAGGCAGTAACTTGTTCCCTTCAGGAAAGAAATGGATTGTCGTTTGTCTTCCCCCTCAGCACGCTGCCAGGCATTTAGAGGATGCAAGTTATCCATAAAAAAGACCAGGAATCTCACCAAAAGTAGCTGACGGCCACTTTTTGATTGATGTGAAACAGAGGCATTGCTGGAAACACGACAAGAGGGACAATTCGCAGAAAAGGCTTGGTTTCCGTACAGCAGGTTATGGCCATATTTGTTGAAGTTTCGACATCTGGGTACCATCAGGTTGTGTAACTGATTTCCCATCCTATGTTATACGCTCTTGCTGCTATACAAGATATTGCTAGAATGAGACAGGTTTAACAAGATCTTTACCCAAACTTTCAACTGTTGACGAAAGCCTCTATAACCCCGCCCCACTTCCACCACTGTTACACAAACCATACTTTCAAAGCCCTCTTCTCAACGTACCCACAGCCAGGAATTAACACAGTGAGAGAACAGTTACTAGAACAGTGTTCACAGGCAGCAGGCTCATACCTACGATGAGTTACGTACTGCTCTCGGTTTGCTGTCTGAAGCCCCCTATGATATGAGCTGCGAACCAACACCTCAGCTGCATTCTGAGCTCAAGGGTGCCAAAAGCAGTCAGGGTCTGCAAGCTGGCACTCCAAGCTGCGCCAACACGATCCATCCCTGCCACCATTTGGGACCCTCATAAAGCTGGAAGGTTTCTAAAGAAAGCCATCCTCTGGGTGCCTGTACTGGGCACAGTCCATGGGGGCCAGCCCGCCTGTATCAAACAGGTCTCGCTGCAGTCAAATAGGTTGGTTGGTTGCAGATTTCTTAAGCGAGCCATCATGGCTAGCGAACAGCTGAAGCTCCCCTAGGCTCCTTCTGGAGCACCTTCATGACAGACCATCAGGGACTCCAGCCTCTTGTTGGCACCTGGCCCTCTGAAACAACGCTTCCCAGGAACAGAGGCCCTCCTGCGCAGGACAGCTGCTCTCCTCCCCAGAGTAGGTTTGGGAGCGTGGATTTCTCCACCACTGCTGAGGCCATGGAAAGCAAAAAGAGCTAAAATCCCAGGAAACCACAGCTCTAACTAGTACTTAGAGAAGCGAACGCCACAATTTCCATGTTCTACAATTGTTCAGCAGTTACCACACATTTCCTCAGGGCTTGTAAGAAATCTACCCCGCCCTCCACACTTTGGACTTTTATGCATTGCTGTAAAGTAGGGAAAAGTGAGGTTGCTATTCCCAGTTATCCTTACCCTTCTGCCATAATGCTGTGAAGGGTCTGCCAAAGAAAAACAGACGCTGTTCCACTTGGGTTCGAGCAACGCGGCTCGCTGAGGTGATGTCCTCTCCCCTTTTGTGTTGACGATGCTTCAACTCTTACCCCACGAGGAAGGAAGAAATCAGTTACTGCTTAACCGATATCAAATTACTCCAGTTATTGATGCAAGTTCTCTCATTATCTGTCTCCACCAACTCTTGGCACATTGCTTTTGTTCTCAGGAATTGCTAGATCTGCCACTTCAGAAGATGCTGAGGGAGACAGGCCCTTCCAGCAGTAAGGGCAGAAACAGTGGGCTCTGCCAAGCTGGTGGCTCTGCAGTGCTCCAGACAGACCTGTTCAGACGCATCACTAATGTCTACTTAATGAAAAGGGAACATTTCAAGACATACTACACTGGAAATCACACTGTATTTACAGTTTCAGAGTGGCCAATGCAATCGGTTCCTGTATCTGTAATCTCTAAGTGTTGAACATGAACAGAAGTTGTGCTCCCTCCAGCGTGCTGTGTTGACTTTCTTTGAAGCACTCAGTCACGCATCAGAACATCATACCCAGCATCTCCCACAATTTTTTGAACAGAAAGGCTCTAGCTCATTAGGCAGTTTTCTAGGAAGTGACAGGAAAAAAAAATTGGCAGGAATGTAGATTGGCATGTACCAAACCAACGTTGTTGTACAGTTGTTTTTTTGGTTGGGCTTTTCCCGCCCCCCCCCCCCCAAATCTTGCAGAACACTAGAACAACAACACTTGGAAGTTACACTCCTTTAAGGAAGACCCTTGTAAAATTAAACTTTTTTATGTTTAAATACGAAGCAGCTTTCTAATATTATATAATCAAGAAATGGAAAACGATTTTTATTAACATGTTTTACATTTACAATCTTTTATTAGCTAATCAACATCAACATGCAAAAATAAGCGCTAAATACAAACCTCTACAATATGGTTTTGTTTAAACTACAATGGTTTAAGTCTTTTGAAAAGTCGTAAGGATGTGTTCTGTAGTTGTTAAAATTGAACTATTAGTTTCAGTAATGAATACTATTTAGACCCTAAATTATGTAATCATCCTGCAAGGCATCTTCAGAAACTTCGCCCAACACTTAAGAATACCAGCTCATTTTCATGTGAGTACATTCTCAAAGCAAGAAATAAGGCAGTAGCACTAATGATTTCATATTGAACCCTATGCACATAACTAATAACTTTAGAAGGACTTTTAACACTATGGTAGACTGGAAAAAGAACATTTAAACAAGCATTGGATTTTGCCTGAAATGTTCTCGGTTCCTCTTGATACTTATGCAACCTCCTTAAAATATTTGGGTTTGGAAAAAGACTTCACACTCCTTCAAACCAGTCCCTAGCTGATCCTCCAGAGAAGCCAGCCTTGCGTCAAAGACATCAACATCTTCCCATGGAAATAAGTTACATAATTCACGTTCAGGATTACTTCACGAGAGGATCATGAAGAAGGCAAAGAGGAGCTTAAAGGAGAACATAGTGGTAGTACCGAAATCTTTGATAACAAAAGGGTCTTGGACAATTGTGAAAAAGAGAGAAGAAAAATGGATTTCGTTTCAAATCTGTTGTAACTTGTCACTTTTCCCCCAGTGCAAGTGTCCATCTTCACAGAAAGTTATCCTTTAGAAGATGAAAGTACTTTTGAGAAGAGTCCAATTTTTGACCTTATGTTACAAAACCTTAACAATCAAAATTTGTTTTATTCAAGTACAAACTTAAGTCATAATTCCTCTCTTTTTTTTTTTATTCTTTTTAACGAGTGTTTATTGTTGCTCATTGATCTTTGGTCGCAAGAAACAATAATGCCACCGACAGGTCTGATCCCCCAGGTGGCACGTTTTGCTTCTTTGCCACACATTAAGGCCCCCCCCTTTACAGGGTATGCCAACACACACTGCCTCAGAATTCCAGCGGCACTTCCTCACGTGTTCGATGGACCTACATGATGTAGACTTTCTCAGCTTGTGAGAAGTTGAAGACTTCTTTGGTTCTTGGGCAAATTACTTTGTCATCTTGACGAATAGAAAGCAGAGACTGAAAAAAAGTGTAAATCAAAGGATAATATTCACAGTAGTAACTCAGAGCACTATTTAGTAAACAAACTTTTTTAATTTAAAAAACCAAAGATGTTATAACCTGAGGTCAAAATATCTTTGCCCACAAAAGTTACTTATTCTATATTACCAGGGTAACATTTCCAATGCCATTTGATTTCATGTTATAAATTATTATATTCCATCAGACATTAGCTTCTTTAAAGACCAATTTAATTACATAAATATATAGTTCTTTAAAACTTACTGCAAGTTACTTTTCTTCTGTTAATATGGAAGATGCTTCTAGCCTTCTGACTGAGTTTATAAGCTCTTGTTTTGATACAGAAAGTTGTTATAACCACCGCTATTTTAGGCTTCAGTAAGTCATTGATTTCAACACTTACATTGTATCCATAGACATATCCATTTGGTAACATCATAGGAGGATTATTTTCGTTCATTACATCCCCCGAAATCTTGCAGACTAGTCGGGAGTTGGCACAATGTGCCATCGGCAGAGGCTGAGCCAGCTTGTTCAGGGATTTGCTACACACAGGGCAGTCTGGGTTTTTTGAGCTCCCGTCCTCTTTGTAACACTGTCTGTTTAGCAGCAAGTTAAGGAACAACCACCACAGAATGCAACAACAATTAGTTAGTGACGTACACTGGAAAAAAAAGACAGTAAACTGTGCAAATATAGCCCAGGTAATAGAATGTGCAGGACCATTTAATTCAAATTTAATGTGTACATGTAAGAATCAAGGGCTTGCTTTGTTCCAAGGAAGAAGAGTGAGCACCAAGTGCGTGGCACCCTCTGCAGGTGATGCTTCTAATGCAGAACGCTTCAGCAGCACCAGTTCTTCTCTAACACACCATTGCAGCCAGCAAATCCAACCAGTTTCAAAAGATGCAGGATGTATTTGAATATTCACATAAAAACGGACAGGGCAAACTCATGTTAGTGCTTAAAAAAAAATATTAATTCTGACCCAGCTCGCTAGCTTTCACAGATATATTCACTAAGTTAAGACACATGGACAGGCAGCCTAGTATCCAAACACAATGTAGATTTCGCCTTAAAATTTTGGTTTGGGCTTTTTTTTCTTTAAAACCATAAATTAAGGGGAGATTATAACAAATGGCATTAACAGAGACACCAATTCATACTCCATTTAAACAACTCATGAGCAAAAATATTCATGTGTCACATTTCCTCTTTGAGCTCTGACAAGCATCCACAGAATGAAAAAATGCACAATGCCTTTTCGCATTCCACAGTAGCATCTGCATTAAAGGATACGGTGTTTTTATAGCTGAAAGGCCTGCCTGGAGTGTTATAGTAAAAACAGAATTGTTTCCCAGCTGATGTAGTCTGTAGTTATCATATCTAAACTGTTGGATCAGCATTCTCCATCGAGCGGGGTCCAAGAGATCCTGTTAAAAAACAAACACAACTGTAAGATGTTTTCAGTCTAATTGTCCCCAGGGAAAAAAGCACGGGAGTGGTAAATTGTGGAAAACTCACTAGACTGAATCCATTGCAAAATAAAGTATACATGCTAATGCACAGTATGATTGTAATTGTTTAGAAAGCACTTTTTTACACTACTTCACTAGAAATAAGATTTAAATCAAGTATTACTTAAAATAGCTGGCGTGATAGTCCATGTCCAAACTTACTTTTCGTTATATTGTGGACATGAACTTCTCAAACCGTAACATCCTAGTCCTAACAAAATGCTTTAGTCTTTACAGCATGCATATTATCTATGCAAAGGTCCAAACGAAATTATTCTGCACTAAGATCCCTGCACACAATTAGCGCAGCAGCACAGGCTGGAGAGCCGCTCTGCGGAGAGGGACCTGGGTGTCCTGGTGGACGACAGGTTGACCATGAGCCAGCAGTGTGCCCTGGCTACCCAGAAGGCCAGTGGCATCCTGGGGTGCATCAAGAAGAGTGTGGCCAGCAGGACGAGGGAGGTTCTCCTCCCTCTCTGCTCTGCCCTGGTGAGGCCCCATCTGAAATCCTGTGTCCAGTTCTGGGCTCCCCACTTCAAGAAAGATGAGGAGCTATTGGAGAGAGTCCAGCGCAGGGCTGCCAGGATGATGAGGGGACTGGAGCATCTCTCCTGCGAGGAAAGGCTGAGGGAGCTGGGCTTGTTTAGCCTGGAGAAGAGAAGGCTGCAAGGGGACCTGATAAATGCTTATAAATATCTGAAGGGTGGGTGTCAGGAAGATGGGGCCAAGCTCTTTTCAGTGGTGCCCAGTGACAGGACAAGGGGCAATGGGCACAAACTGAAGCAGAGGAAGTTCCGTCTGAACATGAGGAAGAACTTCTTCCCTCTGAGGGTGACGGAGCCCTGGAACAGGCTGCCCAGGGAGGTTGTGGAGTCTCCTTCTCTGGAGATATTCAAGACCTGCCTGGACAAGGTCCTGTGCAGCCTGCTGTAGGTGACCCTGCTTTGGCAGGAGGGTTGGACTGGATGACCCACAGAGGTCCCTTCCAACCCCTACCATTCTGTGATTCTGTGATCTTCGTTGCTCTGTCAAAAGCAATCTAACCGCAGATGTTAGTCCCACCCCCTCCATCATCTACCAGATGTTCTAATCAAGATAATCCCAGCAAGGCTATTTCTTGCATTTCGTTTTCTGGAATGCTGGTCTGCTTCTGAAGCAACACTAGTAGTGTGGAACGTTTGCTCTCTTGCCTCCAAACCATTAACATCAAAAAGTCAGAAGCATTTTTTTTTTCCACTTCAAGTGAGGCTAATTCTGCTGATACCTTTTTGTAATGTATAACGTTTTCAGAATTTCATATCAGTTCTGAGGGGAAAAAAAAAGGTGTTAATTTGAAGAGCTGGCTCTCCTTCATTAAAATACTCTGTCCAAACTGGCCCTTAGGAAAAAACACAGTATTTTTATTTCCTGTCTGTTTCTTCCTAACTACTGAAACAATAAGCTTTGTCTTACACCCAGTCTAACATATCTATCACTTATGTTCTTAACTCACATCAAATCTAGAATCCAAAATACCAGGATCCTTCTAGGACTCCAGGATTAGCAAAGAAACTAATTATTTCCGTGGGTTGTTGGTTTGGGTTTTTTTTGTGTTTGTTTTGTTAAACCATTGATTTCATCATCAATTGTTTAAAAAACATGTTTATACTGGCATTGCCACATATTGGCTTGGCATTTCACAGTATTCTCATCTTGCTTTGCCAGCTACCTCTTGTCTACCTTCTGCCTCCAATGCAGAGTTAAAAAAAAAAGTGAAGAGAATAAGCACATGTCCACAGAACAAACTCAAAATCTGTAGAAACAGCAAGTACTTATGAACTTTGCTTGATTCAAATTTAGATGTAGATGTTACCACTGATGTCTACATTAATTTGTACAGTCCAAATAAATATTACTTTTAAGCCTCAAAACTGCTGCTTTCAGATCATTCAAATCACCTTTCCTTTCGTCATCCCAGTCATCAGAAGAACAATAATTTGAGGAGTCGAATTAAAAACTGCTGCTAGTGCATTCAAGCTGCAGCCTGGTATGCTGAAATGCTCTCTCATCGTTCCTTTGTACTTCCCCATCTTCTGCCTCTTGCCGTACACTTGTGTCTCATGCTTCCAGCCCCACAGACCTTTAGTGCTGGGTTTGTGGTACGCCTAGCTCAGTGGGAATCTGTCCGTTACTATTAAGATCCAACTCCAACAATACAAATACTACCTGGATTAATCTACAGGCAAGGACTGGTTATTAAAATTAAGGACTATTATAAAGGTGGATTTTAGAAAGTAAAATTAGAACAACATCCGATCTTCAGGTTATCAATGCATTTTCCTGTAAGGAAAAAGAACTGCAACATGTATTTTATCATTCTGCTGTACCGCTGAATTTCAAACCTAATGTTACCTTATAGGGGGAGATATGAGTGTCTGAAGGAAAGGCCAACATTCCCATCACTTGTCGAACCTCATCCAGCTGGCTTCCCTCAGCCTGACTGAAATGCTTCCTTGCATGTCTGAAATACAGAATTTACATCTTTAGTATACAGCCTTGTTTCTAAATCAAGTAAGTTTACATAATTATCAAATATTTCAGAGAAAACCTCTAGATTCTGCTCTCAATACATGAACTCCAAAAGGTGATGTATTTAAATGGCTTGAAAAAATACATCCTGCAAATGTGAATGCAGGAATGACATTAAGAATTAGCAATTTTACACCATAATTTCTTAGAAACTAGGACTTGTTACTGTAGCATGACATCTTACCCCACCTACATCTAGAATGACAGACCCATGATTATTAGAAGCAATGTCTTTGCTTATGCAAGCTCAATGTATCATACTCGCTCCTCGGGCATACACTCGCTAGTGAGATGCCTGCAGTCTGGTAATCAGCTATTCCAAACTATTAAACATCAAGAGCATTCAAATACCACCTTTTTTATACTGACTTTTGAGAGAATATTTACTTCAGAATAAATGATATTTTTGGTGTAGGCAAGAAGGCAATATCCCTTTCTGTGCAGACTGCAAGAAATTGCAGGGTAATGTAGCAGAAAACACCTTGTTAAGAGCAAGTATTTTTTTTTTGCCAGGATAATAAAAAAATTAAGTACAACTTCTATAGAAGTTTTTGTACTTTAACACGTAATACTGATAAGAGCTACACACAAAGCTGAAAACTTGGATATTTGAAAGTGACAGAATTTCCAGAAACGTATTTGAAGCAAAACCGCAAACTTGAACATTTTTCAGAAAATCCATACTAAGAAACTACAGAATTACTATCAGATTATAGGGATATGCAATTACTTTAAAACCCTGTAGGAAAGCCGCCCCTATCTAGTCTTCCCAAGATTATCAAGTTTCCAGTCAGAGTTTAAGTGTGCAGGAAACCCCCCAGCCTGTGAAGTGGATGGTCAGCTCAGCACTTCTGCTAAACGCTCCTGTTTTCAGTGGAGCACTGCTGTTGCGCAGTAGACCGAGCATGGAATCACCACTAAACTGAATTTCTGGCATTGCGTGAAGTGTAGAAAAATCCTCCCTATGACGTATTTTCTCCACAGTGTGTATTACGGGGAAGATACCAAGTCATCTCCGGTAAGTGCTTGCTCTTTTAAGGAGTCTTGTTAAAATATATTTAAAGTTACACATTACTTTTAGGAACATACAGTATTCTCCAATTGTCCAATTCAGGGGTGGAATTAAAAAAAAACAGAAAAATCTAGCTAAGTCGTGTCCCGTTCCTCCTGTCCCCCCCCCCCCCCCCAATTCTGAGTTCCACTAACTACACTTAGGTCATCAATACCATGAGAACAGGCTCTTTAGCAGTGTGTCAGTACCCCTACTTCCTCTCCCACCCAAAGCAGGAAGCAATGGAAGTTATGTAGGACAGACTGTTTCCACCCAACTTCCTATTTGGGGCGAGCAATTCAGGAATGTAAATATTGTTCCCCAGGTGATTACTGTTACAAGAGCAGAAGTACAAAACCCATGGCCTGAGAGAAGAGGTTGGGCAGCCTGGACATGCTGGAAGAAAGCTAAAATAAGTGCTAGTGCAGAGCTGCAGAAGAAAGTGATAGCTAGGTAAAAGAAAGCTTAGGCAAAGCAAAAAATTCAGACCTACCAGTTAAGCTAAAGTACTGTGTGTCCATGCACAAGGGAGAAGAAAAAAAGAAAAAAAAAAAATCTTAAAAGAACTGATGACTGTGCCCTTGTGTTCTGTGATGTTACAACAGAAGTACTTCAGTTTTTGCTTCGTTAGTATTGTGGTCCTGCTCCTCACCAGGCCTTGACAACTTGCCCTTACAGACAGCATTTCAACAACGCATCCCTCTTGCTTAGAGGAAGCCCTGAGCTGCAACAGGCCACGCTCACTGTACGTGTTCAAGAAGAGCTAGGGTTAACACTTTGTTCTGCGTATGTACGATATATAATCGCCATGTGTGTGTTAGCCATTCAAAGGAGAAGTGGTCAGCAGTCCAACGCTTCCATCATTTGCAGGGCACTGAACACACTGGGATGTCGTGGCCATTTTGGGTTCAGCCAGAAGGAACTGGGTTTTCTGAAGCGACCTTCTGGTAGTCTTCATCTCCTGACTTTCCCTTCCACCTGTGCCCTTAAGAAAACAAGGAAGTTTTCCCACAAAGCCTGCCATGCTAGTGTCTGAACCTCACCCTCTGAGCACCAACACAGAGAAATTACCATGAGCAAGATATCCTTTAAAGGAGAAGCAAGTCTGTTAATCCATAGTGCTCTGAAGTCTTTTTCAGATTGGGAAGCACGAAACAGTACTATGCGAGTACTTGTGAATGCACAACATTCAAGTAACTCACGCCATTATTCACCCCTTCCCTTCTCATTCAGCTATTTCCATCTCTTTGTGCAAACGTCTGCCCTTGGAGGTATGTAAGAACCCCAGAATGCTTCTTTGCAATGTTTCTACCACCATTAGCACACAAGAGTCAGTACAGCTAGAGCAGGGAGCTAGATTTTTTTTTTTCTTTAGATCATGCCAAGCGGAGCATCACTAAAACCACAAACAAAATTCTTGTGACAGTTCAAAGTAATAGGTAGAAAATGTTTTTCAAATCCCAGAATGATTCTGTAAACTCTGTGGGGACAAAGTCCACCGTCTTGTTTGAAACAGCTGTTCCTCCAGCCCACGCAGGTACAGCGGACATATCAGACTTCACAAATGCAGGAGTGAAAGGATATTTCTGAAAACTTGAAGATTTACAGTTTACTGTCTACTAAACATACATTTTTAACAATCTACGCTATGCAGTGTGTATATGTATATCTACATATGCCAGAATAAGAATGAACATATTTAGCAGGAAGCAGCAATAACTGAACACAAACATGAGGTGTTATCAAGAAAGGACTTGTTCTTTCTGCTCAGTCTTTCTGACCAGCACCTGAATGCCCTTATCTCAGAGGCCATTGTGACTACTAGCAAAATCTGTACTTAAAGTGCTCAAAAGTTTTATTACTTTTATACGCCTGTTCAACTCCATCCCATCCCATAATAAAAACCAAGGAACAAACTGTGTTTATTGACCCTTGCAGGAGAGAAGGTTACTGAAATGAACAGACTGCAGCCACTTGCTCCTAACTCTGCACATCAGCAGCTCTTTTTACTTACTCCTTCTGTCCTTTATATCCCAAGAACATGAAGTGCACAGGGTGTTTTGTTAAGCTTGTAGCTAAGATCTCTGCGTATCTCTAGCATCCCACAAAAGCAAAGTAGCAGAATGCTATCAGATTCCCAGAATGAAATTAGTGAAAGCCCCAAAAGTGTGAAATTAGTGTAATCAGTCATTCGTTGTTACTGTAATAGCTATGAGCTTTACAAAAAAGCTAGAGACTGTGGGAGTTCAAGGCTAATGATACCAGGCAAAAAACTTTGTGATACTCAAGCTTAAAAGATTTAACTCCTTGTATTCAAGAAAGTTTTTGTACATTCTCCAAACTTGCACTTTCAAGACTACTCTGATAAGCTACCTTAGAGGAACGTCCATTTGTACTCATATTCTAAAAAGCTACAGAAATTCAAAGACTTCTTTACTAAGATGTATAATTTTAAAGCTCACATCAATTTTCACCTAAAAGCAATGTGTCACTTTAGAGGTTCTCAGCAGGCAGTAAGCAAAGCTTTCAAACTTATTTAAAAACCAGCTGCATTTCAACAAAATGTCAGTTCTCCGAGTTCCACTCATACAGGAAACTACTTGGTAAACAGCCTCTTTCTCTGCTTTCTAATGGATGCCTGACCTATTTAGTGCACCACGGACACAATGCTGAAAGAATCCTGCTGCAGGCACTTAACAGAAGCAAGCTAATAAAAACACAAGTTGCAACGGTTTGCTAGAAGCATTGAGATTTATGCTACACCTTCCCAAAATATATTCCCTTATTCATTACAAATTTATTTCGAAGCAAACCAGAATGAAATGGTAAAAACTAACATCTTTAAGTCACGTTATTGAAGGAAAGCACTGAGTTATTAAACTCAATGTACAAAATTAGCAAAACTTCACTGGTAAGAAGCAGTGAATTAAGATATAGAAGGACTTCTGTAGCTCCTTTTCATTTTACAAGAAGTTATGAAGTTAGAGCAGCATTAAGACTGGTAAGTTATAATTGCTGAGTATGAAAAGCATGTCAACCCTACATTTCCATAGGTATATGGTATACACGCCTCCTCCCTAACAACGTTCCGTAGGGACGCCTATTTGCAACGCAGATAGGAGTTGTAAGTGTTGCATCTCAGAGGCTACGCTAGTACAAGTTATTCCACACCAAGATTGCTGGGTCCTCTTGAGAGCTGACAACTTGCAAATTTTACCTCTTCTGATGTGGAAAAGGGATCAGAGGGAAACAAATATCCAGTAACAACAATAAAACACAGCATCACCTTATCTGCTTTGTCCCAGTTCTCAGTCTGTCTCCCAGTTTCAGCTCTATGCCTGCCCTCTGGTTTCCAAGCTACATAAGGAAGCTGCAGCTCAAAGAAAATAGTTTTTAAAGAATGCACTACTCATTGTTAAGATGCATGACTGCACATTTGGCAAAGAAGCAAACTTAGCAGAGAATAAAGCTAAAGGCACAAAGGCACAGTATTGGCTGGATATAAGGAGCACCATGGGCTTCAGAAAATAGGTAATGTAGTTGAGTGTCTTTCATCCTTTTTGTAAACACCTGACAATTTCTTCAGATTTGAGAACTCTATCAAAGGGTAAGTGCACGTATGTAAATGCTAGCATATAAGGGTTTTATTTTTTTAAATTATTAACATTAAAATTAGCTGGAGTTTCAGATTGCATATTCTCACTGGCTGGGACCAAAACAAAAATGATTTAGGTGCAAGTAGGGCAAAGTAGGAACGATACGAGATAGCTCGAAGCAAGCAACATATATGAGTGAAATTAGAAACGACAACGAGAAACAACCCTAAAACTTAAGGTGAGCAATTTTGGGGATGATGTTAGTATCAGACTCCACATATTTGCACTACCTTTTCCTCTATTCTTCTTCATAAACAACTAAGTTTTTCTCACCCATGCTATTCAAGAAAAGTTATGTGGTTTGCCCTGCAGAAGAATTTCTACATTGCAAACCTGGGAATGTGCTAGAATGCTTTCAGTCTGTGCTTATGTTATGATATTTTATGTGTTTTCTATAGGTCTGTGGCTCCTCTGACCGAAAAGCAGCTTTGTCACAAATACAAGTCTCCTGCTGGTTTCAATTTCTGGAGTACTTACTACGGTTTTAAAGGCAGTAAGACTTGCAACTTTCTTATCATAAAACTTGTCAGAAATGTTAAGCAGCAACAGTGTTATCATCAGAATATATCAGCAAAACTTCAAGTGTGGCCATAAAACTTGTCATCTCTCCCTAGGTTTAAATATTCTTACAAGACAGAACCTGCTGTGAGTTCCTCTCTCCCTTGTCCGTGTGTAAGCTCCAGTAGCTCTGCCACCTGCATCATACTTTGTGGTGCTGGCAAGATCACTGCTGATCAGAATTGTCAACACATTTTATAGTCTCAGTACGAAAGTTACACTCATTTCAGCAGAACTGGTTTCCTGTCTTATCCTGGCACATTATTCCAACACCTTAAATCAGGACCACTAACTCAAAAACATAAATTACTTCCTGTGCTGATATTGTAAGTTCTGCCAGAAACTGTCCTGTGGTTCAAGTCAGGCAGTGGATAGGCCCAACTCTAGTTCTGTTACTGATCACACCACCTTGGGCAGTGTTACTTTCTTCTCAAAGTAGTCCCCACCAAACTAGTTCAAATGAGATAAAAATGGATATTGAGCTGGTTTCTTCATCTGGGGCCAGTGGAAGGGAGTGGGGGGTAACATAACATAGCTTGTTCTTCTCACACACGTGAGAATACAGACCTCCAAATTACGCACTCAATACAAAAGGTGAACCTGACTTAAAGCATAACTTGGAGAACAAAAAGAAGTTTAATGAAGACAGTAAAGCAGAAGAGAATTCAGTCAAAATGGAAACATTGAGCTTTAGATGGGTGTTTCATTAACCTTTTAGTATTGTTTGTGATTAAAACTGTAGTGGGTTCACTGTAAGAAGCTAGCTGTTGTACCTCTTGCAAATTAATTGAATACATTAATTACAGTGTATGCCACCAGCAAATAAAACGGTTTTGTAAAACAGATCTTCTAAACCTTGATTTTGAAGAGTAAGAAGATGCAGAGTTTCAGCGACAACATTAAGTTTTTGAAAGGGTGCATCTGTGAAATGACACCTTGCCTTTAAAAACAAAATTCAACCACAGCTTAAATCCAAAGCTTGACCACAACACCAGCACCATCCCCACAGCAGTGGGGCTTCTGGGTTTTGCAATAACAGTCACACTAATGGAGCAGAAGAGCATTTTGTTAAGAAAATTGTTTGGTAAGCATCCCAGTTTCATACCTCACAGCATCCAGTCTCTTGTTCTGTCGAATGAGTTCAATGAACTCCTGAATCCTTAGGCTGAACTCCAGACAGCTCTGAGATTAAAGACAAGACAGGGTCTTAGATGGTGCCAAAAGCGCACTGCACAGTATGTTAAGTACTACATGTGCACAACAAAAAAGAAAGTGTTAATAACATGCAACCTTGTTTGCTTGCTTTTAGGCATTCACGCTAAAAAGCTGAAATGCTGTCTTTGTGGACAATCAGTCAGCACAGAATTCCCTAAAAGCAAACAAAACCCTCCTCCTCTTGCCTCCTTCAAAACGGAGATATTTAGCAGGGATGAACTTCTTCCTAATGACTGAAAGCATTCTTATCTGAGATGCAAGTGAGTGTAACAGGTGGTTTCTTTGTACTTTCTTACAATTTAAAGTAGTAGATTCAGCAGAAGTTTGGGGCTGTGTGATAATTTAGACAAGAGAGGTCTACTCAGAAGACTGCAAGTCTTTGAACACTACTTTGAAAGCCCCCAACATTAACAGAACACCAGCGCACAGTTTAAGATGCCGCAATCCTCTCCCTCCCTCCCTCCCTTTCTTCAGACTTCTAGCCCGCTCTTCTTGTCAAACATCTAAAAGCCATGCTGGAAACAAGTCTCAAACAAGAAAACCAAGTGGCATTTACCTGTTTTTGGAAAAAGGTAAAAATTGAAGCCTAATGAAGTTGACAGTGCCCCTTTAAATCAAATTCCATCACCAGTTCACAAAAATCTATAAAAAAAACTTTGAATACGTGGAATTAAAAAGAAAAAGGATTCTCCCCCCATAAAAGCACAAGTCACTACGCTTCTTTATAGGGACACAGTCAACTGTTTTATTACCTTAAGAGAACAACAAAAACCCAAAGTCCTCTGAACCTTGAAAAGAACTGCATTCCTTGGGTTGCCCTGCTCCATCTGGCAAATGTTTTTTTCCTTCCCCTATGCTTCTAATGAATAGTTGTCTTTTGTTTATTGTCCATCAGCACAGTAAGATCAAGACTCCTTAGTGACTTCAGCAGGATTTTGAGCAACTCAAAATTTGTATCGGCTAACTGCCTGGGGTGACTAATGCACACATTGCAACAATTGCTTATTAGAAGATTTGAAGTGTAAGCTATTTGAACATAAAAATGATGCATTCTGTCATATGTTAAAATGGACTTAAGGAACAGAAAATAAGTTATTTCCCAACTGTGCATTTTTCTGTACTCAAGCCCATGTTTCGCAGAGAATAAAAATTTCTTCGCTACTTCATTTGAAATTTTCCAGTAGGAGTATTTTAAAATACCCTGTTATCCAAATCCACACAAACCCCTCATTTAGAATTTTAGCTAAGTTCATTTCTAAGAAAAAAATGATCAAGCTTTTAATTGTTAATGACACTAAATCCTAGGGCTTAGTATTTTGTTAAAATGTTTCTACAGCAAAAACCCACATCCCAAAACAATCTTCAGAGTTTGTGTTTTGTTTTTATGAATCTTCAAGCAAGCTGCAAGCCAGCGGCTGTATGGGTTCTGCAGACAAGTGTAACTAGAAGCAGAGTCCTAGGCAATCCGATGATGCTTCATATACCTTCAAACAGTTCCACAGCAGCTACGCACAAGAGTTTCGATAGCTCACATCTGTAAAGACTACAGGACTGCGTGCTTTCCCAGGACACATACAGTTTAATTTTTAGCTTAGGCTTGCATTAACGTTGATGAGTAGCTAAGCAACCAGAAACAGAAGAAACATTTATTTGTGTTTCAAAAAGAAGCATAGTGATTTCTCTTTTTCCAACTCTGATCTCTCACGGCCTTTGCTTTGTTGTTGGTGGTTTTTTTGTGTGTGTGTTTTCTTTTTTTTTAAAAAAAAAAAAAAGTAGGGCTTGCAGAAATACATTTTTGTTGTTGTTTTCCAAAAAGAGAGATGGGGAAGATTTTTCCTTATTTATTGTTTATTGAAGATTGGTGATGAAAGACATTCAGATTTTATTTCTTATATTACTTCACATATTAAGATCACACAATGGGGATTTTTTAGCAGTATAATTATGCAATAGTGTCTACATACCAATTCTGGTTTTCCTTTAATGGTTTCCATAACAAGATCATCATTTTCGTTAGAGTAATCACTGGCCGATTTACTTTTGCGTCCCATCTTCGGTTCGTTCTCATTTTGGAGCCCCTGAGTGACAGAGAACGTCACTCTTCGCTTATCATTAAGTGCACTCAAACATTTTTGGTTAAATAAAGCGCTTAGTTTAAAAAAATAAGACACAAGCATCTTTGAGGGAGGCAGGGATTTTGGTTAATATCAGTTAAAAACAGATTTCTGCAAGCCCTATAAAACATTACAGCATGTTTTGAAATGCAGAATTTAAGAGACAAGGAAATTTAAACCAAGTGCACAGGAATGAGTATACAGCACGTTCAGGTCCTGGAATTCAATGGCTAGAAAAAGACTGACTGTGTTTATTACTTAATTAGACTCAGCTTTTTTTTTTTGCTAAAAACATTTCAGCAGTAATTTCTCACAGACAGTTCGTTCTGTACTCAAGTTTTATTTTCCTATATATAACACTTCAAAAATACCGAGACAAAAATCTGTATGGAATTTCTCTCCATGTTAAGCCTGAAGACATAGGTTTACCAATTAATCTCACTCTTAAGATACCTTTACACATAAACTGAGTCATATTCTCCGCAGGATGCAAAGAGTTATAAACGTAAGTTCACATGCATCAAGACACTACATACTTCTGCATTTAGATGTATGTAAGTCACACTAAAATTGTTTTATTATTTATTCGAGCATGATTTGTTGAGACAACACTTGCATCCATAAGATCACCTACCACTTAGTTTCAGATCTGGTGTTTGCATGAGCCAGCTTAGCTCCAACTGCCCACGCCTTCTTAAAAGCAGATTTTTGTACTTACTGTCCTTACTTTGATACAAGGCCTCATTCAAGACCTATAATTTAAACCAAATTGACCACATCAAATATCCAAGCAGTTTAGAAAACATTTGGAAAACAATTTCAACAAAACATCAACATGTTGCATTTTCATACCTTCATTTTTCTGAGCCTGGATTTGTTATCATGACACCAAGCCAAGCAAGTCATAGTCTCTTGTCTTTCCAACGACTCTTCCACTTCTTTAGCGGTCAAAAACATCTCGATATTTACCAAGTCCTTCAAAAACAAAAAGGAAAGCAAGTCTTGTTAAAACTGTGCTGACACTTCACATAGCAACCCACTCTGCAACAGAACTGGAATACAGAAATACAAAAGACTGTTCTAGAGACCTCTGATTTTTAGGACAGTACTCTACAAAAAGGCTGTACAGTATATTTCAAAGACTGCATTTCCATGCACTGAGAAATAGCGACAATAGTTTTCTACTTATACACAGAACTGGAAAAACAAGAAAGAGTGAAGATTAAACCTAGGAGCTTTGCACAGAAAGCGACCAGATCCCATCATCACTTCAGTGCCGCTGACAGAATCACAGAATCACAGAATAGTAGGGGTTGGAAGGGACCTCTGTGGGTCATCTAGTCCAACCCTCCTGCCAAAGCAGGGTCACCTACAGCAGGCTGCACAGGACCTTGTCCAGGCAGGTCTTGAATATCTCCAGAGAAGGAGACTCCACAACCTCCCTGGGCAGCCTGTTCCAGTGCTCCGTCACCCTCAGAGGGAAGAAGTTCTTCCTCATGTTCAGAGGAGCACTTGGGCTTCCTCAAAGTTCGGCCTACTATGTCAATTGGACTATGATAATATCCTAACACTTGCTCAAGTGAGAAAGAACTATGTAAAAGAGGAGAATATCTATATCTACTTTACCTAGCCACCTATAACTACAGAGTTATAAGCAAAGTCCTACAAGGGTCTGAGGTCTCCAATATATTTTCTCCCTTGCTTAACGTTGTAAGCTGCAGACCTTCAATTGCTTACAGTAGTTTCATCTACAACATTCAACATCGAGCTGATAAAACAAAGTCACTATATTAAAAAACAGTTAGGTAATGGGTGGGCCACAAGATGCCTCAAGTGCTTGTCACATGCAAATATTTTTGAAGAAAAAGCAGCAATCTAGTACCAGATTTGCCCAGAGCAAGCCTGTAATACACCTGTGCTACTACTTGGTAATTACCAGCAGCTTTACACATTCATATCAATCACAACAAACATGACTGAACACAATTTAAGATCTAGTAGTGTATCAAAAAATATTTTTTTTCTTCATATATTTTTGCTGAAAAAAAACCCCTTAGGTAGATGTTCCCAAGTCGATATGAACAGGATCCGTTCTGAATTAGCCCTGCTGGAAGTTATTCTGGAGCTGCATAAATATGTCATGCTTTGGCGGTTCCTACTTTGCTGAACAAAATGCACTGTGAGAAACGATAATTCAACAGTCAAACAGAAATCCAGCACTAAAGCATTTGATTAATATGCACTCTAATTTTGAACAAGTTCATTTTTATGTAGACTTCACAGCAAAATGCTGAAAATTATACAACTGAAATGCTGAATATCACAAACATTACAGTAGCTCTAGTGAACAAAACCACTCTCAGAAATAAATGGCATTTTCAGCTGTTAGAACAGCTGAATACACTTAGTCTCAGAATTTATACCTTCCATGAGACAAAGCTAAAAAACAGAAGTAGCATCAGGCATATTGCATTCGCATCTCGCCTTTCATTAGCCAGTTTTTCCTGATAAATACAAGAAGTCTAATACTACTGGAAAAATGGTCCAGACCATGTTAGGTTTGTCAGAATGGTTATTTACAAAACTGTGTTTCTGAAGTGCAACACAAGTTGCAGCTTTTACTAATGCCTTCTCTCATGACTTGAATGTGAGTTTAAAAACAAAATATTAAGGATAGTTGACATGCAACTACATTTTATAGCTTGTATGACCATAGCAACAAAACCATCGAAAGAATAAAGGGCCTCATGCAGCTCTAGTGGTATCAAATCCAGGTAAGCCAGACTCAGGTCAGAGCAAAAGCAGTTACAACTTTACAGAACAAAATTAAGATCGGACTTTTGCCGAGTCCTCCCATCCCCTTAAGGATTAAAAAAAATATATCTATTTTATCAGTGTGTTTGCAGATGGACTGAAAGAATGCAAACTTTTTTTTTTAGAGGCTTCCCACAAGAACATGAGAGTAATCGTCCTTTTTGGTTGTCTGACATTTTTCTGATGATATTCTCAAGAGGCAAATAGAAATGCATTATTCCCCTGTGCATGATAAGGTGACCACAAAAGAACTTCTTGCCCATGTAACTCATCTGTGTAAGCAATTTAACACATAATGCAGCCATATTCGTTATCTTCCTTGAATATTTTTCCACACAGCTGCTGAATGGAAAGACGATTTGAATTAAAAATATTAAGCTTGAGGAGATGTATGGAGATGTTATTTGAGCTATGTCCCCTCTCAATGAACAGCATTTACTTTTACACCAAATTAAGAGAACAACATTTCCTTCTACATTAAGAAGGGCTGGATATGCTAGGCAGACAACAAATCACTGGTTCCATCTAATCTGATACCTTTTTACAGTTTAAGCTCCATCACAAGACATTTTTATTTTTTTTAAAGAGGCATAAGGGCAGCAGTTCTTTTGTTTCAATGAGCTGTTGAGAAAATCCCGACGAGATGCAGTTATCAATCAGGTGTTAGTACAGCAATGCTCAACTGTGAGCAAAAAGACTGTAGTTGCTGCCGAGGCAGACAATACAAATAAAAAGAATTCATACATTCTTTTTGCAAATTTAAAATAAAAAGATTCTATTAGGTACAGAAATGCTAATTAGATTTGCAGTTGCCAAAAGAAGTCAAAGCTTGGCAGCCGTGTCTATCAAATAGACAGTATGTATCTACAAAACAGAGAAGAACATTTTTAATTAAAAGAGTTCCTTTCAGAACTAACAATCACATTTAAATTGCACCAGTAAATAGGATTTTATTCTCTGCTGACTAGATAGAAAGTTAGGGAACAATATAAAAAAAGCATTAAGAAATCCATTTGTAAGGAAAGAAATAGCTTTTGCATTTGATATAAAGTAGTTAGAAGTCTTAATCCTGTAGACTGATAGAAGAGACATACTAAGATACAATTAGGCAATAAGCCTTTAAAAACCTCACACATTCTCATGTCAGTTTTTTACATCTGATCACGCCTTCCTATCCTCCTTTTTTGGTAGTGCCTATCCGTGATGCTTCTCCATGGCGTATTTCATTAGCTAGGACTAAGGAAATAGAGGAAAGGGGTATGAGAGGATTATCTGGCTTTTTCAAAAAATCAGCACAGCTTTTCTGCACAGGCCAGAACTGGAGAACTACTTGTCTGCCACATCTTGTATGGATGGGAAGCAGCTAACGGCGCTGGCAGCTGTAAGTGGTATCTCATGTTCAAACCAGGAAAATCCCCATTAAGACCCCAATGCTGAAGAGTTTCGTAAAGCTATTCTGCAATTCAGAGTTGCACTGGCTGTAGACCATACAGAAACACAGTCTTTCTCAGTTCCCAAAACAGCGTGAAGACTTAGTATGCTGTTAGGAAGAGCCTCTCATATAATTTGTTTACATGTAAAATTGAGTGAATGTAAATATGCCATTTTAGAGAAATATTCTCATCGGTTTTGCAGGTGGAAAAAAAGCTGGAGAAAAAAAATCTGTTGCTGCACACTCCCCCTCCAACTGACATAGCATTCAGCATCGTGGAAAATGTTTTGTGACTTGTGTATAAATTAAAAAGCCATTCTAAAGTCTTTAATTACCATCTTTTGCAACACTGTAAAGCCTGCCTTCATTTCACAACTTCATTTTTCACATCGTAAAAGTGATTGCAGTACTCTACTTCCAGTACTGCAGAAGCATAGGAGAACCGTGCGCTGCACACAGATTATTTCAGTCCTGTTAGCACACCATAACTCTTCACATGGACTTTCCAGCCTCCTGTGCATCGCTGTGATGGTTTTGCCCAAAGTACCTTGCCTTAACTTGCTTAGAAATGCAGAATACCTGATGCTGGGGAGGAAGACTGATTAACATCAAACTTGCATTTAGTCAGGCTTCCACAATTGTATTGAGAAATAGTTTCAAATGGCTCAAGGAGGAGAACTTGTCTGTAAGTACTACTGACAATTATCCAAACACTAAAGACGGGGAACACAGCACAAGCATTCTTCTTCCTTCTAGCACAAACACGGAAGTACCACCTAGATTTTATCATTTACGCTTAAAAATAACTGTTGTAGTGAACTAACCTGCCCTTATTTAACAGTCACTGACCAGGTATCAGAAGGGTAACTATTTAAGCACCGGATGAACTTTATCATAAAAGGACTATTTAATTCCAACAGCTCAAACCTTAGAAAAAAACCCAGTTATTAGAGAAAACTGCACATGAAGGCTGAAGACACTTAAATGAAATCAGAGAGACCTATTTGAACAAAGAATACATCTATCCATCACCCTGCGCTCTGATTTACATATATATAGCTTTTAAAATATCACTGCTGCCTCTTAAGCTGCAAGTGCCTCCAGGGAGGGAGGTTACCAACTCTACGATTCTGCACAGAACTCCAGCTGTGAAGGTATAAAATACTATGAAGAATGGATTCCTTTATGATGATTATTACTACATATATACTCCCGGCCAACATAAAGCTACATCCTGGTATGGCATTTCCATTTTCTGAGATGGATTCTTAGTAAGACCATCCCAAGCACGCATCTGCACATGCCCTCCTTTGAACGGCTTCAGGACCCCCTGGTCCGTGCGAGCAGGAGCTGAGAGGGGCCCAGTCCTCAGGGGATCTCACTCGTCGCCAGGTTGCTCTCCTTCGCCATGCCCTGTGTTTGGGAGTCTCCCGTGCCCACTCTCACTTGCAGGAAAGGTTGCAGCAAACACGACCTGGTTAATACCAAAGAGTCAACACCAGAAAGATCTGCTGAACTTTTTCTCCACAGAGGGGGCATTCAGAACACAGTCTCCATCAGCCCTGGGACACACCCGCAGGAAGCCAGGCTCCACGAGTTCTAGACTTCATGGAATAACTGCTTTGTAATGAAAAATGACCACTACTTTCAACAGTAGTTTCAGACATGCAAACCAAGAGGAAAATGAAAATGGGCCCAGAATTCCATGAATTCACATGGTCGTGCTACAGAAAGGAAGAAAAAGTGATTCACAGAAATACAGTGAAGGTTATATGAAGAATAATAGCTATGAAATAATGGGAAAGTGCACGTAAAGGTAGTACAGTAATTTGTTAACTGGTAGATACTTTAGCTTCACATTAATTTGAAATTAAACAAAACAATGTCTATTGCAAAGTTGTGAACCAAGTGAGAAACTGGAAACATCTATTGAAGTGTGAACTACCGTAATTTAAAGCTAAAGTTTGTAGCTTTAAGGTCCTGCACAATTAAGAAAATTCAGTAGTGAACCGGAAAAAAGCAGTAGTTCTTCCACATGTTTACAGGAACTAAGTAAATACGAAGAAACAGAGTCTTGCTAAAAATAGTGAACGCCTGTCAAACTTGTCTGCCTTTCTTCTTTGGTAGGATTTGTGCAACTACTGATAATGATGAGGGGACTGGAACATCTCCCCTATGAGGAGAGGCTGAAGGAGCTGGGCTTGTGTAGCCTGGAGAAGAGAAGGCTGCGAGGGGACCTAATAAATGCTTATAAATATCTGAAGGGTGGGTGTCAGGAGGATGGGGCCAAGCTCTTTTCAGTGGTGCCCAGTGACAGGACAAGGGGCAACGGGCACAAACTGAAGCACAGGAAGTTCCGTCTGAACATGAGGAAGAACTTCTTCCCTCTGAGGGTGACGGAGCCCTGGAACAGGCTGCCCAGGGAGATTGTGGAGTCTCCTTCTCTGGAGATATTCAAGACCTGCCTGGACAAGGTCCTGTGCAGCCTACTGTAGGTGACCCTGCTTCGGCAGCAGGGTCGGACTAGATGACCCACAGAGGTCCCTTCCAACCCCTACCATGCTGTGATTCTGTGATAACATGGCTGAAGTACTTGCACAGAATTCTTTTATTCCAAAGGCAAACTTTATTCACTTCACTACAAACTAACTGCATCTCAGTAGTCAAAGATATCAGAGTTCGACACCAGTAACTCCACCCAGGAGTTCTGGTTTAGTCACATGCCAGAAGTGACTTCTTCAAACAGGGCGACTGAAGAGTGCCCCTGGGATGCCTTTAGAAAGCTCTGACTTTGTTTTGACATCAGCACATATGCAGAAGCTTCCATTCAACTTTTTTCTTTAAGTGAAACATCTTTACATTGTAACTACACATCAAGCAAACTAAATTTTATTGCTAAAATTACAATCCTTCATTAGATCTAGTCCTAACTACAAGACAGCAACACGTAGATCAGCATGAGAGATAGAGTTTGTTTCACAGCAGGTAAAAATTTGAACTTTGCTACAAATCGTTTTTAAAGAGTCAGTCATGATCATATACAAGACAGCACTTTGAACAGTCCATTCCCCAAATATTAAAACCAAACCCTTCAATATGCAGTTTCAGATCTAGATGTGTGGCTCTTTAAATTCACCAAGAAAACTGCTCATACGTTTCAGCACCAAATATCGCAAAATAGCAACTTTGCATTTGATCCGATGTCAAACATGGCTTAAAAAGAACAAAAGCACCATTTCTCTAGTAGCAATATGGCTTTTGCTCAAAATTTCTGTAGTGTTCATGTAAGAGTTTTAATTTACATAACATATTTTAAGATTTGCAGGAGTCGGGCCAATAGTCATTCCTCTCCATCAGTCTCCACTCTGCACATGAGCTGAAGCACTTATTTTACGACATCTCCAGCCACAAGTCTGGAAAGCCATCAAAAGGAATGAATTATGAGGGATTTTATCATGCACATGAACATTTATGTATTAAAATAAAACCCAGAATATTTCACATATGAAATGTGAATCTTTAGCAAGGCTTGAAACCAAACAGAAATGAGTACTAATACTTGATATTTTCAAGTCCCCCATGAGCCATCCTCAAAACAAGACAATTCATCAAAAAGAAAAGCTAGGCTTAAGACAAGATAAAAAAGAGATTTTATTCAGGTGGAAAATAGCTGGCATTTTATAGAGAAAAAAGCTTCATGGGGGGGAAGAAAACTCAATCATAAACCAGGCTATTTTGTTGTATAAAATATGATATTATGAATCCCCTAAGATGTTGTTTATGTATTTTGGAACATGCAAATTTATTATTAATTGCTTACCAGCATCAACGTGAAATTGAAAATAGGCCAGTATGCCTCAAGCTATCAGTGGCTTGCTGCCAAGGGTATGTACTGATGACAGTTTCAATAAGATCAACTAACTGTACATATTACATGCATGAGAGTACTACCTTCACGTTAAAAAAGGGTTTGCTGATACACTTTAGCACTCAGTAGTACGGTAAGCATTCATTTAAGCTACTTGGATGTGAAATACAATGAACACTTAGACCACTCTAAAACAACAACTTCAAAAGAGCCGTATTAAGTTTTTGATGACTACTCAGGCACTGAGCTACATACCCTCAACTTTCAACCTAACCTTCAATATAGTTCCGTTCTCAAGCGCTGAAACGGAAACGCAATAATGAACAGTTACAAAGGGTCAGATTACTCTTCTGTATTAATTTGTTAGTATTTCCTCTGTGATGAATACACAGCAAATTCAGGGATCACCTAGACGCCACGGTTACCGCTGCACAACTCGGGAAGAAGGCAGCCACAAGGAGCTGCAAGGTAGACAACAGGACCACCTGGGGAAGCAGAAAGAGGTTAGCGTATTTCTGCGGTGGGGAAACAGCAAAAGAGACAGCAGCTGGCAGGAGCAGGCAGACTGGAACACACCGCAGCAACACTGCCTACCTGAAAACCTGTGCAGCGAGAAAGAATGAGGTACAGGTGAGAAGCGGGACAGAGCAATATCTTGATGGCAGTAATGTGACCTGAGACCAGAACCCAATTCCTCTGCCCCTATACAAGGGGAGGAATAAAAGGCTGCTGTTACAGCAGTTCCTTCAGGGTCAATGCAGAGTATGTATGAACTACATTGAGATCGAAGGGAAACACAAATTATGAAGAAAACAATGGAATGGGTGGTAACAATACAGCAACATCACAGTTACTGAAGATCAGTTAAAATGAAGCACAAATTAACATTAAGAGGCCTCCTTACTCCCTGCTCATAAAACAATGCTGTCTGAAGTTCATTAAACTACTATTAAGTGTTCTAATGCTACACACATTAACAGGATTACGAAGAAAATAAACAGAGCAATTGACAGAATGTCCTACTCAAAAGCCAGCTGCAGTGCTAGCTGTTAGAAAAAAAGCTAAGACAGACAGCCAAACCACAGATTCATCAGCAGCAGAGCCAGAGACGTTTTTGTCTACAGACGGTATCCCATGGTGTACGCAGCCGAGCTTTCACTTGAGAGCATCTTCCATGGCCTCTGTATAGCACAGACATTTTAATGCTACCTCATTGTTTCTGAAAGACCCCAGTAACTCACACTGACCGATTACCTGTCAGAAGAACTTTGTCTTTATCTAACACTAGAAGATACTGGTACTTCTTTTGGTAATTTGTTCTAGCAATTAAAACACGTTCTAACCTTGTGTCCAATTTCAAACACCAATTTTTCTGACTTCTCATTCTCTGTATTGTTTCCTCCCTAAATCTTTCTGCAGTCGATTATGAAGCTCCTCGGTATACGACTTTTGCTCTCATATCTAGCAAAAGCATCCCCCCCTTCCCATTTTCCAGGCATTATCTCCCTCCAGTTTTTTCAACAGCCTTCTTAAGATGTGGTCACCAAAACTGTACCTTCAACTTGCAACCTAACCTGCAATATAATTTAGCTCTACAGCACTGAAATACAAATGCAGTAACTTTCATCCGCCTACTTTTGCACATGCACATAAGCTGTTCCGGCAGAGCCTCACAGTTGCAGCCAGCACTTTGGCTGGTTATTAGCAAGCTGTTTTCCCAGCGCATCCTCTACTCCTGCCTCAGCAGTTTTTGTAGCTCAGCAAATGGCTGCACTGTATCCAGCAGTACATTATACCATGCTAAGCACAGTAATAAATGACTACGCTAAAGCAATGCGACAAAGCCTCTAGAGCTTAAGATGCATCACCGGGCAGGGGAAAAAAGCCTCTGGTGTTAGGTCTACCTTGGCCATTTTCTGTTGTAGCCTCTTCTAGCAGAGGAAAGACAATGAATCCTTTGCCAGTTGAGCATGAGCCCTGTAGCTTTTGTCCAAGCAGAATTAGTCTATATTAGCAACTACACACGTTCACAAAAAGCAAACTCCTGTCATCTAGTATAGCCATAAAAGAAAGCGTTAAATGTAAAGTAACATTTACATTTTCAAGGAATGTCTGGCAGGAAGAATGTACGATAAGAAAAAAATCAGAGGCAGAACTAAAACCTTTTCTACATCTAGGCAATCTACAGGTGATAACACCATTCTCCTTTCACATAAAATTTTCAATTCAAGAGTGTTTCTTGAATCACTAGCCTTCCAGACTAAGTATTTTGTAATAAATTAGCTCTGTTATGATACACTGCAGATAACCTATTTCATCTAAAAGGACTGAAAAAATACATTCAACATCACAGCACACTTCATGTTGTTGGCTTTTGAAGTGTCAAATTATTTGTAATGAAAAAGTTTGTTACTCTGCATTGATCTTGACTATTTCACATTTACATAATTCTAATTCCCAAAGATGCTTGACACAAACTGCAGATGTAAGGCTCTTCAGGAATTACAGCACTTTGAAATTCAGATGAACACACCCAGACGTTCATTATACCAACCTAGTGAAAACTGCCATGCCTATGCTACCAACAGCCAAAACACATTCAAAGGAGTTCCCGAGTTGTTCATCTGTAGCCTAGTACTGCAAGGTAACTCAACACAGCACAAGTTAACTGGAACAGGTTGCCCAGAGAGGCAGTGGAGGCCCCATCCCTGGAAACATTCAAGACCAGGCTGGACAGGGCTCTGAGCAACCTGACCTACTTACCGGTGTCCCTGCTCGCTGGGGGGGGGTCAGACTAGATGACCTCCAGGGGTCCCTTCCGACCCAAAACTTTCTATGATTCTATGATCCTGGCACCTTGAAGTCAGTCATGCCAGTTCAGAAGCTCCTTCACATGTAGCTTTCTCTGACATCTCCAGTGTGGGAACAGGGAGCCACAGGAGAGGGACGCAAACAGCTCCGGACAAAAGACACCTTTTGCAATTCAGCCTGCATTTAGAAACTCAGCTCATCTGTGTTCTGCATGACAGTGAAGGCAAGAATACATTCCAGCATTATGCTGAATGTTATTTAGCTAATTGAAGTGTTATAAATACAAACTTGTTTTGATGAATTAATTTAATATACATTTGTGTGTTTGCCTACAAGCCATTCTTGGACTACGTGTCTTAACAAGGAAGATTTCTAAGGGTACACTGGTATAATTAAGAGAAGTACTTAGACAGCTTTTAAGATTGTATGGCTTCCCTCACTCAAACTTAAGTTTTTCTAAACGTTCATATGAATTTCTTACTAAAGCAATCACACACTACCGGCATCCACCCTGCTCAAGTATTAGAAGTTTACTGATCCAATGGTCTTGAACTGTATTACGTACCTTATCTGTTATGACTATTTTAGATTTAAGTCTAGATCTAAGTTTCACTTAATGGTGGTTTTTTGTTTGTTTGTTTTTTTTTTTTTTTTTTTTTTTTTAAAGCTGCCTAGATTTTTAAGTTTCACTCCAGACTTAAGATTTCATTTCTACTTCCCTTAACCATACAAGTTAAATCTGAAAAGCCTTTTCAGGCTTCTGGGGAGAAGACTGGTAGAACACAGCTGCATCAAACAAAGCACATGCTTAGTTCTTCCATGCATATAGGCTACTATCAGTCTACTATCAGTCTGCTATGGTGAGAGTCTACTAATTCACAAAACAGAATGCAGCTCTAGCAGTGTTAAACGACTCAGTGGAGCACAGAGCAGTCTCCAGAAACGCAGAAGCACTATCTTACCTGCACATTCCTCCTGATGTGCAGATCTGCCTGCAGTTGCAGACACTCGCTGACCACCGAATGCCTTTACCCTGCACATCAGAGCAAGAACACCAGCTACACAGGCACACAAAACTTTCAGTCCACTGGGACAGGCAAAGACACTCAGCTTCTTAAATATGGAACTTTCCTCAAAAATGCAAGGAGCTATGGGTTCAATACCACCTACTCTATCAACAACCAGGTGGTGAGCTTCAGAGACACCTCAAACCTAAGTGCATCACATTTTGATTAGAATAGCTCTTGGTGAGCATTTTTCATTCACTTTAAGACTTAACACTGCTCCTGCTTGTGATGCTCAGGTGTGCAGGTCATTTTCCATCTCCCATTGTTTGAGAGTCATCAAGTAGGAACAGTTATTCAGGGAAAGGACGACTTCAAAAATGGTAGCTTCAGTAATATTTTGCCCCATAATAGACAAAGAAATAATTCCGTAACCTTCTACTGAGGTCTCAGCTGAAGCATCCATTTCAGTGTTGAGGAATCTTTTCATAAAGCAGGGAAAGAACCTTTATCTTTGGGGCTGGAGAAAGGAACGATGATGAATAATATGAAGAAGAAATCAGGTACCTGGTTAAGAGCCACGCACCTTGACTTGAAGAATTCAAGTTTCTCCTGTTCCAAAGGACATCAAATAAGATCTCATGACCTTCCATAACAAAATGAAGATGATGGAACACACCTGAATTTGTTGTAGGTATCTTTCCAAATACTCAGTTAGGCTAATCCATTCAAAATGGATTCCAAATGATGAAAAATGAAGCTGTGTTTATGCAGTAGAAAAGAGGAAGAACTGGACCAAATTGCAGAGAGGTGAGAATGGAGGATAACGTGCTTTCAGTGACTACTATTCCTTTCATGTATACTAATCAAAATTTATTTTTTCTAAATATATTTACAATACCAGTTTGAAAGATTATGAAATATTTTCAGAATGGCTTTGCAGTATCTGCCCTTTTTTGATATTCTCCAGGGAATAACTGTTACCACAGATTCAGAAGTTCTGCTCAGAAAGGAAATCATTGACAAAAACTGAAAATCTGAACTCTCACTTCAAGAAAACTTAACTTTTCAGGACTGCTGTCAATCGGCTTAATTCTGCTTGAAGCGTCAAGAAGCCCTTCAAATACAGGTCAATGTTTACAACAATCATGTCTACTAGACAAAACCTTCAGAGTCAATGGAATACTCAATTCCCCCCCCCCCCACTATTCTCAAAAGCAAAAAGCACACTGTGGTATTAATGCAAATGGCCAGTTAAGGATCTTTGAAGGATGATGCACCTACTTAACTACTGATCTATGAACATTAATTTGCAAACCTTTGACTGGCATGCATAATCCACGATGCAAGGTCAAGTTAACCAGTTTTAAGCTATTTAAAAGAATTATTTCAACTCAAGTGTTCTGCTATACCTGCAAACTTAGTGCCACTGACCACCCTTCCCTGAGGGTGTAGTAGTTCTCCTGTCCCTTAGTGGTTTATAGATTTTGAAATCATTTTCTCCCTGCCCTAACACACAGACATGTATGATACCCTTCATAAAAAACAGCATTTCCACTTGTACAACCTTCGTACAGGATGGGTATTAAGGCAAGGACACATTCTTTTACTAAACAAACTAAGCAAACATAGAAAGAGAATTTACAACATATGGGAAGAGAGACTGGCAGCTTCACAATCTGAGCTTGTCCTCAGTCATACAGGCAAAAATCACTATGGCTATTACATAATTAAGCAAAGAACATATGGACACTTTACATGTTTTCTTCTTCCTAGCCCATTAAAAAAGGGGCTAGAAAAAAGGATAAAATTTAAAAGCCAGCCACCCTCTAGGAACAGCAAACAAAACACTACAGACCTAACCTAATTATAAAACTTCTCTACAAACAACAACTAACTTCCTACTGGAACACCACACCTCCAAAACCAGATTTGCCACAGAAACGCAATAGCATTTAAAGTAGCAGAATATGGAATAGCAAAGTTTAAGTTAACAGACAACCCTGCCAGCTAGCTGAACATATGAGTCTGCAGATGAAAATAAGTATTTTTATATTGGTGTTGCACTCCAAGGTCATAACAGAGTCAAAATAAGATCATTATTAAGTGTAACAAGCTGATACTGATGAGCTTCATTTGTATGCAATAACAAAAACTTCACATTTCGTTTATATCTTCAAACCAAACTGTTTTTCACATCATCAGTGACCCAGAAGACATTAAGAAAGAAGTCCACAATAGAATCCCGCCCCTCCCCCCCGTATTTACTTTGGCACAAACGTGACATTTCTGTCCTTGACAGTCAGCTCTTACTTTAATATTACTCACATTTTCATTTACTTTCCCAAGAAGCATTACTTCTTTTTAAAGAAATATCACACACATTACATGTTTGTAGTTTATTTCTCAAATTGCCGTATAACATTATGCTTTATATATGCCACATGCCAGAAGTTATTCCCAACTTCAACTAGTTCATAACTCTAATATTTAAACTTCCCCATAATTTTTCACATCCAATATTTTTCATAGCTGCTTGCTTCCTAGTTTATAACCACAGCTTGTAAGCGCTTATCTTCCAAGACAAGGATTCAAGAATATCATTCCTATGAAGGTAGTTAATTTCGAAAGCAGACTAGAATTTGTCACAGCCCATCAATAATTAGAATTGGACACTATGGTGCATAGTTGATCTTTGAGCAAACTGTCTGCTGCGTATTACTGGCAAACATATGAATGATTTAATGGTTTGCTTTTGGTCACTGAAACCTCATGAAGCACCTCAGCAGCTCTGCAGGTCTCTTAGCATTCAGAAGCCATGCAAGCAACTTAAAACAAGCAGGCTGAGGCACGCTCTCGAGACTGGTCTAACAGGTACTGAAAGATGCTTAATCTAGGATCCACAAGCTACAACTGAAATGGAAAGAATCGTTTCCTTCAGCCTTGTCAAATAGTGGCAGAGGGCACTTTTAGCCATTTGGCCTGCAATCACAGGAACAGAATCACAGAAAGGTTGTGACTTGGACCTCGGGAGGTCATCTGTAACAGATTACTCAGGACCTCGCCCAGTTCAAGCTGGATTTGAGTATCTCCCAAGTACAAGCAGATTCCACACCCCAGTGTGCCTGCTGGGGAGCCCAGAACTAGACGCTGTACTCCAGATGGGTCTAACCAGTGCTGATCATCATCCTTCCACCGCTGGTGATGCTCATCCCAGTGCATCCCAGAGCGCTGGTGAGTCTTCATTGCCACAACAACGCATTGCGGGGTCACGCTCAACTTTTCCACCAGCTAGAGGTGAGGCTGGTGGACAAGTTGAGCAAAACCCCCACCTTTTTTCATGTTCCCACTTCGGGTATAGCGCCTACCCAGTAGTAACAATATTGTCTTGATATATAAAAAAAAAAAAAAAATCAGGTAATAGACACACCCAGGTTCACTATACAACAATGTCCTTCTGAATTCTGCAGCAGTGGAGACATTTATCAAAATTACAGCTGAGACTACAGTAAACAGAAAGATTACTTTGGATGAAAGAAAGATACCATGACATTTTGTAATCTGCACAGCAAAGTTACATTATTAAGCATTAGAGAGCATTTCAATGGTCATATCCTTCAGCAAGAAAGAATAAAAAGAAATAGAGAAGTTAGCTTATTAAACCAGCAAAACTATAAATTCTATACAATGATCAAGTCGCAGTATCTTACCATTGTAAAACCTGTTCACAATGACTTATTCACCACATAGTAAGAAAGACCGAGGGAAGCGTATCCTCATTTAGCCAAAATGTAAACTTTAATGTTGAATAAAATGCATAATTTTAGCAAACTAGAAGAAATGTGGCCTCGGTGCACTCAACGTGCAACTAAGTTCTGTGTTACTCAAATTACTTTGATGTTATGCAAATAAAAATACTTAGGCTTGAAGGCAGAAGTTAAATAAGCTTATTTAAAACTTTTTTTTTTTTAAACACAAAAGTTTCTATTCGGCAAACAGAATGTAAAGCTTTAAGTCTTCACAAGTGCAACGCTTCATGCCACATGGTCTTGCAGTGTATCACGACAGGCTTCCATGCTCATGTCTAAACCAAAGCTGAGCATTACTTCATCAGGCATAACAGAACTTGCTATGAAAGTGAAAATTTTTCCCTAGTGCTTTTTCAGCAGACCCAGCAGGTACAGTAACGCGATGATTCAGCGGGAGATGAGCTCCTGCTCCAGAGGGAAACACCTACCAGAAGTGGAAGAGCTGCTGACCATTCAGCTGCAATTATCCTGGAATAATTGTCTTGTTTTCATTCACACACATGGGCTATCTTCAGTGAGGCATAGCAGCCTCTTCAGTGATTCTTCAGGACTATTTCCTACTAATACTTTGTAACCCATCTCCCCTCTCCCTCTACTTGCTGCTTCCTTTTTGGTATTTACTGCAATCACTGCTGGTTGAACAGGATCAGACTGGTAAGGCAGCCAAGGAGTAACATAGACGTGCGACAGATATGCTGGTCGTACATGACAAAGAACAGGTACCTCTGCTGTAATGTGACACTAGTAACAAAAAAATTTCTTCCCCTCAACCAGCCCCGAGAGATGTGTTCAACTGTCACTTAAAGGCAAAGTACGCAAGTCACATAACACAACTAAATAAACTCTGGGCATTTTTACCTTGATAGGAGAAACACTTTCACCAGAAGAATAGCGTACCTTATGGAATCATGAATACCAAAAGAACTTAGGATTCAAGAATCACTGAAGATCAAATAGCAAACGGTACCTAAAATTAGCAAAACATGGTTTCTCTAAATAACCAGCGAATTCTCAAAGAATCGGTTTTAATGTGCTTGTGGCTGTCAGAGGACCACAGCGTGGATTCATCGCTCTGCATAAAGAAGCTACACCAAGATGCACAAATTCCAAACCCTTCATTAGCAATTACAAGATGGAAGGAAAACCAACTAGATAACCAGTGAAAAGGAAAGTGACAACCACAGAATTATAAGACAGCGAAATAAGCAAAACAGCAAAAAATTTCTATGGACCATGCAAGAACACACTGGTTACTATAAAACCCAAATTGTATAAAGATTTATTTTCCAAAGTATAAGCCAGCTTTCCTCTTGCCACACTAAACAGTAGGATGATACAATAAAACAGTTGCTCCTACAATCAGCATACAATATTCTACTCAGTCTGGTCACCTACACACATCATCTAAGTGGGGCTAGGCAGATGGGAAGCTCCACCAACAGCTTAATCCGCAGCCTAAAGGTCTCTAACAAGAAATTCTGTATGACATTTGAGAATTATTCCAAGTTTTAATAGGGCAAGGTGTTTATCCAAAAGCACCTAATTTGCAACTAAAAGTTACACCTTCAATTTTGACTTAACATGTTAAAATACAATTTATGTCAAGTAATGAGAACAAACTCAGGCCTAAAAAGATTAACAGATAAACATAAGTAATAAAGGCACTCTAATACCTAAAAATAGCTGCTACAGGGCTAAAGCAGCTTGTTCTCATTTGCCAACTTCCTTTTTGCTACTGTTTTGTTAGTAAGGGACTCTGCATTCTACCAACCTCGATGCCACTTTGTCTCGCTAGTTTTACAGCTGTATTGTAGTAGCCACAGCGTAAAAGATGTTCCACCATCATACGATCCATACGTTTCTTCTTCCACATGTTTGCAGCAGCGGGCTGGTCACTACTATGTTCTTTCAGATGTTCAATCCTACGTTTGCAGAGTTTTGCACTTTCATCTTCAGCCTGGATTGATTCAACTGCCTAAAGAGTAAAAATTAACAGGAACAAATAAGAGCTATACATTTGCTTTTAAACCAAAACACAGTAAGAATTGTTTGTAAGCATTCTTTACATATTCTACAGTTACTCCCATAGCATTTCTTTCATTTACAAAGACATTTCCTACAGCAGCATTTAAGTTTCAGTGTGGCTGGTCCAGTTCTGAGATACTCTGGCATAGAAATAATTTTTTATTTGCCATTATGTAGATATGCACTTTTCTGCTTAATGTGCAGTTAGTCCAAAACCAGCAATGTATCGACTACAGCAGCGACTGCAGCAGCAACTGCTTTAATAGTCTGCAAAGAGCTTCCTAAAGGTTTGCAGTCATCTGGTCCAACCAGTTGAAAATCGTGAATTTCCACTTCTAAACTCTGCATGGCTTCTTCCTCAAGCAGCTGTCCTACTGAATTAGTTCTGCTGAGGATGATGCAGAGTAAGCCCACATTACTTCTAACACACTGGAACCATTTTAATCAGTCATGCAATAATGAAAATTGTATAAACATTTGACCTCTTGGCACCTTTAATTCAAGGACCTTAAAGTAGTTTTCCGAAAATTATCATCAGCTTTGCTAAACTTGTATTATTTTACTTACCTCTGCTACTCTGGAAACACGGATCTACTGTTAGGAGCTTTACTTAGGAAAATAAATTTGTCCAGAGGAAGCAGAGTGACTTTTTAAAAACAAACATATTGGTATTCCCAGTGCAAAACACACAGTCCAAAATATCTCCACAACATTTTTTTTTTTTAACTTAAAAAACAAACACTCACATCATACTTACTTTCCTTCAACCTTAAATTATATGGCTGATTAGTTATGCTGCAAATCTGACCAGGCAATTTTATTATAGACCTATCGTAAATCAAAGCTAGCTGACTCAGTATACAGCACGCGAGAGCTGTGGGTCACACCAGGCTACAGAACACAAAAAAGCCTGCAGTACTTTTACATGCTTGCTAAGGTAAAAGCAAACCAGAATACGATGGAGGCGTAGTACCTTTCCCATCTGTGATATATCACTAGTGATGCAACTTCAGGTTGGGTTGCCTTACTAGTGGCAGCTTTAAACTTGCTGGCTTGTGTTTGAGTAACTGCACAGCTATGGCAACAGGGAAGTCCATGCAGGTTTGCCGACCAAGCACAGACCAAATAAACCGGCTGGCTTTTGGCAGCCCACTTTGCACTCCATGCTGGCACGGCTACCAGCTCAGTCCTCAGCTATTCTGGCTGCAGTATCATTCTCGGATAACAGCTCCAGCTCTGGAAGCACAGGTTGGTTCTAATTGCTTTTACGTGCATGCTTATTTACAGACTTCTGGAAGGATCAATATTTGAAAAGCAAAGTGAAATGAATGAAAACTTGTGCAAGAAAAGCCTTACAAGCATTTGCCCTCGTTAAGCCTGACTCTGATCTGGTCCTTGATACCAAATTCAAGTATCTAAAACCCTAGTTGCTAGACAAGATAGTCTTTTAGTAAAATTCATGTACACGTCTATAGCGTACGTTATTTTTAGTACTGAAGCCTGAGTTACTTGTATGACTGAATCTAGCTTTATTTTGTAACATAGTTTGGAGACCAGTCATTTTTTTAAGTTATAAACTGAGCGAGCCTTTTCTATTCAGCAGGCAAACACTAACTCAAGCCAAAACTGACTTTCACTTCTTAGATGTCTGCAGTACTATCAGATGTGAAGGCAACCTCGAGAATTACTCTGAACACAATCAGGAGAATCCACAACAGTCAGGCACAAAGGTTGAGGCCCTTCTTTTTCCAAAGGGCTCTCCTTCTATGGTTTTGTATCTGGACTTACACAGCTCTTGCTGGGTTTTTGATTCTTCTAGTGCATTCAGAAAGGCTACAGATCCTTTTCAAAACCCTCTGAAGCAAGTCTATCTGGACTTGCCCTGCTGGACATTAATAGAACTTGAGGGAACAATCATATTAAACAGGACATAAAAGCGAAAACAAAGGCCTAGGTTTTCCCAGGATCATTTTCAGAACCCAGAAAACCTGCTGCGTTGAAAAGCTACTTTTTAAGAGCGAGTAAGGTGTTAAATAAAGGAACCATCTAATACTATTACGGCCATCTCAGCAGTTCATCAGATCCTTGTCTAAACACAGGAGGAAACAGAGATTCCACATGGGTCCAGAGGCCCTAAAGAAAACAATCATTTTGCCCGAGGCAGAGATTACAGAGAAGAAAGTTGGAGATGAGGGTTTGGAGCAGAAACAAGACCTTTGTATTTCAGAAGACTTTTACTGTTAAACAAATTTTTTTGCCTTTTGTTCTTTCTGAGCAGCTACAAGATTCCCCACAGTCTTTCAGGCAGTCAAAAACAAATGAGCAATTACACTAAAATGGAGCCTTGCACCCGAAACATTCAGCAATGCCTTCAGACACACCCCCGCAGTCAGCAAAGATTTAACAAGTAAATAACTTACTCCTCCACATCATTACTACACACCTACAAGCAAAATTTAACACCTCTTTCAGAAATAGCAGCCATTTATTTCTGTAAGTAACAGAAGTGAAGAAAACATATCCTTTAAGACCTCTAAGTCTCACAAACTAAAGATGAAAACAGTAATTAGATATATGAAGTCTTTTGCAGATCAGCTTTTCAACACTTAGCTAACTTGTTCAAGCAGAAAACCCCAAATCAACATACATGACAGTGTCATTTTCATCTTACAAACCTCCAAGCTATTTTGATGCTTCACTTAATATAGTCTTAAGATTTATATCTGTTGGTTATTTCATTTAAATTTTAATTAAATGACTCTGCTACCATTTGTTTTGTCTATTTATTTTTGGAGAAGCACTGCTCTAAAGCCAGGCAACAGAGCTATTTTCATTTTTCTCCAAAATCTGTTTCATGTAAATGTTCTGATGAGTCTCAGGATGAGTAATATTCCCATCCAAAATAAGGATGGCTTATACTACATAGTTTATGTTTTTAACTCATTCTTCTTAGAAAGATGTGATAAAGGCATGAAAGTTTGGCTGTATTTCATGCAAGAGTTCAAGTTTAACAGCTGGAAGCAGGTTATCCTGCTAAACTTTGTTTAAAATGCTGTTAGCAATATTCCCTAGGAACCTTCCAACCTGCAAGCTCAGTTATAAAAAGCGTTCAAGTAACAATCCTCGTACTTTCCTCTGCAAAGAAGCCTCAACGCTGCACACAACTACCCCTGTTGGGGTTTAAACATTTTTCAGACTCATTGTCTACCTGTTTTCCCTCCTCAAGTGATCAATTAAAGCAACCACACAAACTTTTCCATTGAACAAGCAGGAACTGATACAAATCAATTCGTTTTGATGCCATTTCTCTTCTGTGGGTAGACAAATTCCTTTTCAGGACTGTAAATACATATCAATTTTACCTCTCAAAGAGGTTTGTCATACTTAGTCACGGAACACTAAGTCATATTTCATAAGTGCAGTGAAGCAAGATACAGTAAGTTTTGGTGTTTTGCTGTGCATTCTAAGGCCTTTGTTTACAGTGCCACTAATACCTATATCTTGAAAAGAAAATTCAGGCTAACAGCATTGCAGGAAACTACTTCTTTAACTTTGCAAAGGCAAAACCATCACAAGGTAGAACACCACTTACCTTTCGTTTCAGAACACTGAGTTTTTCAACTACTCCATCCAGGAGACTAACAACCGAATCTACAGCAGGACAACTGCTCAGCGTCTTCTCCAGCTCTGCCACAACCATTGTAACGTGGCTAGTCTCTCGATCAATGTTTTTCTGTGCAGCTCGAAATCGTTTGTTCAGTGTTTCATATGGCACCTAAATGAGAAAAGTCATTAGAAATAAAAAGTCAGGTCTTCTAGAGTTTAAAGAGATCTGATGCGGTCAGAACACCTCCTAGGTTCCATGACACTACAGGTCATTAACTGAACTTGAGTTCTCCTATCAAAGCCGTTATTTAAGCCCTCTCAGCAAGGAGCTAACACACTTCAAAGATAATGAAAACACAGTGACAGGAAATAAAAGCTGGTGATTCTTTCCAATTTCACCTCTCCTGCTTTGACTGCAGCAAGCACTGATGGAAACAGTTCAGGCAGAACAAAGCAAAGACAAGCCTGTACGTAAAAAACAAAAGCTACAAGTTAACCACAACTAAGAGATCACCCTTCAGAACATGGCTTTTCAAGTTCACATTTCTTTCCTCCAGGAGTTCATAAAACAAGACAAAGTTATCTTTGAGAAAGCATGTATGATGCATACTGGCTACTGAAAAGTTTATACATAATACACCAATGGTTACTCAGGACATCTAATAGGTCTCCTACCTACTTCTGCTCATGAAGGACTGCTTTTTAATATTAACTCCAGTGGGACTATAACGACTGCCAAGAGAAACTCCACACAAGTTTTCTTTTGGTGAAAAAATCCTACACTGTATGACTAAGTCTGTTAAATTCCTCTAAGGCTCCACTCGTCGGCTTAGAGACCAACCAGTCTTGGAGGTCTCCTGTCCTACTTGTCCCACACCTTTATGGCACAGCCATATCAAAACTGCTACTGACAGCCATGAAGAACATGTACGTGGGAGTAGTCTACAGACTGGTCAAATTTTAGAGCACCGAATGATTTGGGGGAAGCTTACAGTAAATGCTGTTTCCATCCTGTTGCTTCCACTATAGTGACAGCTTAAGCAATTTAGACAGACGTTTTATTACTTCATGGAAACAGGAATTTTAGAACTAAAAACATTCTGGTGTTACACACTTCATTCACCCCTATCGTTGATCTTGAAAAAGTCCATGAAAAGTTCTTTCTGGTAGTTATGGTAATCTTGATTGCTTTTCCATTAATCAAAGACATAATCTAGCTAGCAATCAGATTACACACATTAAAGGTAAAACAGGAAATGCAAATCAGTGTTCTGTTTGGTATATATCATGCATATGTTTGATTACAAATCTTTCAAGTATATCACTGCTAATCAATTACATCAAGTTTGGCTCCATTTTCTTCTTTCTAATCATTTGCATGCAAAAAAGTATCCTCAGAGTCTTTTTGGGCTCTATTAGGAGAGAGGTTACTACATAACCATTGCAATTCATCACGAGATGCACGGAGAAACAGTTTAGGTTCAGAATAAAGATGAGCCACAGTACCGCCTTTCCAAGACTTTGTACGACCTACAATAGGTTGTTCTTTTTTGTAGCAGAAGTATAACATAAGGACACTCCTTATGTTATAAGATAAGATATTAGATATTAAAGGGCTCCTCTTCCTCTCAGAAAAGCTGAAATGACCTATTTAACGCTTTTTAGCATCTCAAACTAAGACCTCAACGAATGACAGAACAAGCCTTTATCACAGGAAGTATCAAGCTAAAACAATTATTTTCCTTATAAATCTTCCCCTAAAATCCCAGTACCACCCCCCCAAAACTCAAACCGCACAAACCATCACAAGTAATAGGCTTCAACACCCGCTTAATTGTCTAACCATCTTTTATGCCATCTTTAGCTTTTATTTCACTTCATTTCCACAAAAAAAGATAAAATATTTTAAAGCCCCAGAAATGAAATGGGTGTTTTGGTGGGCTGTTATTCTGACATCTCATGCTTTTGAACATGGAAGCTTGTTTCCAACTCTGAGACTCGATGCCAGGCAGCATTAAGACAACTTCTTCCCTCCTTCCATTTTTCTTACTATTCACTGAAAAACGTTTCCTTCAGTTGCTTGTATCTACAGAATTTAATTTCTACAAGTACTTTGCTAATCAGCTTTCCACACCACACTGAAATGCTACATCAGTCAAGACTTTCAGAAGCTACCACTGATTTGAGGTATCTGTTTGACTGCAAAAAGTGTTTTTGTTAAAGTCTGAGCAGTCAGTTGACCTGGACACACAGATCTTGTCAGTCTGAAAAAAAAAATATCTTAGCTTTAATCTCCCTTTTCCCTATTTCCTTATCCGCACACAAGAGCAGTAACACTTCCCGTTTCCCATGCTCTGTCTCTTTAGCATGCAAATTTCTGGCACAGACTGTGTTCATATGACATTTAGAACAATTGGACTTTCAATTTCAGCTGGCATCGTTATACATCATTTATACTGTGTCTAGGTGCAATATATAATATATTTTTAAATCTTTTATCCTCTCCTCCCCCCCCCCCAACAATCTAAATACCCTGTGTGGACACAGCTAGGAGTTGCACTGTTCTACAATATACTCTGAAAGTAAATACAAATAAATATATTGCTAGACATAATTCTCGTGTACCGTAACAAGGGAAATGACTTTAAAGGTACAATGCAATTATCTGCACAATTGAAACCGACAGTAAATACTCTTTACCGGAGTTTTCCATAATTTGCACAGGCGCTTGTTTCTTACTACAGAGCCAGCAGTTTTTAGAGGATATATGTAAATCATATCCAGGTACAGCTTTTACACTTACTTTACAGGACTAGATTCTATGAATGCCAAAATTTAGAAATTGCTACACTCCTTACCAAGAAAGCATCTTATCTAGACTCTGCATCTTGATCCACTGGTTCTTTTGTTACTCATACAGCTCCTATGCTCCAAAACAGACTCTGTTCCCCAGTACTGGTTTGCTTTACCACAGAACTTTTGAAAAGTTACAGGCACTGCACCAGTAAGTGTATTATTTTTTTCTCCAATAATGAAAGTAAATGGAAGGAGAACATAATAAAACAATGCTCTGCAAGATGTAGTTCTTAATTCTCAATTATGGTTCATTTTTAATTTCAGGTACCATAGTTCTAAAACAGCAAACACCAAGCTTCTTGGACTGAGACACAGCTGTAAAATTTGCATATCATTAGCTGCTGCAAGCCCGTTAGAGACTTCTAACTTTTCCTGCCAGTACCATTCTGTGATCAAGCCTGGATTACAGAGTTCTTCTTTAAGGACAAGAGCAGCCTAGAGACTTCAGCCTAGGGAAGCATTACCTTAAGGAAAAAAGGATAATCAGCTACTGAACATTGAAGAAAGAAAAGAAAAAAAAAAAAAAAAGAAGTAAAGCAGGAAGAACCAACCAGCATGTATGCTGTAAAAGCACAATGCCAACTTTCCTACTCAGAGGTTGAAAAACCACACCTCAGTCAGCTCGTATCACAAGTATACAAGAGGATACAAAAGAGAAGTAAAATATTAGTGAGCAGCACATTTAAATCCAGTGTCACTAAATAGAGTCTGCTTCTTTTGTTCATCAGCTTCCACAGCTGCAGACACATTATTCAACTTCAGCATGTACCAAAGCAGGTCAAACTTAAATGGCTAATGAAAAAAATTGACTGAAGTTAGAACAGCCTACACAAGAGGTAAAACTACAGCAACACAAGTTTTTCCAACAACAAAATGTTGCTACTGCGATGTGAAGGCAAGCCTGCTTGGCTGGAGGCTTCTGCAGGCGCTGCATGACTGTCTCCAGGCACTACATGCTAGCAGAGGGGCAGAGACAGCTGAATAACCTGATCCAAGTATTTTCTTTGTTTCAGGAGTTACTTCACTCTGGTTTCAGAAAGACAGAAAACTGGTCTGCTGGCCCAGAACATGCTCCGACAACCTCTACCTGTTGAGACAAGGCCTCAGAGAGGATCCTTCTGGGTCTAAAACTTGAACTGGTGGAAGCGGGGGAAAGGCTGCCCTGAGAGCTATACCTCGGTTGTTCAGTTGAGTGGAGGGAGTAGAACAGCAGAGGTAAGAATGTCAGAGGCAGTTTTTAAGCTTACACTTAGGAACTCAGCTGTGATGGTAACTCTCTGGCCTTCAGCCCAAACACAGGCCTCTTCTATGAATGCAAATAAGGTACCAAGCCTAGACTGACTAGTTCGAAAGTCACCAAGTGGATAAAACTGCTCAAATTGTGCAACTGTAGGTAATGTTTCTTTTAATACGCTACATTAAATTTAACTTGAAATACCCTTAAATACAGTGAATTTAATAATAATACTATATCTCTTTCCATCAAAATACTTTTTTCCAATAAGCCATTCATTTACTACGGGATACCATTTTCTTTTCTGAACACATATTAAAATCAGAAAAAAACCAGAAAGTATTAAACGCATGCATATATTGTATCCTGATGGCAAGCAAACTGTATGTATTTCCCATGTTTATTAGTCTGTAAAAATATATTTAAAGAAATATCAATAATACCAAGTTAAACCAGTCAATCCTCTACACAGCATCCTACAATGCATAGCTACCCTTGCTTTTTATACTATCAACATTTTAATAAGATTCTTAATTTTTCTTTTATTAGTGTTTTCTAAATGTATCTATGTGCACACACTTATTGCTCCATCCATAAATCAAATATATAGAAACAGACTGATAAGTACTCTCACCTCAGCCCATGCTTTTATCTACAAGCTTAGAGAAAACCGGCTTCAGAAAACCTGCCACGAGAACATACCATCTACAGCCTTTAACAATATAAAAGGGAGGAGCAGAATGCAAATAACTTGTCCCTCATAGAAGTTCATTAATTATAGTGATCAGAGCTTAAATAGCTCTGCTACCTCCATGGTGTTTATGTTGGTGGGAGTCAGACAACCAGACTGGATTTTTTATGCTCGTTTTAGCACCTTCAATTCCACTATGCAGCTTAGCGGCATCTCAAGAACACGGCAAAGTTTTGGCCTCATCACAGACTCACAGCAGATTCCATGACAGACACAGTCAGTCACTCACTAAGCACCTGGGGTTTCCAAACAAAGTGAAGGCATGCACTGTTGAAGGGCTCTTTGCTTGGGAGAAAGTATGAGATAACAAAAGCACTATCAATTGTGGCAAGATCTTCTTTGCAGATGTGTTATAGTCCTCCAGTCATGATGGGGGAAAAGCATTCCGAGTCACAGCTAGAAATCCAGCACTTGTTACCATCATGGTCAACGTATACATCCACTTTATTCAACCAGAGTCAAACTACTACGCAATTATAATTACAAGGGCTTTATAGACAGATGAACAGCATTAGGAAGAGGAAGAAAAGCATCTACAGAATTCAGTTTGTGACCTACCAACGAAGGACAACAGAAAGTCTCAGTTCTAAATGCCTTCTTTGTCTTTACTGGCAAGGTCTTCTCTGAAGCCTTCCTGATCGTGTATGAGAAACTGTGTCTGGGGAGAGAAGTACTATTCACACGAGAAGTCTAAAGCAAGGTGAAGATATACAAGTACAGGGGACCAGAAGGGAGGGAGCTCACCAATGCAGAGGTGATAGCAGCTTTATAGTGTCAATGTCATAGTGAACAAGGGAAGTCCTCAATGACTGAAAAGGGCAAGTTTCTGGCCTCTATTCCAAAAAGAGAACTTGTAAGATCATGGAAAATACAGGCTGGCTTGCCTCATGTCAGTTCTTGGGAAAGTTGGGGGGGGGGAGGGGGAGGGGGGCGGAAATCAGATAGAAGCCATTTCCAAGCTCATAAAGGTGACCAGGAAGAGCCAGTCTAGATTGCCATATGCTTATGCCTGACCACACTGTTTGCTTTCAGTGATCAAATGATTACCTCTGAATGACAAGAGTGTGCTGGCAGTCTTTCATTCTAAGTTTAGCAAGGTTTTTCACATTGTGTACCCTTGTAGTCAAACTGCAGAGATGTGGACTGAATGACTGGAATAGAACACAGTTTAGGGACTGACCGGACAGCCAGGCTCAAAGAATAATAGTCAGTAGTCTGAAAGCTACCTGGTGGCCAATTACAACTACTGCTTGACTCTTGAGGAATGTTATCAGCTCCAACACACCTGTTCTCCAACCATCTGCACCATGGAACAGAACACAACCAAGAAAGCTCAGAGGATAACAAACTGGTGGAATCCTTGATAATGCTGGGTGGCAGAGCTGCCATTCAGAAGGAACGACAAGCTGGAGAAACACACCAAGAACATTATGAAATGAAATTGGGGCAAAAGCCAGAGCCCTGTACCTGGACAAAACCACCCCATCCATTAGCACAGGCTGTGGAGTAACTGGCTAGGACCACTTCCGATGTAGAGGCTCTGATGGACAGCAGGTTGGACATGAAATCAGCAACAGACTCTTGTGGCAATGAAAGTTAACCACATTCCAGGCTGCGTTAGCAAGATTAAAGGCAGTGGGTTGAGAGGAGCAACTGTTCTTTACGCTCAGCACTCATGCAGACTCCTCTGGAATACTGAGCCTGATTTTCAGGTCTCTTTTCCCCACCACCAAAGAAGAGATGTTGATGAACTAGAAAGAGCCCAGAAGGCTGCCACCACGATGGTTAGCTGGCTGGAGGATACAACATATAAGGAGAAGCTGAGAGGGGGAGACTTTTCACGTGCAGAAGAGAAGACTACAAGGAGCTGGGAACGGCACAACCTGATTGAAGTCTTCCACTGTCTAAAGGTGAAGGCCATAAGTAAGAACTAGCCAGACTTTTCTCATTTACAGAGCAAAAAGGAAGGAGACAAAGTTGACAACTGGCAAAGAAAATTCCAGCTGGACATACGGAAAAAGTATATTAATCAAGAGGGTTGGTAAGCACTGAAACAGCAGCCCAGGAAGGTGGTGGAATCTCCATCCTTGGAAACTTTCAGGACTAAGCAGGACCTGAGCAACTCAAATCAGCTTTGAAGTTAGCTCAGATTTGAGCAGAAGCCTGAACTGCACTGCCTGCAGGGGTCCTTTCCTACCTCAGTTTTATGAATTTTTATGAAGAGGCTGAATCATAGATCCTCACTGCTAACTGGGACATCAAATTCCTCTCCATATGAAGATATGAATGGCCATACCAGGTAAGGCAAAAACACCCTCCTCTGTTGCTATCCTTTCTCTGACCAGAAAGGGGACAGAGAAGAAAAAAAAAAAAGGCAAGAAGATAAAGTTACTAATCCCAAATAGCCTCTTTGGGCTTCTTGAGCCAGAGGTGGGAGTTTTACAGTAGAAACACCACAGGATGTTCTCATTCATAAACTCTGCTAGTTATTGTTGACCTGTAGAATTTTAGCACTGCAATGTCCTGCGGTGAGACATTTCACAGCCTCATGCATTGTGTGAAGACACACTCCTTGCTTTTGACTTGTCAACTACTAGTCTAATTTGAAACACTGTCGTTCTTGTTTTGGAAGAAAAAAGGGGAACATTCACTCTCTTCTATGCGTCTCGTGTCTCCTGAGATTGAAGGGGCTCTTTCTAAACCATTCTTTGAAGGCAGCCATTCCATATCTTCAATCGTTCTTGTCCTGCTGTAGACATTTTCCAGTCCTCCCACATCCTTTTTCAGGATGAGGGAAGGGAGGAAATAAGAGTAACTCATACTACTTCAGAGAAGAATAAACCATGGATTTTTATCACTATGTAATGAAGTTCTCCTTTCTTCCTTTTCCCAACACTTTTGTCCTAAGTTTGTCAACATTAACCTGATCATTCCCAGAAAACATTCACTATAACCCCAAGATCCCACTGAGCAACGATGGTAATTTTCAACTCAGTTATTGCAAATATAAGATCAAGATTGTTTTTCTTGTATCACACTACACTTGCCTATACTGAATTTCATCTACTATTTTAATATTCATTCCATCTCTCATTATTCCTCTCTAACGCTTCACACTTGGGTTGTATCTGTAATACCTCAATGCTCTTGGCACCATCGAGGAAACTAGATCATCTCAGCACTCTCTCTCTCTTCCAGGCTGTTCAGAGCTGAATGTCAGCAGTACCAGCAGACGCCAGCAGAACCCTAACACTAACCTTCTTCCGTTACAGAGGCTGGCTGCTAAATTTTGATGTTTGCTTCTTATCTTGCCCAGTTACCTATCCACATAAGGACTTCTGTCTTATTTCAAGAGTTCCTGGTAAGGGATATTTCCAATAAACATTCAGGAATACGAATAAACTATCAACTAAATCCACCACCACCTCTTTTTTTTTTTTTAAACACAGAAGTCCAATATCTTTGCATGGCATGACTTTCCTTTTCAAAAGTCACATTAACTCATGTACATTATTTCACATTTGATTAGTCAGGATAGTATTTCTGCATCAATAAGCCATTGCTTGGAAGGGAAAAATCAATCACACGTATTAAGAATCTCACTAAGATTTTTCTTAAGAAAGTAGAAGCACTGAAACAAAATCTTGTACTTTGTCTTTCTTCCACAGCTATCCAAAAAATCCTCATACTACTTCAGGAAAAATGTGCTTACCAGCATTTATAAGAGAATTTCCAGAGAATTAAGGGGAGGACTGGACACAGGAGAAGAGGATTTTCCCTAAGGCAGATAAGCTTTTTATAAAAAGTGTTACAGCCTGTGTTTCTGCTCCTTATATCCTGCATTTCTATTGCTTTAGAAGCACAGGATGACAGGCCAAAGCGTAATGGCTGCTGCATGAAACTTCAAATACCAGCCTGATGCTGCCCACAAGTTTTTCCTAACTTTCCCTAACTGGTACACAGCAATAGTGAAAGATCGACTTGTACATGTTTCTTTCATAATTCAAGTTTTGTGAAAAGTGTAAGCCTTTGTCCTCCCACAAGTCTTTAACCTTACACTAGACCTTTAGCACACCAGTTCTCAAACAGATCTTGTCACATCCTACAATACAGGCTAGATTCCTTCTTCACGTATGCAGATTCAAGCCTAAAGAATTCCAAATAAAAATGGAAACTAAACCCCAAACAATCTCTTTCAGACCACAACATTAATCAAAAAGAGTTTCTATCTCATAGTGACTGTATACAGGAAACTAGTTCAGATGTAGCAAAAAGAAATGGAAAGTAAAAGCCAGTCCATATAGCTAGCCTTTGGCTGTTGGAAATTCCAGAGTAAGCACGATACTTCAAAAAAGTCATCACAATTGAAGAAAGAATTATCTGGTGGTGGAAGTAAGACCATTAATCATTCCCCAGCCTTCTGTTAACAGGAGTTTTCAAAGGTTTATTTTCTGAAAACTGATTTTCATGGAAAACAGTACAGATAACAGAAGCAAGTGTCTTTTACATAGGTTTACAATTCTCTAAAAGAACATCTGACTTCCTCCTGTGTTCCTAAGAAAAGTTAATTAGCTCTAACTTGACAGCAGTACCAACTCATATGTGGATAAGTTTTAACTACATATCCTGACTTAACTATATATCCTGACTTTACCAATGTCCATGTGAATCATCCTTCTTTAACATTACAGTCTCCCAACTGAAAGCAACTCCTTGCCACATAAAGTATAGAATTTTTTAAACACAAATACCTACATCGTGTATCTTTTCAAATGAACTGAATCATGGGCAGGAGGGAACTTGAAATGGATTTTTAAAACAAATCTTTCCAGGCACACAAAGTCAAGACAACTACTGGGAAGGAAAAAAAACATTTCAAGAAAAATAAAATAGAGTCCTACCAGATTAGGTGGGGGGGACCATTACAGAACTATGCTCTCCTTTCAAGGGTCAGAAAAAATGATGTGCTTCCTCTCCTCAATTGTGTTAGCTTATGACACCTGAAAAGCATCAGAGATTTGTATGAATCTACAGGTCTCCAAGACAATTCAGTTGAAGACTTTCTGAGGTATAAATAAGCTTTTGCAAATGTCATATATTGTGCCCTGACATGAAATTAAGCCTAGCCACAGATAGATAGGGAAAAGAAAGTGAGAAGTGCAGTGATGAAACTGCCTTTCAAAAAAACAGAAGCAAAGACCACTTAGCACTACTTTATGCAAGAGGAAAGAGGAAGCACGGGTACACAGAAGAAAGATTAATCATCTCCTAAATAGTTTGAATAAACAAACAGTGTCAAGAGAAAAGGTAAACCCAGCAAGAAATACCCTTGAGCATTAAGCTGTTTCCTTGAGACTAAATTAGCTCACCATACCCACCTTCAACAAAACAGAGAAGTAGAGGACATCTATTATATATGCTGCCATTTGAAAAATGAGGCAGGGTACAACAAATTTTGGCAAATCTTCCCTCAAACCAATAACAGTTGAGTATTTCCACACAAAATTACTGAAATTCTGTATTTTTATACACTTTACTTCTTCCTCTATAACTCTTGGATTATTTTAGAACTGAGTCAGCATCATTACTTGTCACCAAACTCATCCAAAATGTAAGCTATTCACAGAATGAATTCTTCTGATGTGTAGCTCTTCTCAATCCCTTGAAACAGTAATATTTTTGCCTTGTTCTAGGCAAAAATCAGAAAACAAAAAGAAAGTTAAAAGAAAGGAGAAGTAGTAATATTCAGGAATGAGCTTAGAATACTGGCTAGATTTAGGTTTAATTAGGTACAAGCATGAATATAAAGTCTTGAAGACATACAGATCAAAACAGAAAAAATAATTTCATAAGCCTAAAAGCAGTTGCAGATCATTTGGATTAAAAAAAAAATAGTCCTTTTTAAAAACAGTTTCAATGTTTTTGAAGTGTGAAGCCTAGTAGCTTCCTGTAGTCAAAAACTTGTCAGTTCTACAACTTGGGAAGACAGTACTGCATATTCTAGAGCAGCTGTGTCTAGAAAGAAAATATCATTATAATATTCAAAGCTGCTACTTCAATACAAGAGAGAATTAGCAGCAAAAATTCTTCGACTATCCATCTGCTACACACGTACTTACTCAACAGAAGCAATTACAATCCCTCAAAATATTATCCTTTTACACAAACTGCTAGTAACTTATTACTGAATACATTATGAACTTTTGACGAAGGCATCCAACAACAAAATTAAGCGCTTTACAAAGCCATTGTACAGCTATATAAAACTGCCTTGCATCCCTATGCAAACAAATTGACAGCCATCTTAGAGTCCTGTCCAGAGCCACACCAGGGACATCAGAGACCACTCATTTTCACACCACTTGTTCATAGCTGCCGTCTTGGACTCATGTCTCAAAAGAAATGTCTTTGCTTTTCCCCTTTTAGTAGAAGTATTTTAGAACTAACAAAAACCTAAGCATTTCTCCCTCTCTGAAGAAGCGGTCGAGTTGCTAAGCTAAGGTCACACAGGTTTGTGTCCTGAGCAAGTCCCTTCATTTGTTTTGATCCTTCTTTCTTCTCCCAAGTATTTGTTCATTTTAATGACAGTATCACCTCTTCAAATGAAAGAGGTAGTCGTCCTCCTGTGTATTTACACAGTCCAGACACCATGATACTGGCTGGAGCCTTTAGGCTGGAGATCCCACTCCAGTCACCAAAATCCACCAAAATAATCTATTCCAGCTGAAGTGACAGCATTTCTCCTAAAACAAGTAGTCAAGGATTACTGATTCAGCAGACCTGTATCAGAATATATAAATGACCAAAGAACTGCTCAATATATTATCTGCTTTACTTCAGTCACACTAGTTTACAACTCAAAGTAATCCACAGAGCACTCTGAAAAAGCTGAGCTGAATCAAAAGTAGGTTGTGAAGCAGTTAGATTACTGGCTATCAAAATAAAGATATCTTAACAAAACCTTGCTTTATTTAAATAAACAATAACATATTGTAAGTAATATAGTGTATTTCACATTCTGGGTTAGCAAATACTTTCTATATAGTGTATCTTCAGGCTGTAAGCTATGGGACACCAGGTGTACAACAAAGGCAGCTTAAGTTCCCAAGGACTGATGGATTTTGCCAGCGTGCCCTTATAGCAAATACCCATCTGCCAAAACAGTACCTTCCTAAATCTGTGGGCCCAAAAGGTGTACTATTACACTGATTAATATAGGAACTACTGAACTGAAAGACCATGGGAAGAGGCTTAGAGAGAGAAGTAAAATGGACACTGGGTGGTCCATAACATCCAGTAAGAGCTCCACGCCCATCACACTGATTTGTGAAGCATTTTTCTCCTATTATGCTATCTAGCAAATGTTTGAAGCTCATCTTTACTCCTTTCCCAGCTCTTGCTATGCAAAGAACCAAAGACTTCACAGATATTCTTGCTTCATGTCAATATATAAAGACCCCAACACGTTAGCTACCATACAAACATACGATTACTACACCAGAAAACATACACAAACCAAACTCACAAGATCACAGGGCACTGTCCTGTGAAAACACCACAAATCAAGTATGCTGCAACTGTGAGTTGCGACATCAGATAAGTATTCACTTTGAAGATGTTAACAGGAAGTCTTCTGTAGAATGTTTAAGAGTATTTTTCTTGAAGTATTTTCCTACAGGCACAATGGAGTACTGATAATCAAGCAACACCTCTAGCTCACAGCCACACGGTTTACTTATTGCCTTTTACTGTGTTTTCTTCCTTCATTAATCACTTCCAAATGTGTTTCATAGGGAGTGGGCAGGGGTGGAAGAGAAACCAGTCCCCACAGGAGCCAATTCCTACTTTAGCTGCTTTCCAATGTCAAACTTCTGAAGTCCCACAGTATCAGATTTTTCTTAAAACACAGCAGCACAGAGAGTCTGGTGCAGAACAGCAGCAGCACAAAAGGTGTCACGCTTGTTTGCCGACATGCAGGCACGATGTGTCGACACAGGAAGCGCCTTATTCACAACACACTAATGCTCGGTATGGACACTCAGGGCACACTCGGTGAGTCAGAGCACCCAGTTTGAAGACTGATTTAGTGTAAGATATGAGCGTTCACACCGAGTTAGTACAGAGCTGACTGTTACCAATATCCATGTTTCTCTTACTGTGTCAACCTTCTACTTGAGAAGTACTTTCACAAATCAGGTGATGATCTAGAAGTGCTACACCTTTTTTTGTATGCTGATGTACTGACAGTGCCTCAGATGTTACAAGTTCCATTACTTCTGTCCTTCTCAAGTTCTGCGTGAACAACTTTTGCTGCTACATTTTAAGCTTTGTCAAAAGTACTCTGTGGTTCCTAATACCAAAGTACAAAGCCATGTTCAAAACCAAAAACTCAAAGTGAAGCTTACAATCAAGGGAAAAAATGAAGTAGTGCAGCCAACTCTGCAAAAAATGAATCTTGCACCTTTTCTGCTCCAGTGGATAGAGAAGTTGACCTGAACTGTTTGACATCATCATTAGTGACCGAGATGATGGATCAGAGTGCACCCCCAAAGTCTGCAGATGATAGAAAACTGGGAGGAGTTGTTAATATGCCAGATGATTGTGTTGCCATTCATAAGGACCTCAACAGGCTGAGAAACTCAGCAGAGGGAAACACCAAGTCCTGCACTTGGGAACAAACAGCCACATGCACCAGTATACGTTGGAGACCAATGGCTTGAAAGCAGTTTTGCAGAACACTGGGAGTCCCGGTGGACAAGGTGCCCGTGAGACAGCAATGTGCCCTTGCAGCAAAGGCGGCCAACAGCACGCTGGCTATGTTAAGGAAAACATTGCCAGAGGGTCAAGGAAAGTGATCCTTCCCCTCTCCTCAGCGTGAGTTAGACCCCTCCGGAGTGCTGAGTCCAGTTCTGGACCTCCAGTACAAGAGAGACATGGACACGCTGGAGCGCGTACAGCAGAAGGCCACAGAGATTACCAACAGACTGGAGCATCTGACACACGAAGAGAGGCTGAGCGCGCTAGGATTGTTCAACTTTGAGAAGAAAAAGCTCGGGGGAATGTTATCAATGTGTAGAAAAGCCTGATGGGGGGAATAAAGAAGATGGAGCCAGACTACTCTCAGCGGTGCCCAGTAAAAGGACAATAGGCACAAATCAAAATACAGAAATTTCATGTAAACAAAAGATTATTTTAATACCATAACAGCAGCCAAACACTGGAACAGGTTTGCCTGGAGAGACTGAGTCTCCATCTTGGAGGTAATCAAGAACAGTCTGGACATGGCCCTGAGCAACCTGCTCTAGCTGACCGTGCTTTGAGGGGAGGCTACTGGACCAGACTGTCTCCAGAGGTCCCTTCCAACCTCAGCTACTCTGCAATTCTGTGGACTCAGGACAGAAACAACGCACGCTTCATATAATCCTGTTCTCCTATCTGTTCCACTCTTTAACAATCCAGTAAGCGTGGTACTTCCATGAGAAATTAGTATCTGCTGCCAGTATTTCCCCTGCCACAGCTGCCAACAAAAGAAGCCAAACAGCAGCTCTCAGAAGATGCTCAAGTATTCTGTGCTTCTACAGCTCTCCTTCTGATCAGCTGTTACTTAAAGCAGTTGCAGTCCAGCTAACCCTAAACTGTTTGCCAACGAGCAGCGCAGATAAGAATACTGTCACACGTGATCAATCCTGCTTTCAGGTCTTCCATCTTCGACTTTTGGGGTCTTACTCCATATGGTTCGCTAGTTCATTTGAATAATTATTCACGTTTCCAAAGATATGGATGAATTATCCAGCTTCCTGTCATCACTTGTTTATTAGCATTTCAGTAAAGAACCACTATAACAATATTCGCATTCATTCGTTTATAAACTGTCAGCTTTCATGTTACATGCTCTCAGATGAGACTAGAAGAATTCTCTATCAGTAGGCTTTAAAAAAAAAAAAATTAAGTCCACAGCACTTTGGAGGAGGAACAGCTGGCAACCTTCTTGTCCTTGAGAAAGTACTGGACTGGGGGGGAATATTCAAGTATTATTTTATATACTTTAATAGCTTCCCTAGATTCAGCTGAAGAAGTCTATTTACTTCCCCTGAACTGAATGGCTGAAGCATTTCCACTCCTGCAGCAACCACAATTTAGCTATCGAAAAGGGATTTCCCTTTGCAGTTTTAAGCACTCTTTCACATGAAAGGTACTCTGTGGAACATACTGTAAATGTAGAGCTATTACACAACTATTATCCAGTGATGTTGGCATGAGGAAGCTAGGGGGAGGAAACAGGAAGGATATAAATACAAGTCTACAATCTTTTATATTTCACTCACATAAGGGAAAATCACCAGTGTCCAGAGCTCCAAGAGAAATATCTGAGCTACTGTGTTGGAAATAAAAGAAATAAAAGCTATACGCATCCATTTCACACAGTGTTTGAATAAACTGGAAAAAAATTCACAGAAGCTCAATCCCACAGAAACTTGCAGGCAACCAGCCGCCTAATGAAGAAAACGGGATCTGATATGAACTCGCTTTTGTAGACTTTAGCCTTACTGTTCATTTCTCCCTGATGCTTTTTCACCTCCACCACTAAAATGTTTTGATATATGACTCACAGTGAAGAACATTTAAGAAGATACATTCAAAAGATTTGAGCAGATGGTGTCCTGGTAAGTTTTTTAAACAACAAAAAATGCTATTAAAGATTACAGGAACGACCCAGAAGTTGGATGGGTGCTGGGAAGAATCAATAAACATCACCTTTGCTAGGAAATTAAGAGTTTCAGAGCAAGGGTGTCTCACCCTCTCGCTGTTTAGCTTCTGAACTTTACAAACAACATTCCATTCTCTTAAGTATATTTTTGTTAAGATTCTTCAGGGAATAAGAATCCTTGTGGAAATAAAAGAATTAGTCCAAAATACTCTCTACCTTTTAAATGGCTGGCACTTTGACAATTCATCTTAAGTCACAAGCAGCAACACAAAAACTGACTGATCCTCACTGCCAGTAATTCTTCAGGAATGTAACAAGTAAAGCTGTGATAACAACTGGAACACATCTAAAATGCAGTCTTAAAATGATCTTCTTAACTCTAAATGCCTTCATGTTGTTCTGGCTGTGGAGAGTGCTAAAGCACTCTCTATACAGCTATTTAAAAAATTGAGCCTGATGCTGTCAACTGCGAAGTACTTCGCGATGACAGAATGAAGCCCTCATATGTAAAACGAGAATCAACACTTTGTCCCTTCTGCTTCTTGGAACTAAGCAGAATGAAGCTAGGAGCGTGGAGAAGGAGGACATGCGCAAGAAGAAGATGGCTAGAAAGCCTGCAAAACAAACACTGCACAGAGCACACAGCACCCAGTGGGTGAAAGCCCAGCATGATCTCAGCACCACAAAGTTTACTTTGCATAAACACCTCCTATAGACAAAAAAACGTTGATACACTGTCATGACAGATTTTTAAATAAGCCTCCTGCAACAGAGATCCTTCTCCTAGCTCCCTATTAACGTGGCAGACCTACTGTATATACAACAGAAGTCTTCAGACAAAGGTTTCCATTGATTCCTACGAGCATCATCCTTCCAGTTCAACAGTTCTCAGAGGCGATGACCTTAAGGCTGAGGACCGAGTCCTTCATTTGCTTTACAATACCTAAAGCCAAAGGCCAGCGATGCAGTCTTGGGAAACCACCAGCCTTCAGACAGACCCGGTGCCTTAACGAACACTCCACGCTCTACCAAACCGTGAGTATTTCGCTGCTTCTTCTCTACAGGCCTCCAGCCTTTTCCAGCACGTTCGTCCCTTTTTACATTTTAAGCTCATCTCCATCTTTGGGGGACCAAGCAGCCAGGGAACCATCTTCCACCACCACCTCGGCTCCCTCCCCTCCAACACGTCTCCTCACAACGCCACGTAGCTCCCGCTAACCGTCCGGGACGGGCAGCGGAGCAACCCTCGGTCGCCCCGAGCCACCCTTCAGACGCCCCCCAGCCCTCACCCCCCCCTCACACCGCCCCACTTCGCCTCGCCGCAGGGACCCGGCTTCTCCTCTTCCCCCCGGGCCGGCTCCTCCAGCTCTCTGCGAGCCTTTTTGTGTCGCCAGGGTGGCCCGGGCGCCTCCCCCCCCCCCCTTCACCTCAGGGCACGGAGACGCCCGGGGAGCGCAGCATATTCCAGGCACGTCCCTCGCCCTCCGCTGAGGGGGAAGGGGAGAGGACAAGCCGCCGCGGCGTCAAGCGGCGGAAAACCGGGGACGGACAGGCGGGAATCCCTCCGCACCCCGACCCCGCAGTCCCGGGGGTTGCTGAGGCGGGGAGCGGGCGGGGGGGTGCGGGGGGGGCCGGGACGCCCGGATCGCCGAGCCCTCGGCACTGCTCCGGCGAGACGCCAGCGGCTTCAGCCCGCTCCTCCGTGCCGGGGGGAGGCTCAGCACCCACCTTGAGAGTGGGATACTCCTGCACCTTCAAAGTCATTGAGAGCTGAGCAGCTGATTCCTGCACCGCCATCTTGGATTAGGCACCAACCTCCTCCTCCCTCCTCCCGCCCTCCCCCAGCCCGGAGCGGAGGGAGCTACCTACAGCGCGCGCGGCATGACGGGCAATAAGGGCCTTCCTCCGCCCCATCCCTCATGGAGATGGGACGAACCAACAGCGCCGGGCCACCGCCCGCCTCCCACCCCCGCCGCCGCGGCGGTGTGGTACGCTCCGCCGGACGGTGGTGGCGGAAGAGTAACAGCGGGGCGAGGGGTGCCAACCAACGATGGCTGCCCTTTCGCACGTTCCGTCCGTGCGGGTTGACACCGCCTTAGAGCTCGAGAGGTGGCTTCTGATTGGGCAGCGGTGGGGAAATGGGCGGGGCCTCTGGACGCGCGGACAAATCAAATGGAATGACGGCATCGAGATGGGCGGGGTTGTTGTGGGTGATGGACATTGAGGCACCCAGTCGCGATAGAGAGGGCTTTCCCATCGCCCAATCAGAATCTCCGCTAGAGCTCAGCAGGCGGGACCTAAAAGTAAATTTTGACGGTGACTTAAAACGGCCGTTTTAACACCCCTCTGAGGTGTCCGGGAAGGGGAGGGGCGGGGCGAGGGGCGGAGCCCAGAGGAAGCATTGCGGGCCGCGCTTTGATGGGCAGGTTCCCCAGCCAAAGCAGTTGAGCCGCCCCGCTGACGGGCAGAGAGTTGAGCGAATGGGTGACGCCCCTGGGGAGGGCGGGCGGGGCGGCGGCGGCCCGGCGTGTGGCTGTGTGTATATTGGCCGGGGAGGGGAGGGGGCCGCCCCTAGTAAGTTCCGCGGGGAGGAGAGAGCGAGTGAGAGTCAGTGAGGCGGAGGCGGCGGGAAGAGGTTTAAATAGCGGAGACAGCGTGAGTCCCCTTCCCCTCACCTCCCTCTCCCCGGCGCTGGGCCGCCCTCCCGCCCTCGCCGCCGCTCTCCCTCAGCCGGGGCCGGTGGAGGCTCCCGGCGCGGCTTCCTTCCCGCAGTCCTCCGCGGAGCCGCCTGCCCTCAGCGCTGAGCGGGCGGCCCCGAGCCGCGGAGGGGAGGCCGCGGCGGGGCCCCGCTCCCGGGCGGGCTGGCACTAAGTTTCCCCGGTGAGCCGAGGCGCGGGGCGGGAGCGGCTCCCTCGGCAGCCGGGCCGGTCTCGCCTTCCCCGCGGGGCAGGAGGGCGGGGAGGGAGAGAGGGGGGGCGCGTGTGTGTGTGTGTGTGTGGGGAGGGGGGTTGGCTCCCGCTCGGCCGTGGGGGAGCGAGGCAGCTTCTCCCGCCGGCTCAGCGCGCTCTTTCCCCGGGGCGGGCGGCGCAGCCCTGCAGCTCCCTCCCGGCGCAGAGAGCTCGGCCCCCGCCGCCCTCGCTGCCGCCCCACCCCCCCCCCCCCCCCGCCTCGCCTCGCCCCCCGCGGCGCGGAGCGGCGGCTTTCGGCCCCTGGGGTTTTTCCGCTGTTCGTTCCTGTTGCCGTCGGTGGGGGCTGCGGGCTGCCGGCGGTGTCTGGAGGGGGTCGGGGGCTCTCTGGCCTGTGTAACGCCGCGTGCTGGGCTCGGTCCGCGGGGGCTGGTGGGCCGTGGGGTGCAAAGCACGGCTTGCAGCGAGCCCCGATTCCTCTGCTGAGTGTACGTGAATGTTTCCGTGTGAAAAAAGAAAAAGGAGTCTGATCCTGCAGGCTGCCTCTACTCGCGTGTTGAGGGAGTGAAACCCGTCGTGGAGCATTAATCCTCCGGCTGTTGGTAGAAGAGCTGCTGGATAATGTGTGTGAGACTCAACTGTGACACGTGCCCTCTGTTAGGAGCCACCGCGAAGCTTCTCGCTTTGGTCCGAGCACCTCAGCGGGTGAGGCCGAAGGTGCTTTGTCAGGCCGGGAAGCCCTCAGGTCAGCAGCGCGGCAGCCGGAAAGTGGAAAGGCGCTGGTCGGGAGCTGTGTGTGCGGTGACGGGAACTTGCTTCTGTTGTTGAAGTCGGTGGCAAAAGTTCTGTTTCTCGATACAGGTGCTTGCCGTTGCGAGCAGATATGTTTCAGGCCGTGTGCTGTTGTGTTTTGAGGCTTTAAAGAGACCCCAGAACCCATATCCATTAATAATCGCGGTGTTTACTGCTGTCTTTTCTAAGCTTTGTGGTTATATTATTTCTGGTCTGCAGAAGACCGTAGAAAAATAAACACAAGTATTGCCAGGAAGATAAAACACACTTAACTTTCATGGTTTGCAAGAGCAAGTCATACTTAACAAGCGTCTTTCTTAAAATATTTGGTGACCTTGTTTATATCCAATGTGCATAAGCCCCATCGCACTGAGAGCATCTTTTATCCACCACAAAGGGCTGGTGGTAAATGAAAGAAAATGTGTGAAGTCATGTAGCTGAGTGTTAGATTCTCTTCAGCTTTGGACTGCAAACTATTTACTTGTGTTTACTCTCAGCTGCCCTGGCATTCAGTCTGGTGCTGACCATAATCAGCAAACGTATGCCTAAACGTAATTTGCCAAGACAACACCAGGTGCAAAGCCTTTGTTTAAAAAGTGTGTTAGTGTTAGTTACACCTGGGATTAACATTCGTGTCTAGACACGATCTTGGGGCCGGATTCTGCAAGAGGATTTGTGTAAGGAGGATTTTAACTCCATTAAGGCTCTGTGCAGGGCATGGTTCACCTGAGCCTGTCAAGTGGAGGACTAAAAACTTAGCTTGGTTGTTGCTGTATTGACAAACATAATTATGCAGCATTGTCAATTCTTCCTGTTGTTGCTGTCTGTCTTAAATGCTCTGTAAAATAATATTCAGAATGAAATTTGCTGTTCAATATTCTGTATCATTGATGTTACTGAACTGCTTGAATTTGGCATACTTCAACTCTTTAGGCCTGTGACACTTATGAGAACTGAAGAAGTGTGACTTTCTGTGTAATTTACCAAGTCATATGTGTATTTTGTCCATAAAACTTACTTGCAACAGATTTTTTTATGTGTAATACCTTAATGGTCCTTTCTGATAACACTGTAGCTAATTTAATGTTACACGAATACTCTATGGATACAGGTTACGTACTCAGCCTGTCTTTAAACTGGAGAATTGTTGGTGAAGGTTTGTCAGACATTAGTAGCCAAAGTTAAAGGGTTTGCTTAATGGAACAGATGGCCGAGCAACCATCATGTCAGAGAAAACAGCATGTATTCCGTGTATTCTTGGTTTAACACAAGAGGGAGCATGTCTAATCTTTAACCTTTAAATATTGCAACTTCAGAGAGGAAGCTGTAAGTGTTGAGCGTCAACTAATTTATGTTCTAGTCTCCATGTGCAAATATTGATACGACCTATGCGTATTTCTGGTGTGTTTTCATTTTTAGGTTGCAGCTGTTGATTTATAGTATGACTGTTGGTGTGATAAATGTGGAGAGAAGAACTAAGCTAAAGATCTTTGGAACTTGTTAAAATTTGTAGTTTCCTGCTGAATTTGACAAAATATTTATGGTTATTGTTATTCCTGGGTATGGTCATTCATATACAGATGTTGTACTTTGTTATTTAATATTAGGTTAATAATGTCTTCTGCTTAACCTACCATACAAAGTTAAAAAGCCGAGGCTTAATTTAATTGAATTTAGTTTAATTACCAACACAACTTTGGTTTTACAGTTCTTATAAATTCTTCCATTTTATCCTTAAATAGGAAATGTAAATTTGGATCTACTGAGAAGGTTTCCATACTGTATCTTGTTTATTTTTCCTTGTCCCCTAGTGGTGTAAAAGGAAGAGTAAAAATCAGCTTCCATTTTGTATTTCTTGGCATTGTCCAGTTGAATCATAATCTATTAATGTTTGTCCTCATTTAGTGTCTTATTAATGTGAATTAGCAATTAATTAAAATTAAGCAGTGCATGCAGAATCCTTCAAACCTTTAGGAGAACCTTACTCATTTGATGGTCTCTTAAAAGTATTTCCAGTAGTCTTCCGTTTTGCTCCAGATTAATGATTAGGAAAAAACATCTGTCTACCCTTACATGTCACGTGCAAATTATGTATCTTTCAAAAAACATAAATACTCTGTATGTTATTCGATAGGGCAAAGCAGAAACCTTAGTGCTCTGCTTCCTGTGCTGAAGAAAACTGCTGTGGCTTGAGATTTTGCTACACTTGCTTCTCCCTCCTCTTTGTGGATGTTGTAACCTCTGTGCCAGGGCGGCAGAAGTGAATGTATGTCACCAGCATTTCTCACCGCAGCAGAGGACATGGGCGTAAGCCAGTGGTATAGAGTTGCATGTTGGATCGGGTGGGAGCAGAGGCTGCCGTGCTGGCCCGGAGAGCGCTCTGCCCCCGAGCAGAGGGGTGGTGATGGTACTCTCCGTCTTATAACAGAGAAGTAGAAGTCTTCCCTATGTTCTTCTGGCGAGTTGTGAGGCTTGTGAAATATTTAGGGCCTTACCTTTAATCTACGTTCAGAATAATAGGAGAAAGTTAGGTATTTTTTAACAACTGCTATGCACAGCATTGGCAGAATGAGGTGCTAATGTCAAAGCAGCTTGTCTTCAAAATATGCCAGGCAGCTGTGTTTGTAAGCCAGAAATGTGAGATGCCCTGTACTAATACCGGGCTCCTTGAGAGAGGTATTCAGTGAGTGTGGTGACGTTTAGAAGATAATGAGGGTGAGACAATTCCTACTGGGGAAATTGTTGCTTTACGGAGTTATTCACAGCAACCGAGCATTCTTAATGGATTGCTGCATTTTAACGGATGCTACTTGGTTTTAGATGTATGTGTGTGACAGTGCTGTGGAGTCAGAAGTTCACACAGAACAGAGACGCACCTTTTGATGAAGGAGTGTTGATACAGTAAGTTCTGTAAGGATCAAGTGAGCTGCCTGTTGTCTTGGCTATTCCCTGTCAGTGAAAAGGGGCAAAACTTACACTTTGGTTTTCTCACCCAGCAGACTTAGGCTGTTGCACAATTTTTACATTAAGTGCATATTTTTACTTTAAAAGGAAGTAATAACAGACTGTATAGTTCGCGGGTTTTTTGTAACTTTAAGCTTATAACTGCAAAGCGTATTAGTGTATCTGTCTTATGTAAATAGTCTGGAGAAGTGGTGTTTTTATTTCTATATCTGAGAGGAAATTACCAACAGTGTAAGAAGCCAGAAGACAAAAAAGCCCCCACCAACAGCACCCCGCGATGAACAACAGCGAGAGAGGTTGCCCCGATGTGCCGCAGTTTAGATCATCGTTGTGTGAAGTAGCGATTGCGGATCAAACGCTTTGTTTCCTTATTTTCTCACGATTAGAAGGACAGTTTCCTTATCGGGGAAAATGCAGACACACTCAGCAGCTGAGGTTACAAAGTTGCCATCGCGGATGAGCGTTGAGACCTGAGTGGAGGCCGCTGTCTGCGCCGAGTCAGCGGTGGAGCGGGCGGTTTGGTGTCTCCGTGACTGATCCGGTACCTTGCAGGCGATGCTTCGGGGTCAGAAGTTATTTAGAAATTATTCCGAGTTTATGCAAGCCGGTTTGCAGGTGTCAAGGTATTTATTAATTTTTATATAAAAAAAAAAGGGCAGGGGGCAACATTCACAGTGTAGACCAAATTTCTGTGAAATCTCGTTGAAAAAAGAACAGTGGCGTTTGCATTAAAAAATGGCATGTGGGACTTGCTGGTGAAGTACACACTCCTGCAACTTTCGGAACGGTCTAAATGGATGCCTTAAAATGCAAAGGGGAGGGGATTTACCTGGGAGTAATTTTTTTTTTTTTTTTTTTTTGCTTTCTGCCTTCCAGCCCCCTGAAAAGCGAGGGGGGCTTAGGAAGAAAGCGCTGACACAGCCTTGGCCGGCGAGCAGTGCCCTGCGTGCTGCTGCAGGAACTGCCCGGGCGGCGTTCGCTGCTTTCCTGCCATTGTCCTTCGCCTCCCTTCCATCCCTGCCATTTTTGAACTTTCCCAAAGTTTGCCGCCATCCCGCAGCCCCCGGCGGGCGGTACCGGAGCGGCGAGGCTGCCGGCGGGGCTCGTCGGGCTCCGCCCGATCGCGACAGCGGAGCGCAGCGGGAGCGGGGCTGCGGCCGGGGCCGCGCTCCCCAGGTCGGTCCGCCGGTTCCGCGATCCGCGGCTGGGGGGGGGGGGGGGGGGGGTGCGGTGCGTTCCGCCGCCGCGCTGGCTGGCGGAGGGGCCGGGTGCCGCCGGGGGTGCGGGGAGACGGCGGCGGCGGCGGCGGAGGAGAAACCCTGTTGGTTCTCCATGCAAATGACCGCTTCGGTTGTAACAAAAGCCTTGATGTTGGGCTGGGAAAAATGATCTGACAGTGTAACCACCCCAGGCCACTTTCGCCATGTTTTTGTTTATTCATGTTCCGTTTTCCGTCGCTATCTCGCAGATGTTGCCAATTTCACTGGGGTTTGGGTTGGGTTGGTTTTCTTTTTTCTCACACCGTTGAGGCTTTTCGGAGTTAGGAAGAAAACGTGTGAAAGAATGTTAGCAAAACAGAGAGGTGTTGCAGATGTTGAGACTTGAGTTCTTTGCCTTGCGCCTGACGGTGCTGGCAGAGGGATGCAGCGCCGATGAAGGAACGTGAGAAGCATCTGGTTCAACTACCGAGCTCGTAATTTCGAAATGTGCCCGTTGTAACTTGAATATTAACATAAACAGATGAAGCGAGCGCATCCCCGGTACAATGCGGCTGGTCCAGATCTCATTTGTTTGCTACTGTTTGGGGGGGAGGCAAGGCAGGCGAGTAAGAGCGAGGAAAGGAATATCTGTGACACAACATGTATGCTCCGAGATAAACTCCTGCCATCTCGGAGTGCCTTTAAATATTTGAACAGCTTCTGCTAAGTCAAATAAAATTGGTTACCATGAGAAACAAAAAAGTCTAATAGAATAGTTGAGCACACTAACGAAAATCTGAATGAATGTAAAATTGTTTCAGAATCATTCAAAGGATTGAGTTAAACAGAAAATCTTTTTAATAACAGCCATGGTAACACATTTAAGCATTTTAGCTTCTGAAATCCTGGAAAACAACACACAGGGTGCAGCAATAGCAGAGGTGCATGGCATGTTACCTTACAGTGGCATAAATTGAAATGAAATTGTCTACTAATGATATTAAAATCAGTCTGTAGGGTTTTATGCTTGTTGAATGTATCGAGGCATACACAAATAAAATCTTAAAGGACAATGATTCAATGTCCAGAGCTAGTGGTTAAATCAGCTGTGGTAACTATGGTGAGAGGTAAAGTTACTTAGCTTCTCACAGACTGTGCATATGTGGATTTCTTTTTGTATAATGGAGATTAAGGAGAAAAGGATTAGAAAATATAAATTTTGAGCAGGAGACCTGTAGCCTTGCTCTGGGAATTAGCACTGAGGAGGCTTTTAGAACAGAGGCAGGGTGGAAGTAAACACGCTCTTGCAATATATATTGATGATAATTCCAGAAAGGAATCTTTCTGGTTGGGAATAGAACAGCAGCTCGCGCATACAGGAATGAAATCAATCCTCTCTATATTAAAATAATGCTCCTACTCCAATGAAACAAAAACAGAACCCAGCATAGATTTTTACATTACCAAATGTAATAAAATCAAGTGAAGTATAATATTCTGAATTAACTCATTTTAGGTTCTTGCAGAATTAAATGATATTGATTTATTTGGATTGCATAGCATTCCTATTTTAAGCATGCACATAATATATATTTAGGATTCTTTTTAAAAACTTCAAAAATGGTGGTCATGTGAAGTGGAAAATAAAATCAGAGCTTTAGTGTTCTAGCTGGTAAATATTGGGGGAGTTTGAACTGCAGCCACAGAGACCTTGACCATGTTTCTGATTTTCCTTGAGTTGAGAGGGTTCAGCGTTACCCTGAGCTTTTCAGGGGAGAACTTCAGGTTATGCTGATCAGCTCAGAGGGATATGGGAAGGATTGTCGTGCTTGCATGCAAGTCATATGTTCCGAGAGAACCACCAGATATACTAGTTAGTGATTAGATATTTGGAATACTTAGGAAATGGAAGGGAGAGAGGTCAGGTTTAATTTCCAATGTAGAGGGACCTTTTTGCTACAATAGTAAAGAGTATGTTCACTATGATGGTGCAGACATCTTGGGGATACGAGGTATGTTCAGCTTTCTAGTAAGAGAGGTTAAAATGTACTGTGGTTTTGACAATGTATTAGGAACATCTTCAATAAAATATTTTAAAGTTTTGAGTTTCCTCTCCTCCCTGCTCCCCTGACCAACGTAGTGGTTGAAAAACACTTGTCTTATGAGAAGTCCCCAGGGGAGCTAGTAGTTCAGCATAGTCTAGACACTTGGTGTTAGAACTTTTAAGGTGTTTATGGATTTGCTAAGAAACTCTTTTTCTGGGTCATAATCCCACACTTTCCTTTCTCAAGTGTTCTAAGAGTGTGTTATCAGATACCTGTTTGGGAGACTGCATTCACTACTGCAGTGCAACAATGTGGTTAAACCCGTGAATGGAATGTACACTGTTGGACTTCAGGCAAAATGATGAGTAACAGACCCAACAGCAATGCCGTTCACATCCGTTACAAGTTATTTTCACAATGGAAATGATCAACTTAAAATTTATTGATTTTTGTTTTTAAATTGTAATTTCTTGAAGAGTATTAAGAAGTCACTAATTGTATTCTGCCCTAATAGGGAGGAAGAGGAGGAAAAGGAATTCCATTGCTGCTGTTAGTGGATGATGTTTTGCTTTTTTTCGTATTGTTGGAGTTGACGTGTGGAATGGTACATTGTTATGGCATTAATAATGGATTATTATTTCAGATGAAAATTTTTATTTATATAAAGATTGCTATTTTAGATTGAAGCAGAAAGCTCCTATAAACTAGAGCAAAATTCGGATACAGCTATTGATGCGTGGCAGTTCATTTCATTGTTCAGTGTATTCTGAAATTGTTTTATCATCCTCATTTATTAGGATGTACTATATTTAAGAGCGATATACCTGATATTTCAGGCACAGTAAACTGTACAACCTAATGGATAGGAATAGTGGGATCGGAGCAAATAGTGTTTTCCTTGCTCTGCTATTGGATTAGGGCAAGTCAATTGACCTTTCTGTTTCTGTTTTCCATCTATGGAAGGGGTATAATGGTAATTTCTTTTTAAAGTACTTCAATATCTACTGATGGAATTTTGAGACAAGCAGTATTTTGTCTTACAGCAGAACAGTGGATACTCACATACTATTTGCATCAAAAGTCATAAAGCATTACAAAAATTAAATCACTAGTGATTTGATAATAAAATGTTTCCAGAAAAAAGCTCAGGGATAGCACTGGTGAGGTATTTCCAGACTGTTGTTGCTAATTTTGAAGTTTTTTAGGTAGCTGAGTGTCAGGTGGCTGGCTAGTACCTTGTTATTGAGTATGGATGGGTTATCAATCTCTGTTTTAAAATTTTGAACAAAAGATGGGCCTTCATTGGCTTGTTCAGCTGTTCTGTTGGGATTCAGCCAGAAGTGTAGTTTTAGCAGCATAGAATATCTGTCCTGTGCTGGGGGCTCCAGAGCTGGACGCAGTATTCCAGGTGGACTCTCAGCAGAGCAGAGTGGCAGAACCCCCTCCCTCGACCTGCTGGCCATGCTTCTCTTGATGTAGCCCAGAGCACGCCTGGCCTTCTGGGCTGTGAGTGCACATTGGTGGCTCATGTGCAGTTTTTCATCCAGCAGTACCCCCAAGTCCTTCTCGGCAGGGCTGCTCTCAATCCGTTCATCCTCATCATTTTAGGGTGTTAAAAAAAAAAAGAACCCTGCATTTCCCCAGTGAGGCTATTTACATTCGTATCAGAGAACTTCTGGCCTTCTTGATTAAATTTGTAGATTGCAAAACCAAGAAATGCAAGATTGAGAATTCCAGTGCAAACAGCTACGTTTGTGCTCAATCCCAAACAGCTGAATAGTTTCACTTAAGTCACTGGGCCTACTGAAGTGAATAAGAGTTTTCAGGATTAAAGTTTGCAGTATTTATCTTGTTCTTTTTGTGCGTGGTCATGGAAATTCTCCAACGCAATGCGAAGTCTGAAGTGTTCCAAGATCTTAGAGAGATGATCTTCACTCCATTTACATATTATATGAAGATGTGTAAATTTGTTTCAGGTGCATCGTAGGGTATGTGGGATAGCTTAATGCTGAAGAAGTGTGAAACAAAGTTTAGAAAGAATTAGTGGACTGTCAACCACTACAGGTTATTCGTCACAGGTCACAGTAAGGCTTATCATTTGTGACTTGCCAAGGACTGATCAGTTTAATCAATTGCCAGAGAGGCCAGTTAAATATTAAATTTGGTGGTAAAATTTAAGAAGTCACAGTTTGAAGTACAAATGGCACCTTAAATTTCTACAGTTTCCTTCATATATTACTCTGCTTCAGTTATCGACTTGTATCTTTATCTCTGTAGATCACAGAGTCAGTATTTTGTTACTGAAAATGGCCATTTACTGTTTGCTGTTCTTGGATATAGTTGAAATGGCCCCAAACACTTTTAAAAATATACTTCTATTTTGTTGTTCAAATAAGAAGATTTTATTCTGAAAAGAAACTTAGAATCTTAAAAACAGCTTTCTCCAACAGTTTTCCATTTGACAGGAATATTTTTCTTCATCTGGAGAACAAGCCAACATGGCTTAGTTTGTAAAATTTGTTTATACAATGGTATTTTCTGTCTACACAGTGCCTGGAATATGTCTTAACACATAAATAATAGGATAAATAAAAGGTTTTGTATCCAAACAGCTTCTGTTTATGTTTCTCAGTAAGAAGTGTGTGTGGAGAAGGATTCTTTTAGCTGTGAGAAACTGAGTGCATGCTCTATTTAGTAAATTATATCATTTGTTAGCTTGGTGAATCTTAGAACTACCTGACAGTTTCCCTTTAGAACAGTAAACACGAGGTGAGGTTTCTGTGGAAGTCATCATAACTTATGCTGTGTTGTTAATGTATTTCTCTACCTTTGTCAGATAAGGGTGCTTGGGTTTTGTAGAGGAAAGTTGACCAGTGAGAATGGTGTGAACTGGTAATGCCTGTGCGAAATGGAGTCTCTTTCCTGTGTTTTGCGAGGAACTAACGATGATTTGAAAGATTTTGCATGCCCTTTTTTGTAGATCTTTCATCATTTCCCTGCTTTGCTTCCTGATACACCTCCAGAAGGAGTACAGCATGGCATTTTCTTATCTCCTCTTAAATTGTCAAATGTCTGCTTATGCTCTGTTCTTTGTTGGTACTTTGTTTATACTGCACCGTGACAGACAAGTAGATCTAGAAGTTGATATTTAAAGAATATGTTATTCTAAGTACTTTAAAACATAGTAACTTTTTTGAACATCCACTCTTCTTTCACCCTCCGTTTTTCTAGGGAGGGAGTGATAGCAGTGTCTGAGTCAGTCTGACTTTTCTGTGTAAATGATGTGAATTTGAGCTAATGCAGTTAGTATATCATTCCTCAGGCCCTCTGGTAGAAATAGATGTGAAAAACAAAGTCCGTGATATCCTTCAGTGTGAGTTGAGAGAGAAGGTGGCCAGTGCAGTTCAGACTGTGAGACACAGTCGAAGAGATCTGTTACACTTAGGTTGTTGTGCACGGGTCGATGTGTTTCCCCAAGTGCTGGCACAGAAATTAAAGATCCTGTTTACTTTTAGGGTCAAAGTATCTGGGAAAGATTCTCTGGAGAAAAACTTACCATTTCCCATTCTACCCGTTAACTGTGGGACAGGAAATTGATTTTGCAGATTTTTAGCTCCTTGGAAGTCAGCTTGAAGAAAGTAAAGATTGTGGTAGAGTCATTGCACCATAAAAGTTAAGCAGGTGAAATCCTTTAATCTATTTAAGGTACACTGTATTACTTTCAGCCCTACATTGTTATACTGGTGAAGATGTCAAAGACAAGGTGATATACTCACCCCTGTAGGAGCAATTCCAAACTTAACCTTTCTGATCCTGATGTGACTGTATCAAAATAAACACAAAAGGTTTCTAGACCTTAGCAATACTTATTTTGAATTAGACTTAATTAAATCTAGGTCACACTGCTTTTAACTTGAGCATCTCTGCCCACCCGGTTAAGGGAGGACAACCTGTGGAATTGCTAAAATCTTGTACAGAAAATATTGCCCGCTCGTGCTGTGGCTGGAGGGAAGCAGTATAAACCTACGGACGACATGAAGTTAGCAGTAGAGTGCACAAGTTGCAAGAGTAGGTAGTTTCTAGTTTGTAATTAGTGTTGTATAGCAAAATTAGTAGATATGTAGATAAGTATGGCAGATATTTTTAGCACTCTTAATGTCATTCTAAGTTTTGGATGCTTGCATTTGATTTTCAGCTATTTTGTTCTGTATTTGACTATATTTTTACCTTTGTTCCCCATTATTTTTTTTCAGTGTTTGTGGTCAGTAGACAGTGTTTTACTTTGCAATAGTGTGTTCTAAATGTATATACATAAAATGTTTTGGGTTTTTTTTCTGATTTAGAGCCCATTGGTGATAGCTTTGCCTGCTAGTCACAGGTTTTCCAGAAATGCCAATAAAATTTTCTGTTCCTTTGGATGTGTTTCTAGATGGAGCAATGTCTGAATTAGGCAAGGAAAGGCCCAGCAGTCTAAGTTTGAGGTGGTTCATAGATTGTGATTGTTCAGATCCATCTTGGGAGAAACGGATGGTCTGTTAGCAAGCCCGAAGATCATAGAATCATGGAATGGTAAGGGTTGGAAGGGACCTTAAATATCATCACCTTCCAACTCCCCTACCATGAGCAGGGACATCTTCCACCAGACCAGGTTGCTCAGAGTTCCATCCAACCTGGCCTTAAAACACTGCCACGAAGGGGGCAGCCACAGCTTCTCTGGGCAACCTGTGCCAGTGTTTCACCACCCTAATGGTGAAGAATTTCTTCCTAATATCTAATCTAAATCTGCCCTCTTTTAGTTTAGAGCCATTCCCCCTTGTCCTATCACTACACACCCTTGTGAAAAGTCCCTCTCCTTCCTTCCTGTAGGACCCCTTCAGGTACTGGAAAGTTGCTGTAAGGTCACCCTGAAGATATAAGCAGGTGTGTTTTCCAGGTGTCGGGCTATATAGGATAAAATGTGAAACTGACCCTTCCCCTAGCATACGGGCAGCATTTTTTTCCATTTTAATAATAATGATGAATCAGAGTATTGTCAGCTGGAGATCCTCAGATTATATCGATGGGAGTAGAGTCCAAAATTTTTTCTAGTGTTTTGAGAAGATGGAGTGACGTATTCTGACACTTGAAAGGTAAGGTTGAAGCGTGCAGAGCACCATGCTGTGTATTTCTGCTGTAAGTTTTGAGTGGTGTGAGCCGTTGGACTGGTGTCATGTTCAGGAAGCAACTTCTCTAAGTGGCAGCCATTTTCGTGAGGTTATTTATTGTGAATTCTGACAATGCTGTAATTAGAAATTAATGTTTGAGAAGAAATGATCTGGACGTGGAACAGTAGCTTGTTTAATACCCAGTGTCAAGTTTTCAACTCTTCCTTAAAGTTAGAGTACCTCTCCTTTATGATACATTTAATCGCTTTGTGTTATAAGAGTAGTGGGGGATTTTGTGTAGAGTCTTAACTGTGACATTCAGACTGGGATAACTTTGTATCCTGAAAGGTGGTGTCTTAATTTCAGCATCTGGCTTTAAATTTTAAATTTTAAATACTAAAACATGTTACCATTTGCTGTCCTTGTTAATGGAATCACAGAGGGCTCTTTTAGAGGTACAAGCATTAATTTGTGGGAGCATGCCCGTTGTAGTTTCAGCGTTCTTTCCTAAATTCCTAATTGGTATAAAAGCAGTCTTAGTTAGTAATCAAGTTTGTGTAGTTCTGGGAGAAGTTATTGTGTGCACGTGTTGAAGTCTGTGAAGCCAACATATACCTAAAGTTGCTATGAAGGCTTTTTTTGAGCCAACGGTTATTTATTTTAAGTATAGAAGTCTTTTATGTTAGTAGGCTGTTACCCAATGCTAATTAAAAATGACAGTCACTGTTGTGGCAAATAGTAACCATTGAATATACAATAAAAACCTCCAAAGCAGACTATTAACTGCAAAGTGGCTAAAAATATGCAGTGCAGATATTTAATTTGTCCTGTCATCTTGAGAAGTTATCCTAAAGAAACCTGTCTGGTGATGTGTTTTTCTCTAAAATTAGTTTTTTGCTATTAGCAGTCTTTGTATGTGCTTTAGAGCCTTGAAATGAAAGGTGTGGTGTCAGCAATAGGTATTATAAAGATCAGATAATTTTAACATGAATTTTTTAAGAGGTATTTGTAGAGTTCTGGCTGAGACTTGGTCCACTTTGATAACAAAAATGTTAGCAGTAAAATTTTAATTTAGAAATAGCGTTATGCCCAGCTACTTGTCAAAATAATCCATGTTCTCTTTATACTAATGGCTGCATTATTTAATTTCACTGCCATAAATGTTTTACACAGTTTGCAGCCTGATTCAGTATTTTTTCAAATCGGTGTTCACACTGATGTCGACTGACAATAAAAATAGGTCTCAGAAAGAATAGGATAAGGCACTAGGTTGTAATTCGACATTCCATTTGTGTTAGTTCTTCAACATCTGGATGCATACTTCTGGATAGGGTAGTTAACTCGAAATTAAATTAAAACTAAATTCAGTTTAAATTTTAAATGAAATAAAATATTGACACGTTATCTATCACTATACTGTGACAAAGAAATTGACTTTTATTATGTGCTGATTCTCTAAGGAAGAATACAGTTCATTCACAGAACCATTATGAGTAATGAAACTGGTATATATGCAAACGGAATAACATTGGGGGTTTTAACAAATAAGCGATGTATCAAAGAAGGTGGTTTCCAGAAATATTTTCTTGTCAAATGCTGGTGTATCCCTTAAGCTTCATGGGTGCAGCTTGTCAGCAGAATAAACAAACATCCTGTCCCTCTTGGCCTCACTACCAAAATAAATAACATTGCATTCAACCAAGAATATTTTGCATTGTCAAAGACAAACATGCCATGGCAATTGGCAGTCGCATGTCCCAGAGCAGACTTCATGATGAAGGCTCCCCTCTTCAGCATTGACTCTTGAGTAGTTAGGAAGGTTATGCGAAGTAAGCATCAGAGGGAATTTCTGCTACAGTTCTTGTGTGGGAAAAGAATTTGTCATATTGCCAACTGCAAAGCACAAATCCAACAAGAATTTGGAATTTGAATTGACAGGCCAAAAGCTTCCAGTGTTTGAGTTTTCAGAGATCCTGGTACAATACAGAAAGGGTCTTCAGGATTTGCTGTTTTCAGAGATGTGTGCTAAATCCTGGGTGAGATTAATCTATCCAGTATATATGTTTAGCCTGGTTATAGTGACTTATTAAACCTAGTTATAGACCAGTTTTCTGTTCTATTGGATGCTATGTCAATCTGGAAAAAAAAAAATGTATCCCTGAAGAGTCTGTCAAGGTATGAAACAGGAAACAGAAGATGGATTCACACAAGCAGGAGTTAAATAACTGTGACAATTAACAGAAAGTTCTCTGCAAGCCTGACGTGTGGTGCGGGTGAACTGTAGTGACACTTGCTTGGAAGTACAGCAGATGTGCAGTGGGTGTGCTGAGCTGATGGGTAGTGAGAGGCTGTCTTTAATGGGCTCTGAGGAACTAAAAGAGAGAGTGCAGGTAAGATAGGCTGTAGTCTCAAAAATATCTACCTTTCTCTTTGTCATAGTGGTAAGAAAGAAGGTGTTAGCCTCGTTGATGTCTGTGTACCCCGTAGAGGCTTAGAGGGGAATGCTTCAATGGATCTTTCTGCTCCCTCAGAACAAAGTGTCCTGTAGCAAGTTGTGTAGTTGCCTGATGGTCTGTATGATCCTTCCTCTTCTCTAGAGGAAACACCTGGCATCTTTTCACCAACTGCTGTTAGTGCTAGAGCTCTAAACTTTGTATTCTTCGTCTTCTCCCCCTTACCTGTGCTGTGCGGATGGATTGCTTGCTAAGACCCGATACCTATTTAAGCAGAGCAGAAAATTCACTGTCTGAGCCTGGAAATACAATTCTGCATTCAAATAGTGAGAGCTGGCGCAACGTGTCCTCCCCAGTGAGAAGCCTTCCCTATTCATTCTTTGCATCACTGTTCTCTAGTTAGTGATAGCTCTTTGGTATTTGGAAGTCCCTGTCTGGGGGGGGGATATGATAAATGTGCTTAGATTATAGAGCAGGAGGGAGTGTGAAAGTGCTACATTATTTTTGTGGCTGCTGTTTTTCAAACTAGGTATGATTCCCTTTTATTCCCTTTTACTGTTCTCTTTGACTAGGGATTTACTGTTGCAAGAAGATTTGAAATGAACAACTAATAATCTGTATTTGTTTATTTTTGCTTATGAAGGAAGACTTGATGACACACATTTTTTGGAGATGCATGTGTTGTAAGATCAATAATGTAATAAAGCATTTTGGACACAGTCATGCTTAATATGAGATGTTATGACAGGTGTCTCACAATTTGGTGTTACAGAACAAATTTGATGTTGACCCAAACGTTTAAACTTTTTTAATATTCTTAATGGGTGGGGAGAAGAGAAAGGGTGAGGAGAAAAGGGGATAGAAAGAAGACTGAACTTGGTCAGCTTTGTTAATGCTATAAGATACTTCACTTGTGAAAGCAGAATAACAAAAAAAAGGGATGCTGTCAGTTTTCAATTTTCCACATTTCAAATGTAGACCATCTTCGTTGCATTCTTCATTGCATCTTCGTTGACCGTCATCACATCTGTATGTATTGTGTTAAGGATTATGCTGTGATGTTCAAATTATTAAGCAATGTAACTTTTTGCTTTCAGGGTTTGAGTGAGCTCTGAAACAGGAGGAGGAGAAAGGGAATTTGTTCCCTCTCCCACCTGGTTTTGTAGAATGAGGTTCATGCTTGATTTTGTAACATGGAAACAACAACTAATTACATTTAGTTCTAATTCCAGATCAAATTTAGGAAAATGGTTGATTGTGGGCATACGCTTTAGACAGATGGTTGCTTCTAGGGGGGAAAACTGCTTCTATGGTGAGGAATTGATGCTGGACATTTTTCTTTAATCACTGAAAAAAATCAGGTGGACTCTCAGATGTTCCAAAAGTTTGTTTTAAAACGAGACTTTGATACTCTGGAAAGGGCTTGGAGCTTTTGGCTGAAGTGATGGCTGCTTTTATGAGGCATAGATCTCTGGGCTTCAAGATAGCAGTAAGAAAATGTGTGATTTAAAGCTGACATGGAAGTTTTTTGTTCTGGATTCAATTTGTCATCTACAAGTACTGTTGTATCTGATGCTGATCAAATCGTAGATTGACTTGATAGTCGCATTTATATGGTGTTTCTAGCTTTCCGTAAAGTTCTGTATGGTTTTAATGGATTTTGATCGTAGTTGATGAACTACAAAGGTGACGTAGACCTGAAAGGTAGGGCAGTAACCGCCATCTCTGTCTTATGTCTTAGTCGGCTTTGCAGCACAAACACTACCAAGCTTAACATCTGTTTGGTGTTAAAACATATCACCAGTACTGCAATGGCTTGTTCCTCTTCAGACTGAACATTGTTTCTTCATTGTACTTCGGTTGGAATTGGCAGGGGATAATCCTGGTGATCTAGAAATGTTGTGTTGTAAGTCACGGTGTGGCAAATGATGACTAGGATGAAATTAAGATAATGCCCTTAGAATTCCTCTGTATTCATTCTCAGTTTAATTTTACTATTTTTTTTTTACACAATCAGAAATAACTTCTGCGCTTTGCTTTCTCATGTGTTTTCTGCCTGTTAGTGTCCAAAGATATAGGGCTGAATATTGGTGAGAAACCAACTGAGGTGTTAAAGCAAGTTGTTTTTAATAAAAGTCTGGCTGTCATAAACTCCTTTTCTCAGCTAGAACAGGCAATGATTAGACCTATTATTTAGAGACCAGATTTTCAATTTTGATGGCCTAAGGTTTGGAAATTATCTACAAAAAAAGTTTTTACTTCTGCTTTAAAGAAACTTTGCAGCTTTTTTTATTTCTGCATGATGGGTTTCTGCAAGAATGATCTTAAAAGTAACAGCTGCTGCTGGCTTTTATTTTGGTCAGGTGTTTTTGTAATACAGCATGTTTAATGATGAGACAAAGATAAGGAAATTAATCTGCAGCTAAAGAAATGTCTGTCTGTAAAGTGACATAGACTAGTACGGCAAGGGAGAGGTGAGCTCCACACCAGCCACGGTAGAGGTGCTTGGTCAGTTCGGACAAACTGTGTAGAGTTACTTGTTTTCCATCAATTTGAGTTCTTTAGGTGAAGGGAAGTTGAGCAATGAAAGGACGTGGGTGCTTGCTGGTGTGATAGTTGTATGAGAAAAAGCATCTGGCTTGTCAGTTTGCTCATGATTTTATCCGTGGAAGTTACTGATAAAATAATGACTTATTATTTCACCAGCGATGATGTTTAGCTTGGCTAAGATCTTCAGACCAAAGAAACCCTTGAATCTCTCACGTTCGATTTTTTAAAATGTTCATTTGGCTTAGGGTTGTTCTAGGATTCTTTCAAGATTTGATTTTTTGTTTCATGGTACTCCATTTTACTCTGAATTCCATTGCAGATAGCAAGACATAAAATTGTATTAAGTTGTATTAAACTAGTCATGTAGACTGAAATCTTGGAAAACGTGACCTGGAAGGGGGAATAAAAGGACCAATTAGAGTGTAATCTGAAGATAAGGTTACTAAATGTAGACATAACAGCTTTCAGGTGTGCCAGAAGTTTTTGTAGAGTCATGGTGGAGAGTATAAGAAACAATGAACTTAGATCACAGCAAGAGAGAGTCAGGCAGGTTGAACTTTATTAAAATCAAGCCAACAGATACATTTTTTTTTTTTTTTAAGCATAATGATACAGAAACTCTGGCTGCCTGGAAATTCTACAGTGTCTCTGTTATCTGAGGCCTTAAGCTCTGGTTTAGACAACTTCTGTCAGGAATGAGAGAAGTATAGATGATCCAGGCTTGGGAAAGGAGCAGGTCAGGTGGCATTTTGAGCTCTCTTCCAGTTTCCTTTTCTATGAAGCGAAGAACAGAATAGGACAACAATGACAAGTTTCAGTACCTCTCACCTTTTTTTATTATGGTTATTGATGAAAGGGATACAACTTCAAGTAAACATACTTATTTGGCACATGTATTCTTGAACAGTTAACTGTCAGCAATAACTAGCGTGTTTGACTGCTTTCTGGTATGAAGCTGTAAGTACTATATGCTATCAGTTAGTTTACGAAGATTCAAGTTGTCTTTTCATTTCAAAGTGTTCTTTAATACTTTCTAATATATGCAAGGACATTAGTATGCAGCTGTTTAGGAGTGCCAGGCAATGAGTTGGTGTGATCTGTGTTTTGTTTTTTGTCGCTTTTGAAAAATCTCTCTTCAGAATGTGCCAGCTTTTCCTATTGTGCAATTTGGTTTTAAAGGTATGAGACACAGCTCTGGAGCTTTTTCATCCTGTGGGGTTTTTTAATCTGGTGTGGCCTGCTATTTTATGAACTCTCTAAGTGCATTTGTGTAAATGCTTATTCAGCCCTCCTGAGTTTATTCATGACTATATCACTAAAGCATTTGGGAGTTCATTATGTTCATGCTTCCACATGAATGAAGTTGTTTTCTCTGAAAGCAGAATTTTGAAAGATTTTTCGTCTTAATTTTCACAGCTGTTGACCTACTGTTATGTATTTGTACAATTACTACTTATGCAATAAAAGCTCGGCATTTGCTTACCTTCTCCTTTGGCCACATACACTGATTTAGAAGGCTGAATGTCAAGGAGAGGTGGGTGGGAATTAAGGTGTGTGGACCAGGTTCCACTCTCGGTGTCTGCACCCTTTCATGGTGTGCACTTCTAGGAGTGTTGGAGAGTCCCTTGGTTTTTATTTTTTTGGGTTTCTCCCCTCCCATCCCACCAAAGATGAGAGATTTAATGAGAAAATCTTAGTGTCCTCCCAGCATAGTCTTAGTCATGCATAGTAAACCAAATGAGACTCTTGAGGAGAATGACTACTGTTCCACCTGTGCCCCAAAATTTGTTGATTAGATTTATCTGTTGTTCATCCATAAGGGCAAATCTGCCTACAATTTTAGGGCTGATGGATTATTTTTTTTTTTTGCGGGGGGTTAGGGGTGGGGTTGTCTCATGGTGTGTCTGGACAGAGGACCTAAAGTTATGCTGGAGAAACAGTAACTTGTTTATTCTTTGTGGCCGGAGTATTTTGAGAGATCTAATTACATTGGATCTTGAGAGGCCCCCATGCAGAAATGGTCTGATGAAATTGGTCAAATGAACTTTTAATTAAAGCAGGCACCAAATAATGACTGTGTTATTTTATTTAAGGTTTTATCTACTGTAAATTTGTACTCAAAAGACTTTTATTTTTTTATACAGCAGATTTGTTTCAAAAGTGTCTGGATGGAAATGCCCTCACTTGCTAGTTTAAAAAAAATGAAACTTTTGATGTGGAAATAGTTAAATGTTGTTTAGACTGTGCAGTTTGAACTGTTCCTTAATACAAAGGTTTAATAAGACTGTTTCCCAGACTGTTTTCAGTGGCTGATTGGCAGCTAAATTCTTAAGTTTTACCATAGCAATGAAAAATTTTTTTGTACTCTCAAACCTGGTCTTTTTTGTCTGCCTCTTTCTGAGGGTCGAATTCTTGAAAACTTCCTTTTGGATGATTTGAAGAATTGTCTGCTTTCTGTTGCCAACATAGCCCATGGAAACATGGCAGTACTTTGTGTGGTTCCGAAATCAAAAGCAAGGCCATGTGGAATGTGCTACGTTAGCATGGCAGGGACTGGGAATCGTTTGACTGTTCCTAAATTAAATTTGATTTATGCCCACAGAAGCTACTAAAGCTTCCAAGATCTCTCCCCCCCAAATACTTCGAAATTTCCATATCAGAAAGCATGTTTCTAGATATCCAAACAGGTGGAACCACTTACCCAAACAATTTTAAAGGTAAGTCAGTAGAATGTCTGGTATCTTCCCCTAGAAGCATGTGGGTTTTCTCGGCAATCTGTTCAAGTTCAGAAATGGATCTGGGTGCTTTATCTGGTGTTCTGTTGAGGGCTAGTCTGTCCTGTTGATCTCACTCATTATTACAGAGTATGCTCTAGATCGATCTAAGTGGTACTGTTGCTTGGAAATTGAGTTCCCATTAAGTCCACTGCACCATATTTTGCATTCCTTTCTGGCTTTTTCCAAACAATGGCTCCGTGTTGTAGTAGTAAATTTGTGATGTTCATTAACATTAACTAGAAAACAAAATAGGTAAACAATACACAAATAAATGATATGCAGAAATCCTTGTGCTGCTTCTGAAGTCACAGAATCACAGAGTAGTAGGGGTTGGAAGGGACCTCTGTGGGTCATCTAGTCCAACCCCCCTGCCGAAGCAGGGTCACCTACAGTAGGCTGCACAGGATCTTGTCCAGGCAGGTCCTGAATATCTCCAGAGAAGGAGACTCCACAACCTCCCTGGGCAGCCTGTTCCAGGGCTCCGTCACCCTCAGAGGGAAGAAGTTCCTCCTCATGTTCAGACGGAACTTCCTGTGCTTCAGTTTGTGCCCATTGCCCCTTGTCCTGTCACTGGGCACCACTGAAAAGAGCTTGGCCCCATCCTCCTGACACCCACCCTTCAGATATTTGTAGGCATTTATAAGGTCCCCTCGCAGCCTTCTCTTCTTCAGGCTGAACAAGCCCAGTTCCCTCAACCTCTCCTCGTAGTGGAGATGCTCCAGTCCCCTCACCATCCTTGTAGCCCTCCGCTGGACTCTCTCCAGTAGCTCTTCATCTTTCTTGAACTGGGGAGCCCAGAACTGGACACAGGACTCCAGATGAGGCCTCACCAGGGCAGCGTAGAGGGGAAGGAGAACCTCCCTTGTCCTGCTGGCCACACTCTTCTTGATGCACCCCAGGATCCCATTGGCTTTCTTGGCAGCCAGGGCACACTGCTGGCTCATGGTTAACCTGTCGTCCACCAGGACACCCAGGTCTCTCTCCACAGAGCTGCTCTCCAGCAGGTCCACCCCAAGCCTGTACTGGTGCATGAGGTTGTTCCTCCCCAGGTGCAGGACCCTGCACTTGCCCTTGTTGAACCTCATCAGGTTCCTCTCTGCCCAGCTTTCCAGCCTATCCAGGTCATGCTGAATGGCAGCACAGCCTTCTGGTGTATCTACCACACCTCCCAGTTTGGTGTCATCAGCAAACTTGCTGAGGGTACATTCTAACTCTTCATCCAGGTCGTTGATGAAGAAGTTAAACAAGACTGGGCCCAGTACTGACCCCTGAGGGACACCACTTGTCACCAGCCTCCAACTAGACTCAGCGCCTCTGATGACAACCCTCTGAGTTCTGCCATTCAGCCAGTTCTCTATCCACTTCACCGACCACTCATCCAGCCCACACTTCCTCAGCTTCCCCAGGAGGATATCATGGGAGACTGTGTCGAAGTTGTTTGACCCCTGATAAATGGTTAGGCTAGCAGAATGATTTCTGAACATCTCCCCATAGAAAGAATTGATATAAAATAACTTTAACCAAAATAATATGTAGGTGGTATTACTTTGTTCAGTTTCTTTTTTGTTAATTTTTATGTTGCTGCTGAACTGCTATATTAAAAAGGAACCAAGAATGTGTATATGTAGTAACTAAATCTTAAATTGTAGCTTATATTGATTCACTCGTATTCTGGAGAAGCTGGAAAAAAGAATTTGCAGACTGTTTTGTAAATGTTCTTGCATGTTGTAATTTAAAATAATGAGTATCTCATTGTATTACTAGAATTACTCAAATTTACATTCCTTGTTTTTCATTCTCAGTGTTTACATTGCTACAGGGAAATTGCAGAACCAAGTATACTGAGCCTCAGAAACTTTTATTAAGTTTTCCTTTCTGTGATTAAAATTTGTCTAATTCCCAAGTGCTTTAAATTCAAGTTTGAACATATATTTTAATAAATATATTTTCATTTTTCTTAATAAATGAACAGTATTTTAAATAGTATACCAGAACCTTTTGTAGTTTAAGCATTTGGAATACAGAAGTATTTTACACTAAGAAGCCTTATGAATTAGTTGTTTTTAAAGAGGAGAAAGGAGGAATCTAAGACAATGCTTTCATTTGTTTTGAACTTTTCTCTTGCTCTGAAATATTTAGAATGTTAGCACTTTTCTATGAGTATTATGCATTTTTTGCTAAGAAGGAATTTAGAAAATGAAACTCAAATATTCTAAAATGTCTTTCAAGCATTTTCAGCCTTTTGCGATCTTTTGGGAACTAGAACTGCAGGAGCTCTGAAGAACAAGAATTGATCTTTCATTGGTGACTAGCAAGACAGGTGGTTCGAGTCAACTTGGCAAACTAGGAGTGAGAAGTAGAGTGAACCAACTTGTGAAACTTTGTGGTACACTTGCTGCTTTCTGGAAGTACCTAAAGTATATGAGAAACATTTGGATGTTTAGATCTGTAAAAAGCTGGCTAACAAGTTGTGTGTTTCAGTTTTACAATACTTAGTTTACTATTTGATTGCTTGTTATTTTAATTACAGACAGTAAACTTAGAATAAACTGTGCCAAAATTGTACAGACTTGAATACTGTTTATTGATTGCCAGGCATCAGCATAGGAGCTGATCTGATTTACCATACCAAAGGTTGAACAGAGGGATGGAAACAGCAGTCTAGAATTCTTTCCAGTGTTTCAAGCATCTTTTGTTTGTGGCATGCTGCAATTAAATAAATGAAAAATTAAAAAATGCAACTTTAAAATTGGCATTAAAATGCAAATGCATGTGGAATTAGAAATATCTCAGGCATATTTTCATGATTTCCATGAAGAAAATATTTCTGCATCTCAGTAGAGGGTAAGGAGAACGAAGCGTGCCTGCAACTGAGGAATGATTCAGAAAGGAGGTGAGATGTTCAGACTTTCCAGTGCTTGTCACAAATTTGGGATTGATTGCTTTTGGAATTGTATCTGGCTATTAGTTTATTGGTTTTTGCCCCAGGCACAATATTTTGATCAAAACCTGAAAAAGCACTGCACAAAAATACAAACCTCAAAAAGTCAGTTCTGGCTAGAAACCTGTAGTCTGTTAAAGTAACATCGCTGTCAAAGTAAGAACAAAGGAGTAGAAACTCACAACAGTGTTTGGACTATTCAATCTTTCACGTACTTAACTGTTCCCATTCCCGATGGGAAGGTCACATGTTGACACGAGACCAGGGAAAAGAAATACATGGTGGCAGGACTAATGAAACAGTGCTCTGATGTTTTATATGTAAAAACATATAAACATATCTCCCTCATCCTCCACTGAAGCCTAATTCTTTTTGGCTGTATAAACTTTACTAATGAAGTAAACTGTGCATAAAAGTTGTTGTTTTTTTTGTTCTTGGTGTTCTTTTTTTCCTGAAATTAAAAGAAACCCCAACATTTCAGCGTTGTGTGCTACCATGCATTCCTGCGAACAGTTGCATCAGCATAGCTGGGAGTATTTATGGAGTGAAGCCCTAAGGCCTGGTCTTGTTGCCCAGAGACAAGTTATATCTGTTTGTTTTGCAGCCTCAGCATGAAGTTGTCACTGTCCATGGCATAGCTGCTATGGTAAATATGAAACTTTTGACTATCAGTAATATGCCATGTGACAGAATTTTTATTCCGTTGTTTTTAAAAAGAGTGCTGGGGGCTCGGCAAATGCATATTACGTATTAAAACAAGTTACGAATTTTCCAAAGGAAAATCCTCAGAATTTGGTAAATGTTAGTATTCTGATGAAAAACATTGGATTTGGTCTTCACTATGATGATGTCTTTTATTATTTATCTATATATTATGTTGTCAGCAGGATTTCTGCTCTGTTCAGTGTGCAGGAGGTGTAATTTCTCATTTGTGCTTGATTTTTGTGCAGCCCATTTGTGTGAAGTCCAGGAGTCAGATATGTAGAAGGATCAGTGCAAAACTATAGTAAAAGGTGTTATTGCCTATAAGCTCCTTTACCTGGTATTGCAAAAACTGGAATGTGTGCAGTGTTCCAAGAAGTGGGTTCTTCTCATGGAGAGCTCTGTTCCTTAGGAATGCAGCCTTGGTGGGTATTGGAGTTAAAATCAGAAAATCTGTTGCCTGGGGAAATGAGACTTGATTTTTCATCCTTTTCCTGATGCAGTGCTAGAAAGCTTTGTGCTGCTGGTTTGTGTGTGGCGTTGTGGTGTTTTTTTTTTGTTTTTTTTTTCCTGGGGTAGGTGCCAGCTTTGGCAGCCTGTTCTTGAGCCATTGCAGTCTGAATTGTGAAGCAGCCGGTCACTCAGCTGGCTGCGATGTGTGACCTGAGCCAGCAGACGATTGCCTCCAAGAGGGAAAATCCCATTCCCCATCCTGTAGCTATATCACTTTTCTTCCTTTGCGTAAAATCTTCTGCTTGCCATTATGCTCGACAAACTAGTTTAACTCACTAAGTCAGCAGAAGCTAATAATTTTGTGGTTATCTTAATTTTCTTTTTGTTCCTTGGGATATATTGATTTGCTTAATAGTCAAATACCAAGCTGTACAAGTGAAGAGTGGAATCTCTTGTCTGGAAGAATGGGAGGGAGTGGAATGAAGATTACTTTCTTTAGCAGCAGCAAGCTATTAGGTCAACTTATTAGCTGGCTGACCATACCTTTGGAATGGTATGGTGTACTTTAACACCGATCTTGAATATCTGAATATATGCATTGCTGCTCAATATCATATCCTTTGAGAAATCAGATCTGGGAATCTCATATTAGCTATCTGAAGTCATTTGGTACTTTTGGTCTTAACCTTCTTGTGCCTCTAGTTTCCTTATTTTGCAGATTGGAAAATACCCCTCCTTCTCCATACACTTTTTTGAAAATAAAAGAATGTATAAGGATTCAAATATTACAGTAGAAAGTGCCAAAGAAAAGCACATTAGGAATCTCTTTCTTCAGAGCAGGATTTGAATATTATACAATAAACAAATTCTAGTTGAATAAGGCAAGACCTTTCTCATAATGTTTCTTTGCATTTAGAAAAATGCAGAGCATGTCACTTCATAATTTTAGTGTTTCCTAACTTTGACATGCCTGATTTTGCACCCTTAATCATGTTCATTTAATCTGATTTAATTGTGCCAAGTAAGTTTTCTGTTCAATAAAACATGATTGGAAAGACACGCTAAGAACCAGCCTTAAAACCAGAATTTGGCATGCATATACTAAACATATTATTTTTATTAGCCAAAATGTTTAATGTGCATTTTAATATAAGCTATGCAAAATAATACTGGTTCTTTGGTTGAATATTATATCTTTATTGATTCTTTAATTACCTTAATCACTTATCTCCTTAATATATAGGTACTAAATATGAGAGTTTTCAAAAAACTGAACAATATAAAACTAGAATTAGGATAACTAAAAAAAAATATTGCTATAAGCAATGGTAAAGTGATTTCAAATAGAAGTTTCATTACCAGGGAACTCTCTTGATCGCTTACAAAAATCGGTTTAAGAAGTTGTTGCAGGATCTCGTACTTGATGTGAAACTAAGTAGGAGAGAAAGAGTAAGATCACACTCAATGTTTGTCTTCGCTCTGATTTGTTTAGCTCCCGTCTCCTTCCCCTCGCTCTAATTTTGGATTCTCATGCTCTTAAACCCAGCGCTTCTGCTGCTTTTCTGTTCTGGGGTTACTGATGCTGAGCAAGGCTTGTGGCTGTAACAGCCGCCTGGGATGTGTTCGTATCGTGACCAGCCTGGTGTGCAAGCTTCATGACTTGGATTTCCAATAATTTGAAAGGCAGAGATACTCACAGCTATTGCTGCTTACCAGACGTTTTGCCAGCTTCTCTCTTGATGTTCTCTGTACAAGGAGTTTTCAGGAAGTTACCAATCCAGCTGCTGCTTTGAAAAGTAACCCTGAAACACTCTTTTAAGGGCCAAACTGCCTAGAGTATTTTTGATCAACTGTAAGTCCATCAATAAATAGTTTAAAAATTATGACTTCCTACGTAGAACTGATTAAATGCATTTCCTATTGCAGACATTAAGTATAAAGAAAAATTCATTTGCGCTCTTGACTTTCTGTAGTGTGTAACTATTGTCTCCTGGTAGTCTCCAGTTACATAGTAATAAAGAGAGGATTATAGCCAGAGGAAGCAAATGCTGATTCTCAACGCTGATTTTTCAAAAATCTGCTGAAGACACATCTGTGTTTTCAGAGTTGAGATATCTGGACACTGGGAGTATGTTTGACCATGCTGAGAGGTTAAATTTAATTTTAACTTTATTCACTGGAGAAATTGTAATTCACATCTGAGACTTGTACAAAGTCAAACATTTTTTTTTTTGATAGCATAACAGAGACACTGATCCGGCAATTCAGGCATAACAGATGGCAGTGTTTCAGGAATGGAATGAAAATTAAAGTGGGATTATAAGCTAGGTATAAAGTATGATGGAAGATTTGCTGAGAGAGGAAATAGCAAGAAGTGTTTCAAGGGTCACTATTGGGCACAGTTAAGAGTGCTTTTTCAAGCTCTTTACAGTCGTACGATGATTATTCTGTAATAGAGTTCTGTGGGATGAAACTGTATGGCTTTGTGCTCTGATCCTTGCTTTGGTAACAGAGAGATCATTTGGGGGAGGATGGGACACTGGTGTGGCTCCCCTGCTGAGAGAAACAAGGTTTTCTACCTTTAACTCTTCTCTAACCATATCAAGCACTTACAATATCACACTGTAAACAGAAGTACAATAGAGAATAGTAGAGTAGAATAACAAAAACCATGTTTACATGGGGAATACTTTGAAATAGCAGTCATTGACTAGCAATCCCAATTATTTTCTGCACAGCTGCTCACATTCCAGAAAAAGAATGTCTTGTTTTGAATTAGGTTCAAGTGCTTCTGTGGGGAGTCTTATTTATAGATCAAAAGTATTTGCATGAATCTAATCAGGAGTGATACAAATTAATGTCTCATCGTAAACAAGTGCAAAGACTTCTAATGTTTCTCTAATATTCCCTTTGTCAGGTTAGAGAAGAAACTTACAGTTACTATACATGGGAGAAAGAGATTTGCGCTACTCTTCCTACAGTGTGCTGTGAACAGTTGTTTCCCATTTCTAGCATGTGGCAACATGTATTTGTTTACTGGTTTAGTGGGATACTGTTATGAGAAATATTTGTGTAGCCTGAGAATAAGGCACTAGGAATTCTGGCTTTACAGTAATTGTCTGTACTCTGTGAAGTAGGATAATGAACACTGCCTCCTTACCTTTAACAGTATAATCATCTTGAATAACCTGCTGTGGAAGATGAACTGACAAATTTGATTATTTTTGAGTATCCTGAATGCTTTGTACAAAATGTTGAAATTATTTCAAAAGCAGATAACCGGACCTGAGGTCTCTGTCTCAGCTGGGTGTCCTTTTCCTTACAGAATAGTCTCTTATACTCTCTCTCCCATCCCTTTCAGCTTTGAATTCTTACTTATGGTGTGCCTCAGCTGTAACCAGATGGGTGGAAGATGCCCGGTTCTAGACTTGCTTTACCCAGAACACTTTTGGTAGGTGGGAGATGTGGGTTTTAATCCTTCAGCTAAAGTGAAGCATTTTGGGATGCTGTACGTAAAGTGTGGATGGTGCTAAATCTTTCTCTACCTTTTTCCTTGTAGAGCATCTGGTTTTATAGTTGATCTCTGAGGGTGCCTACTAGCGGCTCAGGCATCGAGGTGCTTTTCACAATGGTGAGGGAGACATCTCACAGCAGAAAGCTCAGAGGTGCTTGTTTGACAGTGCCACAGGTGTGTTGGTGGAGACTGGCTTCATAGGTTTAGGATAACATATGTTAATTCCTTTTTATTGAGTGAGGGCCAGTAGTTGTCATTGGGGCATGCTACAGAAGTCTTCAGAGTGCAGTCAAATAGTTTGTGTTCAGCATAACAGAAGTGGTGGCAGGCAGGGAAAGGGATGAAATATTCCAAAGATAAGCCAAGTAAATTTTATAGTAGCATGCTGGAGGCTATAAGCTGGGAAGGTCTGTACTTCCAGGTCAGAGCAAAACACACACAATGAAATAATGGAAATGTCTATTAGTGACAGCCTGGACTAGAAGATTAGTTGCATATGAATTACAAACTTCTGAATTGGCAGTATTTAGACCTAGCTTGAATGTGAGCACTTGGAGAGGCCTGAATCTAAAATTGGCCCCCATGTTACAAGCCTAAGTCATAAATGTGGTGTTGCTGATGTCTGCTGTGACCAAGACTGAATTTTGTCTTTTGCACCACACAGATACATACTAATGTGCAGCTGCAAAAGAAAGAAAAACCCTGCAGCCAATGTTTATCCTCAAGAGACGGAGATATTTTGCTGTGCCACAAGCCAATGAATCAATGAATCTAAGGTGAACCTTGCAGTTAATGCTGAACAATTCTCACAAACCGAAGCTTTGGGGGATGATGAGGAGGCAAATTTGCAGTTTCTCCTTTTGCTTGGACGGAGCAACTATCACAGACGTTCCTTCCACTCAACAGCAATATTCTTTTAGATTTAGGGAGATGTTACTGTACCGGTTACCTAACAGCGGAAATCTGGAGGCATTCTTCTCAGTAACAGTACTTGAAACAGTTAACAGGTCTTTACCAGAAGTTGCTTGTACTTGCATGAGAAAATCTCTTCTTACAGTAGATAAATTTGATGTGAAAATAGGCTCCTCTTGGCTAATGTAGACAACCTTGCTGAAGAAAAATGTCTTGTTAAGGTGTGGAAGAATTACTGCAAATGGTTCTTGCAGATTAGAAGCACAACCCTGTGGTGTGTAAGGGACCCCTGTAGCGTATCTCATCCAACCTCCCCATCAAAGCAGAGGTGTTGACAGCACGAGGTCACGCCAGCTCTGGCTTAGTCTCCCTCATTTTGGAGACCTCCAGGGTGCAGCTTCTACCATCTCTCTGGGCAACCTATTCCACTGCTGCACTGCCTCCCCCGGGGGGGGAAAAGTCTGAGGCCAGTTTTTGAACCTCCCAGGCTGCAACGTTTCTTTTGACCCCTGTTCTTCTCTCCACTGATGAGAAGAGTTTGGCTCCATGATAGTTGTTGTTCCCCAAGCTGACTCGCATTCATTTTGCACCCACAGCAGTGATCCCCAGGAGCTTTTCAGCAGGGCTGCGGTCTGTTCCCAGTCTGTACTGCTGTGTGGTGTCAGTCTGGCCCAGGTCTGCACTTTTCTATTTCTTACGGGTAACCTTCTGTTGGCCCAGTCCTCTAGTTTGTCAAGGTTCCTTGGAGTTGACGCTCTACTATATGGCATATCATTCTCTCCCTTTCCAAGCTCAATATTGTCACTGTGTTTGCAGTGGATGCGTTCTGTCTCTTCCTTCAGTCTCCTGATAAGGATATCAAACAAGAATAACTCCTGGAGTTGCTCGGCTGTTTACAGGCCACCAGCCAAGCTGCTGATTTCATCTCTTTGGGCTTAGCGGTGCAGCCAGTTTACAGCCTGTCCAACACCTTTGCACACCTCGTGCTTCCTCACCTTCCGGGGCCTTGTCCGAACCGCAGTCTTTTGCCACAGGAGCGCGTTTGAGCTGGTCAGGCGTGATTTGTCCTTGGTGAATCCATGTTGACTGCACATAAATACCCTCTCCTTCATGTGTTTTTGTGCTTCTGTGTCTTTAATGTGAGATGACTGTCATGTTAGTAAATGCTAAAATAAACCAGTGTGTGTATGGATGATCTCTGTGGTACTGAATCCCTTCCTGCACCAGTTCCCCTTCAGTACAAAGAAGCAGGTTTTTGCTTGGATTTTATAGGGGAATGTAGAAAAATCAGCTAGAACATAGTTCTTTGTTTTTATAGTAAAGCAAAATGTTTATACAAACTAAACTGCAACTAAAATAAGCAGAATCCATATGTTAAGTCAAAATGTCATGTGGAAATCTATGCTGGTACTGAGTAGCTTCAGTACTGTAGTGGTGAGGCTTGTGATGGTTTGTAAAAGTTTTCCCTGAAAAAAACCATAACAAACCAAAGAAAATTGGAAAATTTTGCCTTCCCAGGATATGGAAGGTGATTTGGATGTATAAAATATGTATTACTGTTAGGGAAACATTTTTGTAAAACATAGAATACAGTGCTATCTGGCTTGGCTGCCTATTGTCTTATTCCTACTAAAGCAACCTTGAAAATTAGAGGAAAGAAGGAATTATATGAAAAGAGAAAGAACAGAATTTGCCTCTAGCGAAACATGTTTACAGTAACAGCTGCTCTCAGAGGAACTGCAGGATGTTCATAAAATAGTTTATTTTTTATCTGTATGGCTGGTAAAGAATCAAATCAATTGACTTAGATATATAGGAACCTAGTGTTAATGTTCTGATAAGCAGCTACGTTTTCCTAGTTGAGGGTTTTTGAATAACTTATGGATCTTTTAGAGTGAAGTGTAGCAATAGCTAACAAAAATAATCAGGATGCCATTTCCCCACTTAGTTACGGGGAAGGTTTGGGTTTTTTTGGTGCGTCATAGGCAGGCACTTACCTTTTTGGGGGCATTTGCACACTACATCTTATTTTGGAATCTTTTGTCCGTCTTACAGGACGGAAGCTGAGGTGTCACTGATTCAAAGTCAATTAAAATTTACTGGTTTTGATTTTTATAAATTCTTTTTTAAAAGCCTCTGTTTTTTTTTTTTCTGCATGATGTGTCAATTGTGCCTATCTTGTATAAATGCTATCAGCAAAAAACTAAATCACAAGCGAGAGTCTAAAATTCCTTTTATAGTTCACGTATTCAGTGCTGATGCACTGGCTAGATATGGCTATGACTGTGCTTCAGAATCAGCACTTAAAAATAAAACGAACTGAATTCAGTAAGCCCAGTTCTTTGAACTGTACAAAATGCTGATTTTTAGCTAAAAGCATATGTAGTATAAAAAACCCCAAAACAAACAACAAACATGTGGAGACCTCCTGGACACAGGAATAGATGCATGGGTGTCCTGGTTGTTATGTGTGTCTCTTGAATTTCCAGTTCCAGCCTTTACACTACTGGTAACTTTATGGAGGCTGTTATATTGCATTAATCTTTGCCTGCTCTTTTAAACTCAATTAAAGCTGCACTGCTTTGTCATGACACAATCTAATATCTCTGAGAAGACAAGGTATAGAAAACTCCAAAGGGTACAACAGCTCAGAAGCAGCTTAAGTTTTAGTTTTTTTTTCTTTTTTTTTTTCAGTTTGTATCATCAGAACATGTGATGAATGCAACATGATAAAAATTTGATTGGATTCCTTCTGTTTATTTGCTGTTAGAGACAAAATTTAAGCCTGAGCCTCTTGTCAACTATTGAAAATGGGAAAAGCCATTCCTTGAATACACATGTGAAGTTCTTGTTCATTTTGCTGAGAAAACTCTGAAGAGGTTTCAGACTAACATGTATTAGGAGGATTTGCACATTCTCTTCTCTGTGACCTTTCCTACAATGTTTCCGCAGTTGCACTTAAAGATGGCTTCATTTGTCCGTCACTGTGTTTGAGAGGACTTTGCTCCATTTTCTGAGCTTTTTCTGGACAAGTAGTGTTTATCTGTAGAAGACTGAGGTGCATTCTTCACAAAGAATATGTAGTACCAAGTTTGTTTTTTGACTGGATTTTTCCAATGCTTGTGAGATTTTTTTTTTGGGGGGGGCAAAGTCCCACTCACATTGTCAGCATTGAACACCTAATTTGGCAATTTTTTTTTTTTTAAATTGCCAGCCACAGACAGAATGTTCCAGGGGTGTGTTTATCCTATCAACTTACAAAAAAGAAACATATTTCAACATCAGTCTTTGTTCTTCACACTGCAAACTGAATCTTGTGCTTTCTACAAATGTTATGTTACTACACAGTGCTATTGTAGATTGCAGTGATGTGTACTGACTGCTGTCTTTTAAAACCTGTATATTTTTAGGTATGTATACAGATAACCAACGTAGATGTTCTAAGTACTCCTCAAATGCAGTGTAAAAGCATATAATGGGTTGAGGAACAAAAAAATGTGTGGATTAACAGTAATTTAACAGCTATTTAAATTAAGTTGTGATAAACTGCATATAAAATACAAATATGAACATTCTGAAGTGGAGAAATAAGGTGTAGCTCTCATGTATCACCTTCAGAGCCCTGCGCTGAAAGTAAAATAGCTTAATCCACTGTGATTTAAAATATTTGTAAAATATGTAATAAAAGTAAGGTATAGAGGTATTTGTTGTGTTTTATGATGTATTTAACGCTGTATTAGGTTTTGGTGCTGAAATACTTTCCATTTTCTCTAATAAATCCAGAATGTGCATTTAGTGCTATATTGCATATTTGTTGCTTCTGCTTATGACCCTGTTACTATCAGAGTCAATGAAATGAATCACTTGCAGAAGACACCCTAGGGACAAGTCCTCTATTAAGATGACTTAACAGGTCCTTCATGTCTCCGGGTTGTACAATAAGAACAAGTCGAAAGTCATCTTGGGTGGAATTTCTGGATGCAAAGGGTGTCTGAAATGTCCTTGGTAATTTTCTTCTTTTGAATTTAACGATTCGGTGTGTTGTAACTATGAGAGAGAAAAATATTTGGAATGATTCTAATAAACACTTACAGAATTGATGCCTGTAACAGAAGCATGTGGGTTAAATTAGTTTCATCTTCAAACTGGCTATAGATTATTAGGTGTGTATACCACTACGTGTCTCCAGAACTGAGTTTTTGTGCTCGTGCATTAAACATTGTGTTTGTCCGAAACGGACACTATTAATCCATTAAGGTTCTTATCGATGATCTACAGCTACGATCAGTTTTTTCTGGGTGTCTCCTAAATTGCACTGTTCTATAAATTTCCTGAGTAAATTACTATCTCACTTTCCTCCCAAAAGTGCAATGACTTAATACCTGCAGTATTTCCTCACAGGAGTAATCTGTGCTTACAAAGTCATTTGAGTAATTTGAGTGAACGAGTCACAGAAGTTAGACATTGCTTTTACAGGCCTTAGCTGGTTTTAGACTAGCCTTGCAATGTTTTGTTTTCTTGCAGCGCATACCACACATTCATTGTATTTGGACAAGGAGGACACAGTAAATATGTGCTGGAAGTGCTTGAATCAGTAACTGTTAAAGCTGAGATTTTTTGGGGATTCAGAAAAACGCATGTGGCCATGTAGAGGTAGAGTTTACTTTGCTGAAAAGGAGGTACTACAGGCATTTCTGGAGTGCAATGCAGTTGTGAACAATGTTCAGCATTATTGCAATGTAGTTTATGATGGGAAGTAATGAAGAAAATACTGTTTTACAGTGTTTCACTGTTACGGCTGATGCTTTCAGCTGTTTGTAGCTGAGAGGAACAGGATGGGTGGGAAGGAAGATAGAACAAAAGGTAAAAATGAAATGCAGTTAACTTTTTTCTGAAAGGGAGAAAAAAATCACTGAAAATGTTACAAATACATTTCTGAGACCTTTTCTGGAAAAAAACTGCTCTAGCAGGCACAAGTCTATGACGTTTGTTAATAGAAGACAGCTGAGTTAGTGTGGCTGTCAATAGAAGAGAAGACAGTATATATTTTATCTTCAAGAAGAAACACTGTCCTTTGGAGCAACTGTAAGAGGATCGATATCAAACAGTAAGGGCCTTTTTTTACTGCTTTACTCACTTGTTTTTTGTACACTGAGAGGATTTTTGCTGTGAGAGCGAAGTTCTAATCATAGCAGAAATGGCAAACTGAGATTTTAAGCTGGTGGCCTCCGTGTTTCTTCACAACTTGCAGATTTGGTTTTGCTTGTTGGCGATATGAGTGTTATCAGACTAATATTTCAACATAAATATTTATTTAAGGGTTTTTTAATGTACCATATATAGGCATCTGAAAATTCAAAGTTCCACAATCTTTAAAGAAATAATTTGAAATCTCTCTAGGGATAATTATATATGAATAAAATGTCTTTTGCTGCTCTTACATAAATACATTTAAAGGAAAGAAGCAAAAACTTTGTGTTTGACTTTGTTGTGTTCAAATGAGCGTAAATCAATCCTAGTAGATAGGCACTGATACAATGTTTTTATTTTTTATTGTATATTTCAAGTCTTAGGCCATATTAAAGGGATAAATTTTATTTTCATTTGTATTAGTCTCGTTTGGGACTTTAGTGTCTGACTCAAGGGCTGGGGAAAAAGGTATCATCTTCAGCTTGTTACTATCAAACTGGCGTCAATGTATTAGGAGGAGACATCCAGGTGTCACAGATTAGAGGAAGACTGGATGCCACATTCCTCAGAGCTCTTATTACTGGATAATATAAAACTAGAAAATACTGAGGTGCCTATACTCATGTTTGTTTTTTCTTTAATTCCCCCCTTCCTGATTTTTTTCTTCAGACTAAAAACTTTAAAACAATTGGACAGTAATTTGACTTTATTCTAAATCAGAGGCATACAGGCAGAATCACTTGAATCTCATTTTATTAAGTATGGTGCTCCGTTTTAAACTTGTGTAATAAATGTGAGATCACCTGAAAATCCACTACACTGAACATACTAGAGTGGAAGTCTGCCTCCTTGCTGGTAAAACAAGGGCAGTTGCTCTCGGCGTGGTGATTTTTCGTAAATAACTAAAGTTGGTTTTCCTCTGAGATTTTACTTTGTGAGATTTCGTGTAGATACTAGTACTGAAAACAAGTAGTGGTGCAAGTAATGCATGGGATGGTTTATTTTTCCCTGTTTTCCAAAGGTGGGAATACTAGATTTTTGTCAGTTACAATTGTAGATCGCAATAAAATAAGTCTTTGTCTTGTTTCTGGAAAAATCTGCAGTTTGCCTGTTCACGTTTTCACCTTGAGTTTGAGGCTGCTGCTCCGCGGCATTATGGCGGGATGTTCTTGGGGAGGCAAGGTGTTACTGGGTTCAGTGGGCCAAAGTTGATTGTTTCAGCGTGACCGCAGGAAATTTGCCATAGCAGAATAGCATGATGACATCCCCTTTCCTTGCCTTCCCTCTAATCTTCACCCATGAGAAGCAGAGCCTTCTCCCAGCAGAGCCTTTTCCCCATTGCCTAGCCCAGCTCCATCCTCTCAAGCCTCCCCTGTGCACAGAAAGGGCTGCCACTGCCCATCCGTGGCTTCCCTGCCTGTTCCTGAAGCACCTCTGTTCCTCAACTGGCTTCCTATGAGGTCTGTGTCAAGGTGTACACTGTTTTTTCTTTGAACTTCGTTTTATTTAGTCATGTGGAGACCTCAGCTGCCTCACTTGCTTGAACTGTCCTCTGACAGGGCTCTAGCATAGCTGGCATCAAGCAGTTCCGTAATTTTTTGGCAGCAGGTTGACAGGAGACATTACACAAATTTTCTAAAAAAGCCATATTACTTGAGTATTGTTGTTAAAATTCTTCTCTGCTAAAAACATAGGAATGTGCCTTATACTTCTGTGTATTACGATTCTGGAAACTAGCAGATCTTTTCTTTTAATTAACCTCTTCCAAGGAACGGGATGTAGGTGCATAAGGCGTGTGTATTGTTGAGATGGCTGATGCTCGGAGGAAACCTGTTGTAAATGCTTAGGAAAACTCTGAACAAGTGGGCTCTGAACAACACAAACCATAACCTTCTCATTGATTACTCGGACAGATTGAGCTGCTTTCTTTCCTCTCTTCTGTTAAAAATATTTTTCAGTTTTCTGATTGTCCCAGTGTATTTTCTAATGAATCTTCTTTTTCAACGTTGTTACTGAGGTATAGGCTCTAGGTCTCTGCTAGGCTAGCAATGGTGGTTCCACCCAGTGCTTACAGACTTTCTTTTTTTGTTTTCTGCATCTAACGTTCGTACACCAAAGCATTTCATTTTATACACAGTAAAGCTATATTAAAATGTAGTTTTGTCTTACTAGTAATAAATGGATCAACACTTAAAATGTTATCATGCTGTCACTTTGGTCTATATTTCAACAGTTCTGCTCATACTCTGTATCTGTCCTGATTGTTCAAGCATCTAAGAACAATTTGAGATAGCTTTCATGTAATTTTCAGGGGGAAAAAAGGTACAACATCTTTAAAGGTGTAAAAAATTTACAGATTATCAGAGTGTGCTCTGATATAAAAAGTGCTCCATGACATCAGACTTCTGAATTTCATGGAGGCATTCCCAGACGATTAGCTTAAAGGACTTCAGATGCATTTGTACAGCTCCAGCTATGATCTGTTTGAGATATGAAGCTCATGTAAGTGTTGTCATAATGTCAAAAATTAAGAATTCTGAAACTGGTCCAGACAGAGGAATGGTCTGGACAGAGGAATAGTTCACTTTGGGTATACAAATCTCCACAGGTTGTTTTATGGCATAAAAGCAAAGGACTTAGGTCACTTCCCAGAGTTTTCAGTGTTTGCCAAAATGACGAGGGTGTAGTCAGCAGAATTCTAGACCGTGGCTCAGCAAATTGTAGATTGCATTATGTTACGTTAGTCTGGGCTCTGCAACTTCGGGTCAACCAGCCGTCCTTGTGCTTACCTGCAGCAATAAATGGGAAATTGTTTCATAGCTCAAAACTGGGCTCTGTTTTGTTGGAAAGGAGACAGCGTGTCATAGAGCAGGGGTTTTGAGCCATTTTCCCTTATGCTTATCTGCTCATTATTGCAGCTCGTCTCTGGTTATCTCGGGTGCAACCTCAGAGCAATAGAGCTACCCTGCTTCTGAGCTGGTTAGGTATAATTGTTATTGTAAGGATTGTAATAAGGCTGCTTCAGATACATGGATCACCAAGCTTAATTCAGGTCTTAAAACAATGAGAGATGCTTTCTTGTACGTTTGTTGTTATATATTTGAGAATTAAAAAAATACTGTGTGTGGAGGAGGGGAGGCTATTGGTAGCTTTAGGAAATGCTTTTTATTTTATGATATATGTACTCATTTAGAATCTATGCAATGTTTTTTCTTTATTGCTGTTTTTAGAACAAAGGACCTTTGTATGAACTTTGTTTTACTACTTTAGTAAAAAGGTTGGAGCAGATGAATTGAATGAATGCCAACATTTTCGTATTGTAATTTGGTAACTGATTGTTCCAAGTTTTTGGAATTGTGAATGGTTCACTCTAATTAAACTTTCAGAGTAAGCAGCAGGTGTGATAAGTTCAAATCCGATATACAGATCCTTCTTTTAAGCAAGTATTTTCAGAGGAGAAAAGCCTTCTGTGCTTTATATTCCAATATTCAGTAATAACCAATACTCAGTATCCCCTGTAATTCTTTAAATCATTTTTCCATTTTTATTAGTTTCTTCCTGGAGTTTTTCTAAACCAGTTGTGTTTATCCTGATTATTTGCTCTTGCTATTTTCATATTCTGAATGTTGAAAGTTGACTTTAGATATAAGCGTTTTTTAGAAGTATCATTTTTTGCTGAATCTTTTCAGGTATATTGTATTTAAAAAAAAGTTTTGATTAGTTACTTCCAACACAAGTAATAAGAACAGCTGTAGTCTTTAAAGCTTTAAACAAAAAGGGTTTTTAAGGGCCAGGGTTTGATGGAAAGTCAAGCATGATGCAAGACGAATACTTGGTAGAATACAGATGGTCTAAATTTCTCATCCTTATAGAGTCTAGATTTCTTGTCCTTGCAGTTAATCTATAGTAGTACATTTTCAGCTGTAGAAACTTCTGAGAAATTAATCTTTAACTTCTCTATTTCATGATCCCATTTTTTAACCTCGATAATCATAAAGTAGCATCACAGTGAGAACTGTCTAGATTAATTGCTGCACATTTCTTTTAATAACATGGGATTTTTACAGTTACAGTTATGTTTTATATGGATGCTTTATTCTTATCTTTTGTCCATTTAAAAAACTTGAAAGCAATTAATGATCTTAGTGTAGCAACGTCCGCTTCTGAAGTTTATTATAAGTTTGCCTTTGGTTTAAATTTCAGTTTTGCAGTGGAACTGGAGAACTTGTCCATAAATTCCATATTCGTTATTTCAGTCTTTCTATTAAGGATATGGTACCTCAGATGTTCACATATTTCCATAAAGGTTGTCCACCTGTATTTACAGGTTAATGTCTGGTTTATAGCTACATGGCCTAGTACTAAAAAGATTGATCTTTATTTTCAAATAATTTCTGGAAGCTATATTTCTTTTTCTGAAAACACACTTGGTTGAAAGATTAAGCTTTTAAGGGAATTGCTCACAGAAAGACAACAATACTAGAAGTATTACAAATGGAATATTGATATGAAAAGCAGGCATATCAGTTCTTTGCTTTTGTTTTTAGATACTTTAGTTTCTGTCCCAACTTGGAGTAGCAGGTACAAATCTAGAAACAGTAATACTTTTAAATGAACATATTAATCAACTGGTCTAATGTCTAAATTGGAATACCTCTGGATTTAAATAACCAGTAAGTTTATAAAAAAAGCCTGTTGCATAAACCCAGTAGGAAATTTCAAATGAAGATATTTAAAGATTTAGACCCTTTATGCACACACATATATATAAAAAGAAATATAGACTTAGGTTATTTTAGGTCATCATATCAACAGTTGATCAGTAATAAGTATCTTCAGCGTACTTTTAGATCATGGTACACATAAAGTAAGGTGAGTTAGTTGAGAATCTTATTTCCATTACTTCTCAATTTTTAACTCCATATTCCATCATTCAGGTCATACTTTGTCAGCTTAACTGCTTTTTAAAGTAATGTTTGATTGACATGTGACAATTATCCATATTACTGCCTGGTATCATCCACAAGCAGGATGTGTGCACAAACAGATGTGATCTGAACAAAGGCAGTGTGCGAAGTTGGAATAGAAATGTCTTTTAAGGCAATTAATTATTCATTTTTTTCACTTTGTATATATTACCTTTATTGTATGCTTCTTATCCAGTTTTATTGGAAAATAGGTTTTCAAAAAGTAATTTATTGTTTAAAAATTATCAAATTTGGCATGTGGGCATAATTTTTTACAGTGAAGAGATAATTTTCTATTCCATCCTTTCATTACCTTGAGATAATAACTTCTGTTTCTGCAAAACTTGGGTGCAAAGAGCATTACTTTTACAAATGCTACATAAAGATAGAGAGTAGCTAAATAGTGTTAGTTTAAAAAGGTTTACTTGTTAAAAATACCTCTTTGTTTTGCATAGAGTATTTGTGATGTTTGATGGAAGTCAAGTTTGAAACATATTTTTTGAAATTACACTTTTAATAATGTAAAATATTAAGTTCACAGCATTTTCTTTAATTTTCACATGCAATGTTAAATCATTATTGCTGTGATGTTCACTTAGCTATGATGATAATATGTTGCATATGGAAATAAATACTGCTGCAAAATGCTTTGGTTTTTCAATGATCCAGGCACTTGAGTACCAAAGACTTGCAGATATTTTTTTTTTTATAAAATGTTCAAATATCAGTAGTTGCTGTTGCTCTTGGGATGCTGAAAAGATGCATTTAGTTTAATATTATCTATTTAATTTTGATGGAATGACAATCGAGAAGGAAGTTTCTTTGTAATGGAGACTCCCAACAATAGTTCTTATAATTGGTTTCGGGCATGGCTTTTAGTGTATAATAGAGGTCAGATATCGATCTCAGTAAAATAAAACTTTCTATGGGGATCATTAAATCATTTAGTCTTTGCTGGCATCGGTGTAAGTTATTACTTAACTTGTCATTGTTATAGCCAAAATTTCCTTTGAAATCATTTACTGCTCCATGGGATTTTTAACTGTGCTAATTAATATGATTATTGGTTACTTCCTAGTAATTAAATATCTAGGATGACTTTTGGGATCTTGTGCCATTGTCCATTAATCTGTCATTTACAGTAATAATATCCAAGATGTCAGTATCAATTGAACCTTTATAGACTCACTATTATTAATTTATGCTATAGCTATTTCAGTCCTTAGGATGTGCGGAAAAAAGTATCCTACCTTCTGCGATCAGAAATTGTGTCCTGGATCTGTAGCCACCCATTTTTTTTCAGGTTTATAGGAGCTTTTATGGATTCTTAATTTTCTGTTGTTTAGTTCAACATTGTCAAATTTAGTATTTTTAATAAGCAACAGACTGTTTAAGGACTAGGATGGAATGAATGATTTGCTTTTGGAACAGTGGCAGATGCTTTGTTGCCTTCTGAACCTGTTGTCTTTCCACTGTGTGCTTCTCCAGCTTAACACGCTGGGACAAAAAGAGCCCGTTAGAAATGGCAGTCTGACGTCAAAACCGAAGGCGAAGAAACAGCGATTTTCTCCATTACCAAGTCTGACCAATGCAACTTCTAGAATTGCATAGATAGCCTGTGTTATAACATTGGATAGTGCCTGGTACGTAGAGATCAGAATGCAAGGTGTCAAGAAGCGTTTATTTTAATGAGTTGATTGTTGTACTTATAAAAATGTTTTCTTTAAACTGCCAGTAAATGTAACTTCTGAATGAAGTGAAACACTTTTTGAGGCTTAGTATAAAAGGTCTGAGGTTGCTATGTTTGCCTTACACAGAAGTCAGATATGCTTAATATTTAAAAGCAAAGCAGGTTTCTGCAATATTAGAGTGGTGTTTGGGTCTTTACTTGTTGTAAAGTGAACAAATTATAAAAGTTTGTAATTTTCCAAGCTTAATATTTCCATTTCCTTCTAAGGCATCTGGCTGCTGTAATACTTGAAAATCTCGTACCCATTTAAACTTTGTTTTTATAAAAAAAAAGATAATTGTATCTTATATTTGAAAATGTATTATCAAGGTTGATTGCTGCCTAGTTGTATATTTTTCATGGAATGTACATCTAATGGGAAGTGAAAGTTTTAGTTGCAATTTTTTTTCCTTTCTAAAATATGCTAATATTTTTAGAGTTTATAAATACCACACCATATAATTGCCAAGCTGTATGTGTTCTTGCAGATAGATTTCAAAGCATCAGGTAACAAGCTTCAGGGAGCAAACCTTAGCTTCAAGTTGCTGGTGGAACTGCTCCCAGTGGTATCCGATCATGAAAGCGTTCTCCTCACCGGTGCGAATGTAGACAAGTTGAGAGAAGTGATTTGGGGGAATGCGTTTTCACCCAGAAGGCATGGCAATGGAAAGAAAATATTGAGGACAAGACAAGGGATTTTTTGCTGTGTAGCTACTACTTGCCCTTTGATCTTCCTCAGTTAGAGTAGCTTTTGTACAACTTAGGATGATCTTCGATTTAAGGAACAGGTGTACTGAATATTCTTTCTTCATAGAAACATAGAATCATTAAGGTTGGAAAAGACCTCTAAGATCATCAAGTCCAACTGTCAACCCAACACCACCATTCCTACTAAACCATGTCGTGAAGTGCCACATCTACACGTTTTTTGAACACCTCCGGGGATGGTGACTCCACCACCTCCCTGGGCAGCCTATTCCAATGTCTGACCGCTCTTTCAGCAATGGAATTTTTCCTAATACCCAATCTAAACCTCCCCTGACGCAGCTTGAGGCCATTGCCTCTCATCCTATCACTAGTTACTTGGGAGAAGAGACCAACACCCGCCTCACTACAACCTCCTTTCAGGTAGTTGTAGAGAGCAATAAAGTCCCCTCTCAGCCTCCTTTTCTCCAGACTAAACAGCCCCAGTTTCTTCAGTTGCACCTCGTAAGACTTGTTCTGTAGACCCCTCACCAGCCTCGTTGCCCTTCTCTGGACACGCTCCAGCAGCTCAATGCCCTTCTTGTAGTGAGGGGCCCAAAACTGAACACAGTACTCGAGGTGTGGCCTCACCAGGGCCGAGTACGGGGGTGTACTGTGCTCTTACAGGCATTTCACCTACGCTTAGCTCACTCCAGTGCAATAACCTGTCTGTGTGTAGCCCATTTAAGTGTTATGTGTTTTCAAAGTCTCTAGCAAGGCAATCCATCAACTCCCTGTCGGGGTGGTTCCCAAGTCAGGAGATGGGACTGTGCGGGTGGGAGAGTGCGACAGGGGCCTTTCTCTGGGCACCTTGGGGCAACCTGTGGTGGACTTGGTGATGTTAGAGATCAGATGTTCTGTTTTCTGCTGCAAGGAAGGAAGAGGAGATAAGCAGATCTAGCACTGGCATGCAGGGAGACTAGCCCTGTCAAAGGAGAAGGACAAACAGCTCTTGATACAAACGATGAGTGAGTTCCCAACAAGCTCTAGTCTGTGCTGGAGAAAGCTTGACTCTGGATATTTCTTCTGCCAAGGAGAAGTAGCTGCCTCTTGTCACCTCCCCCTCTGACTTGTTTTCCAAACCCAGAGCATGCTGTCTGGAGGAAAGAGGCCGGAGACCTAGATCTGAGCATCTTAACCTGTAGCATGTATCTGCATGTGCGGGAAAATGGACGAGGTCATGCATTTCCACACTTGTATACCACCAATATTTACTAAAGACACGATCTGGTTAGTATTAAAACAACTGGGAGCAGACTTTTTTTTTCCAACCTGGAATTTTATTAATGAGCTAGAATGGAAATTCTTGCACAAATGGAGAACAAGATTTAGAAAACCTTTAGCCGTGCATTTTCTAGGGTTTTTTTCCCGATGGACATTTTATAGCAAAATAATAATTCAAAATTAAAGTCCTTAATTAACAAGTGAAGAACTGACCCAACGCCAGCAAAAACTGAATCACTAATATTTTAGGCCATCTGTTGTAGAATTGTCAGATAATTCAGAATTTGACATTTTACTCCCTTTGTACAGAGAATTTTCGTCTAGATCTTGACACAGAGAATCCAGATATGCAACGCTGTCAGATAAAATAAAAGCACATGTTGTACTTTTGGTCTATTTTAAGATTCGATTTTTCAGAGGACAGTTTTTCATTTGTTTTTGATCTGTAATATGATTGCAAATATACTTGTCTTAGAGTGTTGAACTCCTGATGTTATTTATTCAAGCCAAAGACATTTACATTTTCAAATCTCATTATATATGGGGAGAGCTGTTCTTCAATTATATTGAAAATATTCAGGAAAAGATTGCAGGGTCTTTATCTTTTGTGGGCAGTTTTTGAACGACTTCTGGAGAAATAATACCAGCAGTCAAAGCAAGTTTAACATTTACCTATCCTTGATAGAAATTAGTGCTCCAGTTCCCATGTTTTTCCATATATGCAGATTTAGTAACTTTTAAGTTAAATATAGTTTTACCTGGTTTAAAATTTCTTTATGTACAAAAAATTAAAACATAAAGATCATGGTGTTTATCAAGAGACCTTAAGATGTACTCTGCTTTCTTTGTTCTTTACATATGAAAATCCATGGTTGTGTTGTAGATCAGTGTTTGCGTTTGGTTTAAGTTCATTTGTTTGAAGAGGGTTTTAAAAACTAAGATTTATTTTGTTGGCTACTTTGTTGTCTCAGTGAAAAATAGTAATTGATCAAAATACAGATAAAGCTGTGATCAGTTGAATAAGAAGTGGCAGAGTCATGTGAGCATACTGAAAATAAATTGGAAACAAGAAGCTGAACAATATCGATGGTGAGAAACATATTATTATATGAAATTATTATTTCATAAGATTGCATAGACATCATGCTAAAATAGCACTCAACAATGTTGCAAACTAAATCATTAGAAAGTAGTAAAACAATACTTCATTTATTCCTTACTTTTGGGGAGGCAGAGATGGAAGTGCATCAGTTTTCAGCAGCTCAACTAACTGAAAAATAAATTTGCAGCTTTGTATATTTCTGACCCTTTGGTTTTCAATTAGTTAAGTATACTTTGTTACCGACCTCTGAATTGCAGCAAATAAGATGATGAGTAAGTTAGTGAGGCAATATGTCTAATGTTCCTTTACTAAACACCCGTAAAAGGGTACTGAGTGTCTTTGATAAAATATTAGAAGAAAATTCGAATTTTGATGATATTTCTACTCTTGACATTGTAGGATTTATTGACAGTTATTTCACTTCTTGCTTGTAGCAGGTAGAAACAGAATGTTTCAGTGAAGGGCTTTGAGTACTAAGCTTCTGTTCTGATGTTTTTATGTTTTATTTGAAGTTGTTGGGTTTTGCTTTTGGGTGTTTTTTTTTTTTTTGAGTCAGGAGAGCTCGTGCCGGGTTTTTTGGCATTGCTGCAGTTCTAACCATCATATTCCAGGTACAGTTTAGCAAAGTTGCTGCAATCTCTCTTCAGCCATGGATTCCTGTTACAATGCTCTTCACGCTTGGCCTGGTGGCTGTTGACCTCTTACGTATGTGAGTTGCTCATATTATTTTGGCCCAAATGAGTTGATGAAAGTTCAGGTTAGGCAACTTGGAGATCTCTGTAAAGGGGTAGCAGACACATTCTTCCCCACATACAATAGGTCAGCACTTCAGGCAATGTAGAAGATATTTTCAGAGTTAGAAAGTCATTTTTTCCTTCTTCCTGTAGAGCATTACAATTAATTACTATACAGACTGGGGAGGAAAATATCTTGTTTCTTAGTAGAAGTGCAATACTAGAATCTCCTAGGGTTTGTTTTAGAAGGAGCATTGGGATTGTCTCCTCTGAAGTTTGTTTTAAATTTGGTATTTAGAAAAGCTGCTTTTGGTTTTGTCTCCTTTGTTTTCTGAAGACAGGACAGTATTTTCTGGCTATTTAGGTTCAAATATGAAGCTTTGAGACTGAAGTATTTCAGTGGAGATGCTAATACTGCAAAAGTGAAGAAGAGGCAACCTGTAACTAGTTCTGAATCACTTCCATACAGGCTCTCATATTTAAAAGGAGAACCAGAATTTCACTGTGTTCTTACCTCTCCTAATAGAGAACTGAGCTGCTAGTCCAGTCAGTCTGCTGGGCTTAGGAGCTTTGGTTTCCCAGTTGTGTAGCTAAAAACCATGAAGGAGCAAGGAGGAGGAAGCAATAGCCTGCGGAGAGTTCAGGAGTTACCTTGAGGAGGAGGAGGTGAGGAAGTTGTAGTGAGGAGAATAGAGGACAGCAAGTATCATGAAGCTCCAAAAAGGAGGCAAATGTGAAATAGTAGGGTTTCCCAGCTATGGAAGCAGATTCCAAGAGCATTTTTTTGCACAGTGATTCCTGCAGATCTGACAAACACGCTTTATGAGTAGTATTTTTGGAGTAGTTCACCTGCACAAGAGTTATGAACAACTTGGACTACGGATAATCAAAAGTAGCACAGTGAGTCTTTCACGTGAGAAATCTGTATTTTAGCTCCTGGATGCGATACTGAAAAACTGTTTTTTCTCCAGGAACTCTGATTCCATCCAACTATCATTCATTTGACATTACTGGAGTAGCTCATAGTACACCAGAAATTCATGGGAAGGTCATCTAATTTATGTAATTTTTTGTCTAGACCTTTTAAAAAGTCAACGTTGAGGCAGAATGTGCCTTGGAAAGCAGCGTAGGACACTACTGAGGGACCTGCCGATGGGTGTTGAGTGGATGTCTCCTCTTGTTCTTGGTGACAGTGTGACACTCATAGGCAAGAAACGTCATGATTGCCTCTGACAGGAGATCAATACACTGAAATCGTGCAAGAGTTTCTTGAAGAAGCATATTCAGTATACAGTGACACAGTATGCCACCACCATGTCTCTACTACGAGGAATAAGTCTTACTTTGGTTGTAGTCGTCTACCTGGTAACTAGTTACAAGGTTTGAGGATGTGAATTAGCAGCTTGGGTGCTGGATATAACGTGTAGCGCTACTTCTCTTTTCTCACATCCTTGGCTTCCATCCAAAATTCAGGAACAGGTTTCTTGAGAAATGCGAACAACTTTGTCTAGCTTTCAGTCATTTTACATATTTTCGAAAAGTCTTTACTTAGTTTGTGAGAGAGTAATAGATTCAGGGGCTTGACCTTATCTTCAAGATGTAAAATGTTATGAACTCAAGATAGTTTAAAACTTTTAGATAAAAACTGCTCTCTTCAGTACCAGGAGCATTCTAATTAATCAAGAAGAACTAACCTTCAAGTTGATATGGGCTGGAAATTTTATTTCCTCGTGTAGCATAGGATTGAAATGAATTTCTATTAAAGACTATTACGGTCTGATCACTTTGCAGACCAGCTGCCAAGTGCACTTCTTGCTTGATCTTTCTTCTGTAACAAGATACAAAACAGCATATGTGCTCAAATAAGGAAACTGAAAATAGCAGGGTGCATATACAGCTCTTCCCAGGTATGAGAGAGAATGTAGTGTGAAAATTTATAGTTACATCAGTTATATTGCGGAAGGATACTGACATACTGTGATGAATGTAGCTGCACTAAAACATTTTTGGAATAAAACGTTTGTTGCATTTGGACGGACTTATTACGCCAGGTTTGTGGTACACGTCATGTAAGGGTCTTGCATCCTGGCATGAGCATGAAGAAGCTTTCTAAGATTTCGAGCACCTACCTAATGATTCCAGCGCATGCAAACAGAATTGCCTGTTTGTCTCCTTCTGCAAATTTTTGAAATTGTTTTCCAGTAAAGATACAGTAATTTCGCATTGAAGGGCACCTCGAAAACCAAGCGAGCTGCTGCTCAGTGACATGTGAGAGCTCGAGTGTGATTTTTGACTAGAGAGATAAAGAACACGATTCCCAAATTTTTAAGGCTCTTTCTCTTGAGAGAGACTTCATCTCAGCACTGTGTGTGAACAGAAGAGGGGAAGATCCAGTGTAAAAACTACACCCCCTGTATGTCTCTGAAAAGTAGATTTTGTAGAACTCCATAGCAAAGCAGCCTGCAGTGACTCTAGTTCTCTCCTCTGCCTTTCAACTGCTGATTAAAAGAAGGAGCAGATGAGCTTAAATACAGAATATAGACAAAATATAACCAATTTGGAGAATGAGTACTGTATGCTAGTGTTGCTTACAATATATTGTATCACGCACAATTGTCAGTTAGTCTCAGATGTGGGAGACTATCTAATTGTACTTTTAATTCTGTGCTTCCCCACACTTAATTGCATTAAAGGATACCATATCCTAGCCACTAGCATTAATCTTCTACATAAACTATTCCTGTAATTGCGATGGAGATTGCTTATAGAATTTAGCAAGGTGTGAAAATGCTCTGTATTACTGCGGGTGAGATGGGAGTGCAGTTGGCTGGAAATTTCTTAATGAAATGTCATGTCGGAAAATGTAGATTGACACGCAAATGTGGGGAAAAGAATTGCCAATTAAATAATTTCTCTAGTTGAGTACGACAGTGTTGATTGCAGGAAGACGGTCAGTGACGCCTTCGAGGCTAGATAGCCATTTCCACGAGCCGAGGGGTGAGGGAGCCACAGTGGGAAACAATCTGGTGACTATACTTTCAGGTAGTTTTGTAGAGTTTAGTAGTATTTTCTGTTTTGCCAAGTAGGTATTCTGATAGCTGGGGATTTTTTACGGCTGCAGTTTACAGCACTTGCAAGCTGATTTGGATCTGTAAAATGTAGCGCTGTGTTGTGGACGAGCCTCCATGGCTGCCTCCTCCCTGGCAGGGTTCAAGGCCGGGTTGGACAGGGCTTTGAGCAACCTGGTCTGGTGGAAGGTGTCCCCTGCCCGTGGCAGGCGGGGTGCAACTAGGTGATCTATAAAGTCCCTTCTAACCCAAACTGTTCTGTGATTTACAGGACTGATGGGAAAGGTGCGAAGTTTGACAAAGATGGCGTAAGTTAAAAATGTAAATGGTAATACTTGTAATGAAAATGGAACATGTCACTTGTTTGCTCTCTTATCCAGCCTTATGACCAAGTTTTTATTGCTTAGTAAGGAGGGGAAACATTTAGCCAATGTCTAGTATTACACTTCAGAAGGATTTTTTTATTCTTAGTGTAGCTATACCTGCTCATTATAGAAACTGACCTTTCTGACCCCATGAACTTCTAAAAGACTTATGTCTCAGATATATAATTTACTGATATCAGAATTGGCGAACAAATGTACAAGTGCTATTGCTAAATGTTATTAATGATCATGTACAATTTGTACAATTCTGTATCTTTTTAAAGTTGATTCCTGGGAAACACAGAGTAAATGCAGGTGATATTTACCGTTTTGCTATTTTTAGGCGGTGCAATTGTCTTTTATTAAACTGGGAGAAGGCAGTGCATTTGGACTGCATTTTTTAAAACAAAAATACGTATGTAATTTATGTATGGCTATGTACAATTCTTTAAAAATACACTTGTAATTGATGTGCTACTAAAAAAATGTAGTTTTACTGGGACACCTAAGTAAGCAACAGTTCACCCAGACCATGTATCTTTTATTCTGACTGGAATGAGTTGCCACAGTCTTAAAAGTAGAAGCTAGAGTAGCAGAGCGTTGTCCTTGGGATTTTCTTTTTTCAACCAGAGCATAACTGAAGACACAGTCTCTAGAAATCTATTTGTGCAAAGTGGTTTGTTATTGTTCTTCTTCTAGTAATTGAGGAAAAATTATATCCGGAATAGTTACTTGGTTAAACAGTTAAACTTCCAGTCTATAAATCTCTAATGTGTATTCTAATTAACTGAAAGTATTACAAGATTAATTCATACTTAGCTGTTTTAAAAATGCCCTATGTGAAGGATATCAGGTGTATCCAATATAGTACTGTAGTACTCCACATTTTGAAAATACAAGATGTTAGCTTTTTGTATGAAAAACGTTTGTATTCTGAGGTTTGTATACAGTATAAAAAAGCCTGTTGTTGTGATGCTGATATGGCTGATGGTATGTTGCTCCCACAGGGCAGTAACATGGGCAAACTAAAGATGTGACCAAGAATTGTATTTGCCTTATATGAATAAAGTTATTTCACTAGAATACTTCTTAAGTACAAAAGCCATTTTGAAGAACTGAGGTCAAATTGTAGTATTTAAATATTGCACAAACAATTTACTATGCAAGTGGAAAGTAAAGTATTGAGTCTCAAAAAATGTTTTCCTAGTACTTAACATGCTTGCTTACAGCGACATATGTGCACGTGTACAACATACGGGGCTTTCTGGTGCAGCGAAAAAACCGACACAGGTCCCACAGTTCTCCTAAACTTTGTTAGCTTTAACTATCTTTCTAACCTAAATGTCTTTAGGCATGATTTCTTACCCCCTTTCAGAATATAGCTTCTTTCTTTTTTCCCCCATTCTTTCTGTTCCACTGAACAAGCATAGGTTAGTTGAATCAGTAATTTTAATCTGTAAAGCACAGGTCGTTGGACAGCCGTGGGCTGCTTCTAATGGTAGGAGACCTGTGACAGAGGAGCTCGTTTCACATGTGGAGTACGCACGCAGTCTGTGTGCCTGGCATTCTGATGTGGGTTTGTATCTGTCTTAGAGAAAAAAAATTAAGGGCAATAAATCAATAAAAGGTTAAAAGTAATCTTTTCTCCCTGCTGGTTTGAATCCTTTCTAGCAATGGAGATTCATGAAATGCACCAGTAATTGTTTCCTTTCCTAGAGAATTCATTAACTGAGGCATTAGCCTTTTTATTGTCATGAGCGATGACTAATTCTTTGCATCCTGTTATGCTTTCTCTGGTGCGTTAAAATATTAAATATGTATTATTAATTTTGAGTTTCTTTTTCAAATAATGAAAATGCTGTGTTTTGAATTATTTTCTGTAGCGGTAGTTGAGTTTCACTGCTATTGTCTCTCAAAATCTGGAAGATTTTGTTTCATTCATCTGCACAGTTACTGTCTCTTATGTCCAACTCTCCAGAAGGGAGGGAGGCTTTCAGCTCTTCAGCCTGCCCATAAAAAAAAAAAAGAAAATTGTGTGGAGATCGATCTTCTTTCAATGTCATTTTGTTTCATTTCAGACTTCAAGAAATACAGATGTTTTTAACACTGGTCTAACAACCCACTTATTTGACATTTTAAAATGGTTTTCGTTTGGGAGTTTTAAGGTACTTTGTAACACAGCAGGTATCAAGGCACCTCTGTGTACTGGGGTGCGTCTCTGTGTGTTGCTTTACCAACCGAACCAGCGGTGGATGAAGTGAAGATTGCACCCACTGGGTTGTAGATCTCAGGCCTGAGAGCGAGAGGCAAAGCCAGGAATTCTCCGTATGAGTGAATCAGGTTCAGAATTTAGGACCACACCAGTCTCTTCATTTCCTTTAAATCTGATCATGAGTAAGATTGAGGCTTGTCACAGTGCAAGTCTTTCTGAAGAAGCTTGTGCTGAATACCTGAAATGAAGTTTTTGATGAGAAGCGTGGCTGTAACGTTGCTCAATGAGCGAGTATTTTCTGACACTAAAGATATCTTTTTAATTTTCCGTAAAATGTAGATGTCTCAGCCTTTTTTCTAATTTTCTAATCATAGTTTGAGATTCTGAATCAAGTTTTAATCGTGACCTAGAAATCTGAGTTAGCAGAGATGCTTCCCATCTGTCTGTAGTCGTACACATCTGCAGTAATACATTTTCAGTAGTAAGTAATTTTTGGCTTGTGGACAGGCCTATAATTGAGAGAGAATGTTACAAAGGAAAAAAAAAGCTTTGGAAAAAAAACTTGTGGTGAAGACAAATATCTTGTAAAAAGCTTATAATAACAATGACTATCACAACCTCTTCTACTGTTTTCACCATATGCCCTGTCAAAAAGGCCATTTTATAATCTTGTGCCATAAAAACAATGGCTTATGATTATCAAAATATTACACTACATTTTGGAAGATGTTTTATTTGGTACTAAAGTAATTTGACTGTAAATATAGAATAGTACAAAAAAGTTATTCACAGTATAAAAAGTAGTGGACAATAGGTCAAAACCCCATAAGCTTTGTTTTTGATGACAGAAGGCATTCTTGGCCTTATTTTGAACACTTTTATCAACAGCAAAAACACCCTTCACTGATAAATATAGTAAAAACTGCTGATGTGATTAAAAAAAAGAGGAGATGGAAGTGCTGCAGAGCAATCAAGTTTGCTTTTGATAAGCTGTACTCTATCAAATTGTGTTCAATTTTTAGGTTGGAAATACAGAATGAGAGACTGTCAGCTGTATTCACGGGGCAGAGAACCCCATCCTGAAAAGAAGTAACTTTGTTTGCACTGGTGATGAATAAACTGCTGCACCAAGTGCAAAGTGTTTTCATCTTAGGTGTGGTCCCAGAATGTGTCCGAGGACTGTGAAGGAGATGGGTAAAAGTTCTCCTGCATTGGACGTTGGTGTAACTGCTCCTGTAAGGCGTTGTCTTGTTCTAGCGCTTGCAGAATGGTACTTCAGTGACTTGCTGTTGAATTTAAGGATGCAAAGGTTTGACACAATTTCGGATCAGAATCGTGACTTTCTAGGAGAGTATCAAGGAGCTTGGTCTCTTCTGCAGGTAGACCAAGGGATGGCTTGGTGATACCTAACAGGTACCTGCACAGAGAACATCGGGGAGATCTTCCATCTGCCAGGCAAAGCTGTAAGAAATCTGATGACTGGAAGTTTGAGCTAAACTGACAAGCAAATCTGGCCAGTAATAAAGGATATTTTTTTTTGTTGGAAGAGCTTACCATGTGCTATGGTGGAGTCTATGGCACTGGCATTTTTTAACTATGATGATTTTCTAGGTGTCTGTTATGATCTTTATTGGAGAGACTGTCAGTTTGATGATTCCAGCAGTGTCTGTTAGGCGTAACAGTACTAACTTGTTTCAGTTCAATTTTGTCTTAGGATGTCTTTTGTGCATCCCTGTGAGCTGTGGACCGCACTTTCTGCATGGCTGGATCAGTCCATTCTTGTAGTATATCTCTGCGTTTCCTAGGAGTGTGAGGTGTGCCCACGTGTGGGAAGGGATGGCAGGCCCATCTGTCCTGTGTCCTGTCTCCAAGAGTGGCCATTAGTGGATGCTTAAGGAAAGTATGGTGTTTGTTCTGCTCTTGTTCTTCACGAAGCATCTCCTTTCATGGCAACTGTTGGATGCTGAGCTAAATGGACATCTGGTCAGCGTAACCCAGTGCAGTGACTGCTGTGTGTGAGGACAAAGCAGCATGCACTGACATTTTTCTTGCCCTTGGAATTTACCTGCTTCCGCGTTCCTGGCCTGGGTTTGCATCACGGCTGTTATTGTGACCATTGATGGGTTTTTCCATAAACTTGTCTAATTCCTTTTAAGAACCACTTAAAGTTTTGCCATCCGTGATACCTGTGACACCAGATTTAACAATTTAATTACACACTCCATGACAAAGCTTCCTGTTGTTTTTAATATGCTGGCTTAGTCTTTCACTGCATGCTCCCTAGACGTTGAATTGAGACATGCTGCATATTTTATATCCATTTGTTGTATTCCCTACAGCTGTGTCTTTGTCTGGCTGGGTAGTACCTGTGCATTTCTTTTTCTTCTTTCTCAGCAAACTATTCCGTGCCTTGCACCGTACTTACTCCCTGTCCTGGCACTTCTTCTAGTTCTCCATCTTTTTTGTTATAGTTGCATCTTGGGTTTAGGTAATGCTATTATAATGTTTGGGGTTTTAGTCCTTTTCTGAATAGTATCTAACATTCTTTTTGGCATCTAATTCAGTAATCGCTTCACTTTTGTGATTAATTTATTGATCTTGAAGCTCCCTATACAGTTTCTCTTAGACTGTACTGACATCTAATGGTAAGGCAAAGTGGCTTAACGATACTTAATGGCAAGATAAATTATCTGACAGGCAAATATAATTATATATTTTCTTCTTAATTAAGTATTATTTTTTGTAAGACAAGGTGGTATAACTTCAATTTTTGCACAGAAAGTCTGACCTAATACTTTTTTTTCTGGCAATTAATCTCTTTTTGTTCTGCTCTTTGGGCCACACTTATTTTTAAATGTAGTTTAAATCTTGGCAAGAGTAGTTTTGGGTGCAGTGAAAGTGATGTGATGGTTTTATACTGCAGAAGTCTTTAGTATAAAGTCGCAGTATCTCCAGAAAAGGATAGCAGCATGAAATAAAATGTAAGAACAAATACTGTCCTGCAGAACTTCGGAATAGGATGTTCTGGTGGTGTTGTAGCAGCCTTACTATTGCCACACTTTGAAGAAACATGCAGACAAAAGTCTTTGTCCTCGTTTTCTCATCCTCCTATTTGAGGTTCCTCTATATGTGTAATTGGGCATTTTTCAAACTCCGAGTGATAAGTACTGTTGAATAGTACTTTTGAACTTTAGAGAAAAAAAAAGAGTTCAGATGTTAATCTTACTGTTATATTCTATGTTTAGGTGCAGTACGCTGTAACTTCAGCGAGACATAAGTATCACCTAACTTTTGCTATGAACCACCAGTTCTCTGATCCAAATTTTTTTTAATGCAGAACCATTATTACTACTACTGACACTAGAAATGTTCAACTACAAATTGTAGAGCTTTTTCAAGTAGAATGTTTCTCTCATACATTATCATCTTTATTTTTCCCTTTCTTGGAGTTAGAGCCTATTTCTTGCCATAGCTTCAGAAAATTGATTTCTTTACTATATAATTGCACACTTGCTGTTGTTTGAACATTGTTAATTTCTCTGACTTACATTTTAACATGTCATTTTACTTTCTGTTTTTTATCAACTTGATACTGTCCTCTCTTTTGCTAAACACAATACGTTGTTCTATACTAAAGAAATATTTTGAAATTTAGGTAAATTTACTTTTCTCAGTAATAGCTTTTGTGCAGTCTAAGTTGTCTTCAGCATATGTCGTAGCCTGTCCTTTTCCCAAAAAAGAGGAAATCCTGAAACTTAAAACTTAACTTCTAAGGGACATCAATAATTGTTGTAGACTAATTCTTATTTGTGGGTTGAGCATTGAGTTAAGTTTACAGAAAAGCTTACTGTTTCATGCTTTGGGAAGAGTGAAGTCCATAAAATGGATTTCAGAATTCCAGAGCTTATGGTTTAAACTTGTACTCTGGTGCTCTGTTTTTAGCTGCACAAGCTGGGGAACCAGTTGTGGCACAGAAGGTCTCAAATGCTAGGAATATCTGACATCCAGCCATGAAGCTGGTATGCATCCTGCAAGTCCTTCTGGTTGTTTCCTTGTAGAGATACTCGAACATCCATGGGCAGAGGAAGATGAAAAAAAGCCTAAAACCTGTTTTCTGGTTCTTACCTTTTCAGGTGAACAAGTGTGAGGTAAGGTTTGCATATTAGTGGTTGTACAGTTGCAACAGTAGTTATTGCAGAAGGCATCCTCCCATCTGGCGAGCAGCCCCAGTTCCTGCGAGTGTACTGTCCAGCTCACCGATGACTGTCACAGTTTTACCTTGAAATCTTAGGTATGGTTGACTTGGATATAAGGAAGAAATTTTCTGTGATGAGATGAGACACTAGAACAGTTGGCTGGAGATTGTGGATACCTCATCACTCGAAGTGTTCAAGGTCAGGTTGGATGGGGCTTTGAGCAACCTCATCCTGGTGAAAGATGTCCCTGCCCATGGCAGGAGGGTTGGACTAGATGATCTGATTACTATCTGAAACGAACGGTTACTGCAAAATGTCTAATTATTTAGGATAATTAAAATATTTATAACAAGAGTAACATTTTCATCATATTGCTTCCAGGGCTCTGCAGAATGAATGTTTTAAGGCTGGTGAGGTGTCGTGAAAAATAGAGATCTTTTTGTTTTGGGTGGGAAGGAAAGTAATTTAAGTAATCAAAAACTGATGGCAGTGGAATATGCAGTATAAACTTATAATTTTGCTTACAGTAGCCTTGTTTTATACCTTTTGAAAGTCAATAGTAGAAAGAAAAAATATTTCAGTAATTTAATGTAGTTTCAGACCGAAGAACATATATTAGAATGGTAAAATTAAATGAAGATTGAGATTCCTAAGGGTAACATGAAGCGTCACCACTTTATTCTCGATGTCTTAATGATCTGTCAGTCTGTTCTGTGAAATTAATTTCTGGTTTGGATTTCTTATGCTTTATTGTCTGATTTGGGACAGCCTACAAATCCTTCCATGCAAAGGAAGGTGACAGTGAAGCAGAGGTAGAAATCAGCCTTTTGCCTGTCCAAGCGGTATAGGTGAGTCTGCGCTCAGGAGAGTTTATGCTCTGAGTCTTCTTGCAAGTGGGCTAACTAACTGGAGGTTGTGTGTGATACGGTTGACAATTTTTCTGGTAGGCTTTCCTCACCTGTTTGAATTCAGTAGAAACATGATCTGGGCTGTGCAAAATTCTCCCGTTAGGCTGACGTAAAGGAAATGGTACGCTCAGCCTTTTGGGTTTGATGGGAGTTCTTCCCCAGTTAATTTGGAGTTTGTCTCAACCTACAAGTATGTGGATAATTAACCTACTAGTTTGCCTTTTTAAAAAGTTTCAATTTCTTAGTTTGCTTCCTTTTCATCCTCTTTCCCTGGAGAGGAGATCATGGGTTTTAAATGGGCCTTCCTTCAAATCTTCTCACTCACAGCTTAAATTTATCCTTTACTCCATTACCAGTGTTATCTGTTTTGAAAACTGAAATCAAAGTTGACTTATTTACTTATCATTCCTGTTTGAGCCTGTAGGATTTCCTCACTCTCCTGTAAAAATGTTGGAGATTCCCTTTTCCTTGTATCTTGAAGCCTGAGAAAGTCAAGCTCTTTCTTTCTCAAGAAAAAGCTAAATGTTCCAGACTGCAATACCCAAAGGCATATTCTTTTCAAAAATATTTTCAAACACTGGAATAATCTTCTTAACTGAAAGAAAAAACTCTAATATTGTATTCAACAGTGTATTTTTTAATCTAAAATGTGTACTGCTCAGAAGGGTTCTGTACGTTGATGGTATCTCACATGGCTTTGTAGCTAATACTTGATGTACGTGATAAGCAGTATATATTCTTAAATCACTTGGATTCTCACTTCAGCTTAAAATATTGAATTACAGAAGTCTGATCTTAAATACTATTTGATATTTTTGTTCTGATTTTTATTTCATTAGGCAATGTGCTTGTATTTTTAGTGAATTTCTCAAACACAATTATTCATGTTGTGGCTTAGTAATTGCAATAACTAATGCTCCCGTAATTATCAGGCTTTTGTTTTGCTGGGAAATGCTTCCCGTATCATCATCTTCTCTTTGTGTTAGAACATGGAGTGTAACAAAACTGTATGAGGGTTAAATTTAGAACTGTGTTAGCATGTTAATTTAATTTTTTGCTCAAAAATGTTTCTGTGAAACTTATGACAACTTACTATGAATAAAAATAATTTAAAAACGATGTTTAAAAGAACAAATACTGAATTTCTGTGATATGTTTTTAAGCTGCTGTAGACAGATAGAAGACACCTGGTGACGCTTTCAGTAGTAGGTCAATAGTTACAGATGGTCTGTTCTTTGCAGCTGTCATCCAGCTTCGTATGTGGAATGACTACAGTGGAAAAATCTTTTGCTGAATGAATAAACAAAGCAGCACAAGGAGTCCAGCAGGCATATATGTTTCTACAAGATGGAAAAATAAATAAGCTATAAAAATTTCAACCAAGACTAGTATTTAAAATGTTCATTATATTCTGGTTTCTTTCTTATCCTCTTGCTCTTTCTATGCGACTATTGAAGGAATTAGATTATAAAACAGAAGTGATAAATAAATTAAAGACTATTTTAGGACTGATCCTCTACACAAGTTTGGGGTGTTGGCTTAAGCAAAGGCAAGTGGCCATATAGCTAGCTTTTAAGGTTTCAAAATGCATATTAGATTTGATGAAATGCTTGTGCAATCTCATAACAGAGCCACATTCAATATTGAAGAATGTTGTGTTTTGTAAGAATAATCAATGTTGGGAAATGTAATAGAAAATTTCTAAAATGGCAACATTCTGTTTTGGTTTTTGAAAGAGGAAAAACTGGGCTTCTGCATTCTTCATCAATTTTTCTTCTCCCGTTCATGATGGGATGTTATACTCAGCTGGAATCGGACATTGTGCAAAACAGTAAAAGAATCTTGAATTTGGGGGCAAAGAGGTGTGGAGGGAAAGTGAACAGGGGGATGAGGCTGAATGAAGTGTTAAAAGCATGATGAATATTGCACATTATTTTAAAATGAAAATAACCACAAAGAAAGAAACTTTGTTACAAGTCCAAATGCACCGAGCAGGGTAGTGGTGGTAAAGATACCAATTTTAAGGCAAATGTGCAGTTCTTGATAGTCAAGATATTTTTCTTTATCATTTCACTGGAAGTGCATGAATCTTCATAAGATGTTGCTGAAATGCGTCTGTGTTTGGTTTTAGAAAAGGGGGGTTGGACTAGATGACCCACAGAGGTCCCTTCCAACCCCTACTATTCTGTGATTCTGTGAAAGGAACGAGCAGATTTCTAGGTACTGTCGCTTGTAGGGCCATTTAATGCTATCCACGGGTGTTGAAAGCTGTTGGGCAGGAATAAAAAGAACAGAAAAGTGGATTATTTGGCTCGTTTTAATGTGTACTGTGCTTATAATAGAGCATTCGCCGAGTTTTGTTCCTCGGTCTACTGAGGTATTTAGAGGCGGATAAAAGTGCTGCTCAAATTATGCTTTTCAGAGGGTCTCTGTACTTAGCTTTGCCCCGTCCACTTGCTCGTGTGCATTTTATAATCTACTGCTATGATTCGATTCTTGTTGAGGGATTTTTCTTCTCTCTTTCTCTCCCCATCCCCCCTTCCTGCTTCTCAGGGGTTTGGCTTACAATGCAGACTGCTTGTTGCAATGCCCTGCTGCTGTCTTGCCCAGCTACATCGTATCTGAGAAGTGCTTAGCTGCATTTGCTGCCAAAGAGCTTGCCTAGTCATGCAGAAAGCTGCTTTAAATGCCAGTTGGGTGATACAGATGTTGGCGTGCTCTGTTGTCGCTGTGATGCGTTTCCTCGGGTCTGTGCCCCTGGAATTGGTTCCTTCAACTTCCAAGTACCAAACTCTGGTCTACTTGATCATCAAAAGCTTAAAAGTTAAGAATGAAAAGAGCGTTTTCTCGGTGGCTGCAAGCGTTAGGATGCAGAAGTGTATGTATGGCTTTACTGTTTCATTGCAGGTGGCCACATTTCTGTCATTTTATGGGAGGCATGTACCTGCGCCCGGCCCAAGGTGTCCTCCTTAGATGGAAGAGGAAAACCTGGGTGTTCAGTGAAAGGGGAAAAAGTATTTGAGAGTCAAAAGGCAGAAACCAGCATTTCTTGGAGCATTTCTTACACTGGCTTGTTTGAGCTGTCCTGTCTGCTTCCATCTTTAAGTGCTTAGAAGACAGTTTGTTGTGAAATACCAGGTTACCTAATGTGATTTCTTAGGTGTTTAAATTCCATATAGATCATCTTTCTGGGAAGAGGTGGGGAAAAAAAAATATCTGTATTTTAAAGTTTAAGAAGTTTATCTTTCTGTTTGCAGGTGAAAGTAAGTTTCTAAAAGGCAATAAGCATTTCTGACTTGTGGCTGGCTTGAGAAGACCATCACCAAGCTGTGTGGAGACGTTCTTTGAGCTTCCACTCTTATGTCTCTAATGGACAAACACAAAGTGAAGCGGCAACGTCTGGATCGCATATTTGAAGGTTAGACATTCCAATTTCTAATGTTAACTGCGTCAGTTAATTTCACGGAATACCAGTATTTCTGGAGACTGAAACTCTTTTCTTTTGGTCACTCAGTGTATTTTTGAGTTGCAGTTGCTGGTGTGATTATTTTATCCGGTCACAAATGCTGGTTTTGGGTGAAAACAAGTCTAGGCAAATAAAAGCAACTGGTGTATGAACACTGTACTATGCTACAGTTAAGTTTGCTACAGATAAGCTTAGTATTTTACAATATTCTACTCAAACATTGTGAAAGCTTGCAGTTTATGTAAAATAACAATCGCAAAAGGATAAGATGACCACATAACGTGCTGTAGGGTCTTTCTCTCCAGGCTTGCTTCATATAGATTGATACAGTTCCTCATTTGGTTTAGATGATTAATCTCCCTGTTAGTCTCTACTAAAGTCAGCCAAGCACACCCCTGAGTGCCAGATCCAAACTGTTCTCGTGTCCCACCTAGACCGGTTGGCCAAGCAGTCAGTTGAATCTGCTCACTGGAGACTAATCCATGCTCAGAGAAATGAGGAGTGGGCTGCTGAGGATGGGGAATTCGGGGAGGCAGCCCCCTCTTTCTGGGCAGCTCTGCAGTCAGATCAGCTGGAAATGACCTAGGAGCACGCTGGTGCAGTGCATGGTCCTCTTCTCTGTTCCCAGTCTCAGGTCCTCATCCTGGGGTCTCTGTATCCAACTCCTCAGTAAAAAACGCAGAATGTCAACTCTTTTTTTTTGCCTGTGTTAGTGAGCTAAATTGGTAAACTGTGAGGAGGACAGAGAAACCTGTCCCTTTTCATGGCAGCTGGCAGTTAGATCACCTCAACCCACTTTGTGTGGAATTTCAGCCTCCTTTTAGGCTTATTGTATTGATCAACAGGACAACTTCAGAAGCAGATAGTCTGTGATGGCGTGGCAAAGAATGTTGTCAGGGACAGAGGTGACAGACCGGTAGCTACTGTGACTGTGGCTTCCCCAAGGCTTCGTGTTCACATCTACTGACGCTGTGTAATCAGTGTCTTTTGTCTGACTTGTTTTTCCCAGCCCTGCACAATTCACTGCATCCTACTGGTGAAATCTGTGCGGCTGTGCAGTGTAGGGAATTGATCCAGTTGAAGAATAATGTAGGAAAAAAGTTTTTTTTTTTTTAGCCACCTCTGCTTTCTAATCCCATTTACCATCTGCTAGACAAATAGCTGTGTTGGAAAAATAGAGTGGGAAGACCAAGCAGAAGATGAACAAGAGGAGAGGGGGTGAGACAATGGATATGGAAAAATGCTTGAAGTTTTGTGGTTACAGGAATCCAATTTGGCTCTTGAAAATGCCTGAGCTGTATTCTGCTCTTGAGTGTCTGTGTTCAAATTCCCAAATGTTCTTTGAGGTTTGTAAACATGTCTCTGGCTGATGTTTTTATTGCTATCCCTGCAACTGTGCAAAGTGGGATGAAAACTAAGGGGCTGGTTTGTTTTAAAAAGGCTTTTCTCCACATATGGTCCTGTTAAGGTTTAAAAATTAAATGTGCAGCGTTTTTATCCGATATGTATTTCTTCCATAACACAACCTAAATATTTTGTATATTAGACATATGCATAACATTTTATGGAGCTCAGGAAATTTAATGAGCCGTTTAGCTGCTAAAGGTGGTCTGTTGTGCCTGTCAGCTTTTTTGCTCGTCAGTTCGCGTATAGCTTTCTTCTCTTAACCTTCTCCCTCAGAAGAGAATTATTTTTTAGACACATTTTCTTTTTATTGCAAGTTCCACTTAAGAACAGGTTACAATGATTTACTGTTGCTATTACTAACTATATACTTTTTTGATAAATTGTTTAACATAAAATCTTGTGGTGGGCAGACATTAATACATTATGATATCCATAAAGAGATGCCGATGTCGTTCTGGTGGTGACATACAGCATTTTGTTACTGTTTGTGTCTCTGTTCAAGGAGGGGATGATAAGGAGTTGAAATCCAGTTTCTGAAAAATGAGTGCTGTGGGCCAGGTTCTCCAAATGAAATGCTCACACTAGGAACACGTGCACAGGGCTGCGCACAGATTCTTCTGTGGATTTAATGGGTTACCACAAATGCTCTTGTGAGTTAGAGAGCTGTGCATGCAAAATGTTATTTGAGTTGAACTACTTTCCTGTGGCTTTAAGTAATTTGCACACTTGCTTATAGTAACCAATCATGCAAATTAAGCAACAAATTGAACAGGCATCACTGGATTTACTATTACCTTGTGAGTTAACCATAGTATGGTAGTAGTACTACTGAATTTCAGTTGATACTCAATGCAGAAAAACCCTGTTACTAGTACTTCAGGAGCAATTGGTTGTCGTGTAATGTAGCTGAGCAAGTAATTTTGTCTCTGAGGTACCTATGATTCCCTTCAGTGATTTCTTAAATGTGAAATTAAGTATTTGCTTTTAATCCTGAAGCTGTTTGCAATTATATTTTTCTTGCATGTTCCAATGGTTTGTCATGTTCTTGCATGTATCATCTCAAAAGAGTGGTATAAAATGTCCTTTGTCATCCCAGTTTAATATACTTCTATAAAATGGAGTTTAGATGGTAGAAATTGATGACTGTCCCTTGAAAAAGCCAGATATTAAATTCTGGTTTCTAACTTTCCGCCAGTAGCTGTGAATTAGACTTAGGCATAAAGACATGATCCTAGGCAGTCTGAGATGCTAATATTAAACTCACTTCACAATTTATAAAATAACATTTAGGATTCTCCCCTTGAAGATAAATAGTATCAAGGCATGTGAAAGATTAATTAGTTACTGATTATATTGTTCTTTGTCCCCCTCTCCGGTGATGCTGGTGATTGCAAAGCATAATTACAGTAGTATACATTTGGCAGAACAGTTGGAAGTGTCACAGTGCGAAAATAAAATGTGTTCATTTTGTGGGTAATTTGAAAAAATCTGACTGTTTTTGGCATTTTGAAAAGTTGTTATCTCTAATTAAGGTATTATTGTACTTTATATTGTAACAAAACTGTAAACAATGCTGTGTATTTGCTTATATTCTAGAAATCTTTAATTAAATGTGTGTATGTTTTACTGACCGTTGCTTGGAAGTTACCTTGGGGATGTCTGACCTCTGCTGAATTTGCTGGGAGCTATTAGATGGAGTAGGAAGGCAACAGAAGGTGGTTGCAGTGCAAGGAAATTCTACTTCTTCTGAGCAGCCTTGATGAACAGAGTGAATTTTCTCTAAATACGTTACACTCTATAATACATAGTGCTCAGTCGGCCACTGCCTTTAGTGGGTTTCCAAGCATGAGGAAGCTGTTTAAAGGGGAGAGCTTAGCGTCATTGGTGGAACTGGGAGGAGGAAAGGGTTATGTCCTCTAACATTTCTTCTTGCTTGTTTACACAGGTATTAGGGATTAAACAACAACAGCACAGTACCGGAAATGTAACTGTGAAATTGTGAGGGTGACTTTTCCAGTTTGACGATTGCTTGGAACTGCAAATTTCGTTCCAGAGCACCTCGTATGTGATATTTATAGCAAAGACTCTACTGTGTGCCAGTACAAGAACTCTGTGAAGACCCTGTATGCCCCCAGACAGATGTTGCGTGTTTTTCTAGTTCTGGTTTTGAGGAAGAAAGAAGGCAGCTTTGCACACCTCAGAGCTTCTCGGCAATCATTACAGATCTTTTTCTTTTTTGTGCAGCACAGGTATACATCTGAAGGTTGTTCTTTATGCGCAGGTTGCCTCTTCCTTTTTAAATGTGTCCAGAAGAAAACTGGAAATGTATTTTAGCTATTTTAACAGTGCTGCTTTATTACTTAAGAAAAGAGGATGAGTTGGTTTGGATCATAAATTGCAAAAGAAAGCGCATATTCATGGGATGAGTTTCTGAGATTTCAGATAAAATCTCTCATCTTTTGCTCTTATGAAGGACAGCCTTTCTTTGGGAAGGTCCAATTGCTGGCAAATAACCAAGTGTTACGGTCTTTGAAGGACTGTAAAAGTGCACAATAAAGGAATAGTTTATTTTCAAGGATGTGGTCTAGGCTTTCTCTCCCTATAAGAAAACATCTGTGTTTTTAAAGCTGCTTTTTTTTTGTGGTGCTATAGATCATGAGATTTAATAAGATGAATCTTCAATTCATGGTTGATACGATATATTGATGGTTCCAGGAAGAATGCAGAGAAAAAAGCAGGTGTGAATTGAATTCAGTTTTCTTCTTTCCGAATTTATAAAGAAATCTTGAAATGCAGAATGACTTTTTTTAAAAAAACACATTTTCTTTCATAATTTTTCTGTTCTGCATGTAATAGCTTAGCTTCTTAACAAGTGGAAAGTACCAGATTGACAAATACCAAGTGTTATTTCATGACCACTGACAGAACCTATCTGGCTTGCGTAAACTGATTTGACCCATTGCAGTTGTGAAATTAGGCAGTTAAGTTTTCTGCATGTTATTGAAGGAGATGGCCTACTTTGGCAGTGCTTTTGTTTTCCCTGAGTTTAAAAAGGATTTTTACTGAAGTTGGTACGTACTGTGTAAGTTGATCTGTAAATAAAAGGAAGGAGGAATAAATGTTTCCAGGCAGTGAGTACACTTAGCTCTTTATGTATGTGGGAATTGCAGATGTTAAGTTCTTTGGAAAATGAGCTATCAATTTACTTAACTGACATCCAAATTTGAAGATGTCTGTGGCTGTCTCGCTGCAGATATTAGAGAAAGAAAGGAAATAATAAAATGTGCAGAGAATTGTGAATCACATGGTGCTTCATAGGGTTTTATTTATCCATACTGATATTAGTACTAGGCTTACTAAATATGCCCATTGTGGCTTAAAAAGAGATTAACGGGCTGCCTAGTTGCTTGGTGTCTTTTTAACAGACTTTAGAAGAAGGTTTATTGAAGGATTAGGGCAGCAGAGGGAGCTAAAAGATTCCTAATATTTTATCATTTGTTGTTTCCTAAGTGAAAGATGCTTCTTCATGAAGTACCAATTAACCTTCACAAAAATGTGATTTTCTAGCCCTAAGTGCCTTTAGCAAGTAAATAAGGATTTTGAACTGGAGAAAATTCCTTTTCTTCCTAGCAATCCAGTACAAATTAAATTCGGAATCAGGTAGTAAAAGCTACCAAAATCTTTCAGCAGGAACAGCCATCAAATCTTTCAACTGTAACAAATGAAAATGTTTAAGCAGGCAGAGTTTTCTATGAATAATCCAAGCAGAATATTCTACGAGTAATCCATGTTACTTTGATACAAGTGTCTTAAAATAAAAATGCATACGTTTTTGTGTTGCATACAAGGGTGTTTTAGCAATTCAACACTATTTTTCTGTGTTTTGCCTGTAAGAACTTGGAAAATATTTTTATGCACTTGAAATATAGAGAATTAGGTAAGATGCTTAATCTGTTAGAGTTTTCTTCAAAGAACAGGGAGGCTATTCGAAGCACTAAGATAAGTTGACCTTGAAATCATAAAATTGAAATGATGCTACCATGAATCATCACATAAGATCACTTGCCACCTGCCATACGTTAAGGAAAGTTATCTGTTTATTTGGGGTATATTTACCCCAATACAAAAGCATCCTTTATCTCATTACAATTATGGTTGAAATACTTATGCACAGGCTTAAGTTTGGTTTTTGTTTTTATCTTTAATATTCAGTATTTACGTTGCAAGGTGGTTTTGGCTTTCTTTTGCATTGCTGCAGTAACCTGGTTTTGTAGTTTGAATCTTCTTTATGTGCTGCCTAAACAGCTTTAGAATTTGCATGCACTTAAGCTACTACAGTGTTACAGAGGTATTACTAGTAATAGTGCAAGCTGTGTGAAAAGAAAATTAGCTTAAAAGCCCATTTTGCCCTAAATGATTCTGAACAGTAGCTGCTAATGAAAAAGCATTATTTTAACAAGAAAACTTGGGGGGGGGGAAACCCTACAGAGGAAAGAATCTCAATGAGATTTTTAAATTTTCCTGAAACATTCAGGTCACTGATTTAAGTTACAAATGTTTTAAAGAAAAGCTGTGGTTTTGTGGTGCCCAGCATTACGTATTGTATAGTTCTGTTTTCATTGGTATATTGAAATAAAATACACTGCTTTCTTGTGACAGATAGCAGCTATGTTCAGCTATATATTCAGAACACTACATCTTGCTGCTATAATAAAGTCAAAACAGTTCTATTTAATGTTAGTGTCAAAGACGCTGTTAAATGCAGTAAACATTATAGCTCGACACTGGGCTTACAGGGTTGTAATCATTGTATTTTTAATATCAGATATATTTGAATCAGAATCCCGTACCTAACCACACTTAGTCATCTAATTCCTGAGTAATCTTCAGAGAATTTAAAAAACTTTTCAGACTAGATATTTAGCTTTTATACAGTGCAGATGAGCGCCTGGTAAAACTTTAAAAGGCTTTAGAAGTCTAAGTACTTGATGGTAATATATACTTCTCTCTGCCTGAGGTCAGGGAAGATGCTCTGCAAGCCCTAGATTTATGCATTGCTTTACACTCTGCTCTGGAAGACTGAACTGTACAAAGATTAAGTGTCTAGGTAAACATACTGAAAAATTTAAGTAGTCATCTAATTAAAGCAGACATGTTCAGCTTTCATAGAGACAGTTCCCATTCTTAGGGAATTGCAGTCGGAGATGCAAAAAAAGGATTTTATTTTGTTATCTCCCTTAGTGCAGTCAGGATGGGAGTGTGATTATGCAAGTGGAAACAAGAAAATAAAAGTGGAGACAGTCTTCTAGCACTGACGGCATCTGCTGCTCCCTCCTTGCTCCATGAGGTCAGTACCGACCTTGAAGGTTGCCTCTCCTTAAGCAGGAGGCATTGCATGGAGGCTTTGCCAGGGGAAGAAGATCTCTCTCCTTCTTAGAAAAGTCCTTCTGGTCCGATGGACAGGTCATTTGGAGTTAAGAAACCTGCGTTCTGTCTTTTAGCTCTTCCAAAGTCATAGAGCAGGTTAGAAAACAAAGGTTGCCTCTCTGCCTCTGTGCGTTTTCTTATTCTTTGACAGAAAACAATCAGTGAGAGACCTTCAGAGTCACTGTGATATAAATAACAGCAGGCTGTTGTAGTACTCTTGGAATCCCTTTAAAAAATGAGGCTTTGTGAACTGAAAGTACCTGGCATTTGCAGCAGGTGAAAGAAAGCACGTCCATTGGTACCACTGTAGATCCAGAACTCGGCAGTCGTTCATGACCCTGCTCAGGTAAGAAGGTTCCTTCTTCCTTCCTTTCCTGTGACAATTACATTGCTTGTGACTTTGAGTAGAGGTGGGTTGGTTGGTTTTTTTTTTCAAGCCAGAAATTAGCTGTTCAAAATTACTCATGTTTCCCTTTTCCTGATGCTTATTTTTAAAGTAGCATCCCATGCAATGAATTTTCAAACCTCTTATCCTGCTAATTAAATGGAGACGCACCAAAAAACCCAAGAAAAATTACAGGCAATGGCAGTAGGACAGCAAAAGATGAAGAGGAAAGACTCTTTATTCTTTTGATCCCACCTGTATTTTTCAGAAAGTTTCCTTGTGTGCTAGATGATGATGCTCAAATACAAATAGGCTATGACTCCTGTTAACAGATAATTAAGAATGATTAGAAGTGTTACTAAATACATGATAAATATCTCTCTTTGTCAAGGAGGGTACATTTGGAGAAATAATTTTATTCAATGCTAATAAAACTTTCCCAGGCAATTTTATCACTATTTCTTGTTCCCCGCTGTTCCTTTCTTTCTGGAAGATTGCAGCAGTCATACCCATGTGGTTTTTTTCTGGGTATCACGTACCACTTAGGCAGGTGTTACTTGGTTTCCACAACATCTGCCAGTCATTTTTGGTTGTTGTTAGTTTATCTAACCTGCAGATGGTCATGTTTGCCTGCTTGTGCAGTGCTCCGCACGCTCCCATGCTTCTTCCCCGAGTGCTGCTCTACGCTTGCATGCAGGCACCATCAGTTTATCAAACTCAAATCGTTTGGTAACAGTTACTTCTTCTTGTAATAAACAAAAGCAGCTGCACTCCAGTATCCTTATCTGCATGAATGCATACATTGTAAAGGGCTTTTCTGACAAATGAGACAAAAGTTTAGAATTTCAAACTGGAATTTAGGGCATGTAAGTCAGAATGACTGGACGCTGATGTTTAGAGGCAATGTAATAATGCAGAGAATGAATTAGTTACCATAGTAACTGCTTTGTTTTAATAATTTGGTGGGGCAATGAATAGAAGGAGCTCAGAAATAAGTAGTAGGAATCTTAATTACATGTTGTGGAACGTGAGTGGCTTTGTTCATTAATGTTGAAATTAATTTGATTTTATAACAGATTGAAGAATTAGTGCGTAAGTTTTACTTTGGAAGGGCAATAAGAATGGTTTAGAGGTTTTTTCATCATCATCCCCCCCCCCCCCCCCCCCCCCCCCCCCCCCCCCGGAAAAATATGATCACATTTTACATTTGATTATGGCAACACAAATTATCAATTTGTTAACAATAAAACATGCTCAATATGTTGCATTGTAAGCATGAGTTCAGTCTCTGGGCTGTGATTTGTTGCCTGGCAGTTGTTGGCAGCCTAGCAACATGCTTCAGTCCAGATCTGCAAAATGATGGAGACAGCCAAAGTTAGGAGTCACGGGAAAGGGAGGTGTCTCAGTACTTCAAAACCCATCTAAAAGCATCAGGACCTTGAAATCCACTTGTACTTTATGAAAGAGTTTTAAGTACCCTCCACACTTCAAGATCATCTTAATTTCTTTCCTCTTGCAGGTATGAGCCGTTTAGTGTGCATTTTGTGCTTAAGACAAGACAGGATCCTCCAACAGAACTAGCTCTTTTGGAGGCAGATGCTCATTGAGCAGGTCTTCCGTGATCGCATACAGCACGCATCAGCTGGACCCTGTTTTGCAGAACAACAGCTGGCACAATGGTGCTTTATTCAAGAAATTCACATGCAATGCCTCCTGTCCCAGCATCTCTCATGGCAGGCAGCGGTCGGCCGCGTCTGAGATGCCTGTGTGCTGGTGAGTCCGTACGTGTTTTGACGAGCACTGGAACAGGCTGCCCAGGGAGGTTGTGGAGTCTCCTTCTCTGGAGATATTCAAGACCCGCCTGGACGAGGTCCTGTGCAGCCTGCTGTAGGTGACCCTGCTTCGGCAAGGGGGGGTTGGACTGGATGACCCACAGAGGTCCCTTCCAACCCCTACCATTCTGTGAGGCTGTGTCTGGGGACTGTCTGGTGTCACGGAAGGGATTACTGCTGATGTCCTACCGCATACTTTCACAAAGCGAGGCCTCTAATTTGAGTCTGTCTTCTCATCTGGATGCCTGTTTTTTTTCCTCCTTAATGAAACTCACAGGAACTTAATTCCCCTTGAGAGTGCTGGCGACTTTCAGTTGAAATTGGCTAGCGAGTTAAGGATTTAATTAAGGAGGGCCCGGTGGGTAGATGGACAGACACAATTACATAAGCATGGTTTCCTTTGAAAATCTGTCTAAAAGGTGCTCAGATTTTACACACAGAAACAAGAAGTGCCACCTGGTCATTCCTTGGCCAAGGAAGCACCTTCCGTCACTGGATCCAAATCATGTTCCTTCCGTAGGCTAGGGAGTCTTCAAGTTGTTTCTGCAAAGTGGCATTAACAGTGGCTCCTCAGCAGGTAATAGTGTCTGCCCGGGAGTGGAGAAGCTTTGGGTTCTAGATCATCGTCAGCTCCAAGATAATTAGTTTTCTGAAGGCAGGTTCATTACCCTTTCTGTGTGGTTTGCTGCCAGCTATGTTCCATCTAATGTAAGGTCGATCCATTGTGCCAGAAAGAAAAGGGAAAACTGAGCTCAGTAATGAGCACTTTAATTCAGGAAGGAGAACTCAAGCTTCTCTTCCCTGTTTCTAGTATGTTTGTGTACATAATTTTGTGGATGGAGTCTTAAAACTGTGGACTGTTTCTTTTCCTCAAGGTGAGGCCACCATCACCAGGCTATTTTTCTCCCTGCCTCCTCCCTTCTAGACTCATAAGAAACTTGCCCTGATAAAGTATTTCTAGAACCAGTGTAACGTACCTCCAGACCCACGTTTTCTTCATTCTTCCCTTATCTCTTAGCTGTATCTTAGTAAAATTAAATTGCGATGTTTTTGAAATAGACACTAGCTTGATCTGAACTTTTCTTGGGTTCTAATCCTTCACTGGAATTCTGAAATGCTTTTCAATATGATCTTAAAGTTTACAAAATCCTTTCCTGTTTAATTTTTGAGTGTCAGTCTGTGAAACAGCTCAAAATGCCAGAAGATTAGATGAGTTTTGCCCCTTGTCGAAGAAGTTGATGCAGGAAAGTAAAAGGGAGTTCATTCCAGAGCTGAAAACATCCACCCAAGAGTTTTTTAGTCAGTTGCTTTCTTTTATCTGTGTTAACCATAAATCGGTGGTTGTTTTATAGGTTCCTTGTGATTACAGTAAGCAACAAATGCATGGTGGCATCCTGAAGTAGCTGCTGAAAGAAACTTTAGAGCAAGTGCTTAAAGGCCTTGGTGTACAAGGTAGTAGCAGTAGTGCATCTGGTGATAAAGAAAGAAGAGAGTGTGGTCTCAGTCAGATGTGGTCTTTTATTCTGCAGTGCTGAGTCTCCTTTTCCTTGTTTTTCTGGTTCCCTTTTCTAATGAGGAAATAATTTCTATTTCATTCCTTGTTTTCTAATGTTTCTTAAAATATTCTTTGTGATATATTAATTTTGCTTGGTGATATGCAAGTGGATTTCTACTGGAAATCAGTTAGCATTAAATGTGATTTTTTTTAAATACAATGTTAAACTCTTTCATTTGTTCTCATTTTTATTGCATCAATCCTCTATAAATGGAAACACCTGCAAATGCGTTTCTAAAATTGTAGTTTTCCACATAGTTTTAAAATATTTAACTGTTTACTGAGAGGTCAGTTAGAGTCCTTTGAGATGAAGGAGACCCGAAGCTTTTTGCAAACAGTGGGGTTGACATTGATTTAGCTGGGAGAACACTAAGCAGTGTTCTGAAAGGAGCATCTCTGCTGACATTGCCTGCAAAAGCTGGCAAATCTGGAGGCTTGCGTGTGGCATACGGCAGATCAGTCCACCTCTCCTTCTGTCTGCGCATGGCTGCCTGGAGGAAACCCCTGCTGCAGGGCTGTGCTTCAGTCTCTGCTCCGGAGCTCTGTGTGGAAAGCACTCCTGCCCCACAGCTGTGGATTCCTCTTTTACAGAAGAAATACCAACAGGGTTTCCACGTCAGCTGCGCGGGTTGTGCCGAAGGCTTGTCCCATACAGGCTCTGGTCTTCCCCGAGTCGTGAAGCGCTCCAGAAGCATGGTTGGCTTGTATCTCCTTGGCGTGATGTGATCATCTAATTGGAAAATGTATTTGTTAAACAAAGATTGTTGGATTGTTCCAGATAAAAGCTGGAACATAATACTGCATACATGCATACGTGATACTGTACGCAGCTTCAAAAGGTCTCTTTTACATGATTTATAGTCAAGTTTATCTTTTTGTGTTGATAAAATTTGACAGAAGATTTTCAGGTAGGAAGATGGAGTTTGAAGAAAAAAAGTACTTTAGCCTCATTCTATACAAGGCACTTATGAATGCTTGATTTAACAGGAAAAGTTTGTATTAATAATTGTGATAACTGAGCCTGGTTAGCACAGACAAGAGAACACGATTATATTTTGGGGTACTTCGTAAAAATAATTTTATACTTCCTTCAAAACTGCTTTAAAGTATATGTGAGCATGCCTGCACAATATAGGTCACTTGAAAATGTAACCAAATATTTTGTATCCAAAATATTTTTGATTATTTGTATTCAAATATTTTTTTATTTAAAAAGCTTGTATAAACATGTTGTTATGGTATTCCTGCCGCCTGTCTCCATAGTCTTCGAGTTACTATGAGCTCTGATTTGCTACGAGTTGTTTTTGCTCTTTTTTTTTTTTTTTTCTCCTGTTTGGGTGCAGTTTGTACCTGTTCCTCTTTCTGTTTTTCCTTCATGCCTGAGTACTGCAGACCTTGTCGCGTGATCCAGGCTGGCACTCTCCTTCCTGGAATTCAGCTCCTGTTTACAACACTTCTGTAGGTCAGAACTGCCACGAAGTACAGAAATTAAAGGTTTATCAGCATTTCTTTATAGGAGCATGGAGGTGTATTTTCTGACAAAATTCTTATTTCCTTAAATTTGGTGTTATAATTGAACTATGCTCCTGCGTAATAGGAGGTTGATTTCTTAGTAGCAGTTAATTTAAAAGGCTGCTGGATACTTCTCCTTCACTTCTGCAGGAGGAGTGGGCTTTTTTGTGTCTTTTTAGAAGTCTTCAAACGTACCTGAAGCACGGGACGCATCCTGCCTTAGTTTGCCAGATGCTACCACTTTATAAACCTTAAATTGCCTTTTAATTAAACACTTTATAAAATAGTAGAAGCAGAGTTTCGTGATTTGTAGAAAGCCCGTAAATTTGTATTTAGTTTAGCTGGGCTACTTTATTTTATGAAAGATTAAATTGATCTAAAACAATTTCGCTTGAAAAAACAACTAAAACTTCAGATTTTAACTAAATGTATTGAAAACTGCAAACTTCTAGAGAGTTGATTCCAAGCAGACATTCCTTAACCGTGAAGGACAGAGCAGGGAGCAAAAGGTAAGTGATAAATAAAAGCATATTCAAGCTGTCATCATATCCTTGACATTAGTAGTACAATCTGTATTGCAGCTTGGCAGTAAGGCCTGGCTACTTTGCCTACCCATCCAAAACCAGATGACATTATGCACAAGTCAATAGGAAGAACAATGTTTTTGGTGTTTGCTGTTAGTGACACATTGCCCTTTTTATCAATTACATTTGGATTTCATTAAGTCCTTCTAGAAGCATAAAAGGATTATAGGGCAAGATAAGAATTTATTTGGTATGAAGCTATAAGTTTGCAGAGGGAGTTAATGTCAAAAAAAAGCAATATTCATCTACATTCAAGAAACAAGAGAGATGCTGGCACTATTGTCAGTATTTTGTCTTTTATGACACCTAAACCCGGGACTTTGTACCAGGTACTTTCAAGCATAGGTTTAGTGTTCAGCTGCACCTGCTCCATCACCAGTTGTGAACTGTGATGCTAATTTTCTTTTTAAATATGTTGCTGCAAATAGTAAAGTATTAACAAATATATTTTTTTTAATATTTAGCTTAGATCAGAGACACTGATTCAGTTTTATTTTACTTGCTGAAAGGTTTTTTGTTTGGTCACTACAGAAGGTAACGGTCAGCTAAAGCTTTCTCATTGTAGGTTTATTTAAGAATCTATTGATCATATGGTGTTATCAGCAAGTGGAGGATCAGCATAGCTGCCTCTTAAAGACAAAAATATATCCAGACTTGAGGTTTCAGCAGTTAGTAAGGTTATTTTAAGATACAATCACCATTTGAAGATGTTCTGTTAATGCTTGATTAGCATATTTTGTTAAATGACAGAAAATTTGATAGAAGCATTTAGTGTATGCTGGATGGGATGTTTTCAGAACTCAGTTTCTGTGAATCTTGGGTATAATCGTCCTTGGCTTTGTTTTTTTTTCAAACAACATGACAATATATCTTCTCTGAAAGCATTTAACTGGTTGAAAATTAAGTGGAAGAAAATTAAGGTCTGCATGACAAACCAGAGTGTCATTCACTGAATTCAGCATTAGTCAGTTCAGAAGTGATAGTGAAATTTGCTGGAGTTGCAGAGTTTTTAAGAAGATACCTGTACCTACACCATAGTATCTACAAAATACCATAAATATTTTGTGTGGCAACTGAGCATAAGCATGGCAAGCTGCCCATGAAATTGGGTGGTTAGCAGTTCTTTTCTCTGGCCATTTTATTTTCTTCTAGTTCTCATTTTCATGGTTTTTTTTACTGTGTTTCAAAATAAGGAAAAAATGTACTAACCTCATGTTTCAGGGACACAGCAATGTCCATGATATTTTAATTAAATCACAAATTGCTGACAGTATATTGATTATTGATCTTGTAGCTGGAGCCTGAATTGAGACAGTTAGCATATCTGTGCTCAGGCCTTTTCAGAGTTTGCTATCAGCCAAATGAGGGTAACGAGGTATCTGAAGGTTGCCTACTTCATGTATCCAAGTTACGTGTGGCATCCTGTAATGACCAGGGAGGATGGCGAGGGCTGTTGCGGTTGAAAGTAGGTGCCTTTAGGGAGAAGTTGAGGAGTAGTTTGGAGTTCCTGCTGTTCTCCATGGACTGTGTGTGGATCCAACTGGCAAGCAGGGATAGGGAGCAATGGCTTTTGTCACTGGGGACGTCTGGATGAGCTGTGCTTGAAGTACCTGACTCAGCACTGCGCTCTACGCTATTGGTAGTCAGAACACCAAGTCCCTTTCTGGGAATGAGCAAGAAGATTTTGACCTACTTCAATGAAAGTGTACCAGTTAAAATATTCTCCTCAGCCCTAGGTTAGAAAACAGCTCTTCTACTTCCCGCACATGCAGCCGAAACCCCTTGCCTGTTATCTTTGCAAATCTGTTTCTGTTCTCAATGCGATAACCAGTGGGCATCAAGTGAAACTGCTGTGTGTAGGTGTAGAAAGCGTTTCTTCACAAATCAGGTGAGTTGTGAAACTCACTACTGCAGGATATTGTAGGTTACTGAAGTTCTATAAGGGTTAAAAAAGTGAGCAGGTACATTTGTGGAAGAAAAATCCACTGTGTTTGCTGAAACACTTCTGATTCACACATCTTCTGAAATGCAAATTGAGAGGAGAGGCTCTGGAGTTGAATTACTGGTCTTGTCCTTTTCTCATATTCTTTTTCTCACTGTTCTTTTCCTGAATCTAGTAACAGGAAAAACCCACTATTGAGCAAGGTAGACCTTTGGTCTGAACCAATCACAAGCTTTTCTAGCACCCTTGGTTGTGGAAGGCTTCTGTTTTCCTTACCCAAACATAGTAGGACTTTGGAGGGTCCTTCTCCAAAGGGTTCTTCGAGGCTCTCAGCTGTGACATTATTGGGGTGAAAAATTGCAGTGCACAGAATCACAGAATGTTCGGGGTTGGAAGGGACCTCTGGGGCTCATCTAGTCCAACCCCCCTGACGAAGCAGGGTCACCTACAGCAGGCTGCATGACCTTGTCCAGGTGGGTGTTGAATATCTCCAGAGAAGGAGACTCCACAACCTCCCTGGGCAGCCTCTGCCAGGGCTCCGTCACCCTCAGAGGGAAGTTGTTCTTCCTCCTGTTCAGACGGAACTTCCTGTGCTTCAGTTTGTGCCCGTTGCCCCTTGTCCTGTCGCTGGGCACCACTGAAAAGAGTCTGGCCCCATCCTCCTGACACCCACCCTGAAGATATTTATAGGCATTTATAAGGTCCCCTCTCAGCCTTCTCTTCTTCAGGCTGAACAAGCCCAGCTCCCTCAGCCTTTCCTTGAAGGAGAGATGCTCCAGTCCCCTCATCATCCTTGTAGACCTCCACTGGAGACTCTGCCATAGGTCCTCATCTTTCTTGAACTGGGGAGCCCAGAACTGGACACAGGACTCCAGATGAGACCTCACTAGGGCAGTGTAGAGGGGAAGGAGAACCTCCCTCAACCTGCTGGCCACACTCTTCTTGATGCACCCCAGGATGCCATTGGCCTTCTTGGCAGCCAGGGCACACTGCTGGCTCATGGTCAACCTGTCATCCACCAGGACACCCAGGTCCCTCTCCACAGAGCTGCTCTCCAGCAGGTCCACCCCAAGCCTGTACTGGTGCATGGGGTTGTTCCTCCCAATAGTAGTAGAGTAGTATTAGCATTGCTATGCTAACCCAGCACCTGAATGTCGAGGAGCTGAGGTACATGCTGCTGTGCATTTCTAATACTTTTCCATTACGCCTGTCAGTGCAATAAATAATAATGCTTTTCATGACTTCGTATATGTGTATTTCATAGCTGTTGTAAGAAATATTAATTTTAGAGACCACTTTTAAGTTTTCTCTTTTTAACTCAGAATTGCCGAAGTGTTTAAAGAACAGGCAAGGTACCTAAAAATAGAGATAAAAAATGGTCCTGTGTGTCAGTTGCCTACGGTAATGCACAACACATAGCTGATGTATGTAACAAATCTATGATCAGATCTCCACAAGCGGCGTGGCATGTGATAAGGATGCGGGAGCTCAGAACAAGGCTCAGCCAGCTGTGCTTAGAGAAGCGATTCCCACTGGAGTCGTTTCCTTACCTGTGAAATGATGGTGATACTTACACTGTCAGAGGCTTAAGTCATTTGTGGTTTTACAGCAAGGTGAAAAGTCTATATCTAGATAAAAAAATCCCAACAAACTATTATAGAATAATGCTACTTAGTATTTAATAATTTGCTTATGCAAGTAACTGTCTCTATTAAGGAATAATTGAAACATATTTACAGGGAAAATTTGAAAGTAAATAATAGCATTATCTAGCCAAGAAGCTATAACACATTATTATTATATACTTGGTTCATGATTCAGCAGTTGAGCTGTTTTTGTACATGTAAATGATTTTTGCTTAATGGATTATTGCAGCAGTTCTGAGCAAGCAGTGCAGGGCTCTCCGAAGGACATACCTTGAGGACACTGCAGCAGCAATATTTTGCTGTGTCACTAGATTTTATCATGCGTAAAGGACAGATTCTTTTACACTCGGGAGTTTTCAGATGGAAACCACTTCTACATTTCTGGCTGGTTTCATGTATGCTAGCAGTGTACAGTAATTTTAAAAGTTCTTAAAAACAAATTGATTCTATTAGTACAGGTTTTTTGTCCTTATATAAATAGTGCATTATCAAGTGTCTGACTAGATCAGCAGTTGTATAAACTACATCAAGGAAATGAGGAAGCTTATGACTACTTCTTACAAGAATTTTATGAGCGATATCTTTTATTTCTTTTTTTGAAGCAGAAGTAATAAAAATACAAGTGGATTTTAGTTTACTGTTACAGTGCTCTATGGCTGTCAAGTGCTATTACTAAACAAATAGTAAAAATACTCTGTTGATTTTATTGCTTTAGTAATACAGTTACAGGAAGCACTGTATTCTCCAAGATTTCGAACATGTTTGAGAGTTAGTACATAGAAGTAATTTCTTCAGTTCAGACTGCATCCAGCACTTCATGACAGTGATCTTTCAAAACAGCCAGAGACTGAGTTACTAGATCAGGGACGTATGGTTTCACTAGCTTGGGATTTATCTCTGGAAAAATTTAAGAATGTAGTTGCCAGTAAATTGCATTGAACTGAGGATCATACTCTAAAATAAGGATAGTGATGCAAATTTTAACTAACGGGCATCTACAAAAAAAGGGGTGATGTGTCGTTTGGAGAATGGTTTATCAGTCTCAGAGACAGTCTCAGTTACAACTCTGCGTCGGTGCCAAGCATTCCCTAAACGTCTAAAATCTGCACAACAGATCTATAGACTGTACAATACAGTATTGTGTTAACTTGGGGTTTTTTTGAAGAACGACATCTTTCTACTGCACTGATAAAGGTGAGGGAAGAATGGCGAAATTTCCAGTAAACTCAGGGTATTTCTAATCGAGCCTTTAATGTCAGTCCAAGAAGTAACAGAGCTACAGAGAGAGGTGAAGAAGCACAGAGTGAAGCTGGTATAACTGTTTGCTTTGGCCTTCTCCCAAACATCTACATGATAAAAGGAAAATTGTGTTCAACCTAAGAGTCAAAGAAATCAAAACAAACGTGCCTACATCAAAGAACCTGATCCCCAGCTAAAGGGTAACTTTCTGGTGTATTGAGATGTAATCTCTCCTGTTGCTGAAATATAATTAATAATAATGCAAAATTTTGGGTTTTGACACGATACTGTTTAATGTCTGTACCAAAGCTGTGTTACCACTTTCATTACCAGTGACAGCAATCGATAATACTGCCGGCAGTTTCAGTGAGGAGGCACCAGGTTAGCAACCATGGGGGTGGAAGTACCGTTTCTCTCTGATCCACAGAAGGTGGTTTGATAAATTCTGTGGAGTTTTTCTGTTTGTTGTATGTTCTTTTTTTTTAATTCAGATTATTTTACCTGAGTTTAGTAGTGATGTGATGAGCCAAAGTTAAGCCAGCTTGCTAATCAGTGGACGAGCAAAGGGAAGACTGTAAAGTGATTAGGGTTTTACTCGGGCTGGTATGGTCTGGATGTTTTTATCTTTTCCAGTCTTCTAGCTTGAGTAAGGTACTTCATTTAGTTGCTTTAGGTGTTAGGAAGGATCTGAGTCTAAGGAGGGCTTGGATCAACTTCTTTGGATCTGAAGTTTAGGTGGGAGAGCACATGTTCTTGAAAGCTACCCTGTTGGCTCTGTTACTGTATCCTCACCAGAGAGGGAACTCTCTTACTCCTGTGCCGGAGTGCATTAAGGAGCCCAAGTGTATCTCAGGCTCTTGGCTGTGCTATATTTTTACTATTGAGAACCTTACTTTCTGGAGCTCTGAAAGCAACGCTCCTTAAAAGTAGTACACAAGGAAAAATATGTTGTGTGTTTATGCCTAAACCTAGGTTTTGCAACCATGTTGATATTAGCATCCACACTGCAAAGTTTTTCAAAATGTGCCATTTTGTTAACATTAAGAGGTTGAATTGCTTTATTTTAATGGAGACACTTGTAAGTTGGGATGGTACTGCCTATAATTGATCTGTACTTCAATTTTCACTTGGAGCTGTCTTTTGTGCGGTTGACAGTTGTATGTTTCAGTTATAGTTTATACAACCTTGCTTTCCTAAATATTAAACTGTTTCTGAATCTGAAATACCTGCTTTCCCCATGTAGTCAACATACAGCCATTCTTGGGTGTTCTGCCTGCCCCTGTTCCCTTCAGAAGAAGTCATGTATCAGATATTTTTATTTCCCTGTAAGTCTGATATTTTGGTGGCCCTTCTTCCTCCTCGTATCAGAATCCGTTTGCATCATCTCAACTGATTTTACTAACAACTTGTTTCCTTATGCTTCTTCACACACTAACATTGAATTATGGGTTGTATCATTTTGCTTGACAGATAAAAGTAAGAATATTTGTTATGTCTTGCATGAGGAACCTAGTACAGTTACAACATTGTCAAGGCATGCCATCTGCAAAGCAAGCGGGCAGTACCCGTTTTCCTGGAGAAAGTAAAAAAAAACAAAAAAAAGCAGTATGCATGCCTTGTCAGAGCACTTGTATCGCTTGTACAAGCTACAAAAAAGGCATCCCAAATACACTGCAGTTTTCCAGGTAGTCACTTCGTTTATAAAACTGCACAAAATGAAAAACATTGGTACAAAAAATTTGCATGTTTGAAGGTACATGTGGACAAATGTACAGAAGCCATTCTCTGAAGCTTCAGCCTCAACTTAGGTCCCTATTCCAGGGACCTGCCCGACCAAATTCCAGAGCTTCGTCTCTCCTGGTCATTATTTCCTCTGTGTGTGTTGTATTTTATGTATATTTCCACCTGGGTGTATCAATGAGGCAGAATGCCTGCTCTGAGTAAGCATTTTGGATTCCATCTCCAAACTCTGCTTTAATCAATATCGTTTGCAATGATGGAGTGCTGTGTAGAGTCTCCTTTTCTTGTCTAACCTCAGCCGGGAAATACAACAGATGGGTTTCACCGGGCTTTTTTGGCAAGGAGTAGCATGAAAATAGAAATAAACCTTATTACATATGTGCTTCTCAGCACGATGCTTGTAATGTGCAATAAATATCACTAAAAAAGTGCAAACTTACTGCCAGTTAACCATTAATCAGGGAAAAAAAAAAAAATAGAATGAGCTGGAGAGCAAATGCATCTTAACCTTTACATTAAAAACTGGTGGTAGGGTGGTTTTATTCTTGTATGTTGACACGCACTTGCACAGAGACAGTATATCTCAATGTATTGCCATGAAATGAAAGGTGATGCAGTTATGTGCTTTTCCAGAAACAGCAAATCCACTGTTGTGTGAGCAATATAACAAATACGTAATATAAGGCAGACTAAAGGAAGTAATGTTATTAGAAAACAAAATTGCAGATCTATAACTTGTTCAATAAAACCTACTTTCATGAATTGCCAATTAACATTTTAAATAATCTGAATTCTGCCAATATGTGTAAATCATGTGGTCCTGTTAGATATTCAAGAAAACTGTAACATGTTTTCTGAGCTTCAGATGATAAAACTTGTGGCAAGGCATCTGAGGTGTCAAAAGCTGATAAATGGGTAAAATGCTTCCAGCTGAACTGGGGAGGGTACAGGTTGTCTTCGGTTGCCTGTATGGGGTGAGAGTCTTGGGCACACTGGTATCTCTGCTGCGTCTCCTGTCACATCAGTGATGCGCAGGGGAAAGTTGCAGTGATTCAGCTGCCCTGTAGGGCTTTTGGAGGTCAGAGATGGGGCCATGTGGTTATCCAGGGCTAACAGCAAGATTTTGTTTTAAGAACTGTTCATTCAGCCTATCGAGCAACTCAATTCTCAGACTAGTTTCTGTATGTTAGTATACTAGGCGATTTTTTTAAAATCCTATCAACTAAGATAAATAAAAGCATAAAAATACCTTTAAATTTAGATATTAATGGGCGCTCGACTTTTTTGGATAAGGCTAGATTTCTGGCCTCTGTGAGATGCTGTATTCTGTAGGATAATGCACTGTGGTTCTGCTCGGGACAGGACGTCTGTTTTCCTAATAGCAATTTCTTCTTCACCTCTGAAGACACTTCTTCAAATCTCTTCCTCAAGGAGATGCTAATCTCTGTGGCACCTAGAGTATGTCATGAAATTCAAGACTTTTCATGTTTTCCCTTTATGTGTAGGAGGCTATATAGATTCTGATGGTGATCCTGGTCGTTCTTTATTCCCCAATGGTAGATACAACCTTCTCTGATCCACCAGAAGACTCATCAGCCATGTCAGCTATTCCCTAAAAAACCAACATGGTGTCTTTAGGCAACTGGATACCTGTTCTAGCTGAAGGAAAAACTGATGTCAACAGTTCATCCTTCCCGTTCAGCACTTTTATCGTTTGACTGATGTCGGTTATGTGTGCTTCTACTAACATTAGTGAAGAAAACAGTCGAGATTCAACCATAGCGACTCATATCATCCAAAAGCAAATGAACCTTATCAGTTCTTCCTGTCAGTTCTACTCAATAGCAGATTTTACATTCAAATGCAACACCTTCAATTACGTAGTTTACATACTGGTTGGTTGACTAATATCAAAAGAAATTTATCTGTTGAAATCCAGAGTAAATCAATAAAACTTTTGAGAAGCGTAAGAAAACAGAATGAAAAAATGTTTCACACGCATGTAGTACTTCACAGTCCTCGGTAACTCTGGTTTCTGGTTTTCCTGAGTGTCAGAAACCTGAAAGCACTTGAGATGAAGTTGGCTTCCAGAGGCCGCGTTTAGTCACACGTCTTCCTCTTGCTCTTGCCTCTCCTCGTGCTTGAGGCGCTGGTTCCTCGCAAACCACGTGTCTGTTCTTGCTACAGACCAGGGAAGAGGAGAATCCCGAAACAGCATTGCCCAGTTTAATGCAACCTCTGTTCACTTCAGATTCAGCAGTAGCATTTCCTGGTTTTGTGTAAGTAATAGGTAATGGGGGTCTGTTTCTGTTCTTCAGCTTTAGTAAGACCAGAAAATTTGAGGTAAATGAGCATTTTTTTTTTTCCAGAAGCAGGAAGTTTCTTCATTTTGTTCTGTGTACGGTCAGTTCCTTTGAAGACAGTTGCTTTATCATGGTTAGATTGCAATGAGCCATAACAAGATGGTTTGAATATTTTATTGAGACCATAGACTTTATCTTAAATACAGGCTCTGTATTCTTATTCTCTTTTTTTTGAGATACAATGCTTTTCTTTCTTTTTAAAGAGTTTGAATGTAACATGGTCTAAATTCAGTGGGGAAAAAAATGAAGGGAAATAAACATTTATTGTACAAAATATGCATTGACTTGCGTTAGGTGGTCCTGAACTCTATAATTGCTGGAGAGATTAGAAGGAAATGTTACGAATAGTTTTGCATCTCAGTTTTGGTAATGTTACCGCTGCTTTGCTCCATTCCTTACACCCTGTAGCTCTGGGCAGGGGCTCTGCCTGCTCTGGACCCGGCTGCCTGCTGAGCCTGTAGATCCTCTGAAGTTCAATGTTGGTTTTGCCACTTCTTAAAGAAGTTGTCATCAACTTGTCTATATACTTTTACATTAAAAAAGTATAAAGCTAGAGCTTAAAGAATTATTTTTTTTTCTTCTGTTATGGTGTTTATCACTTGCTAAAGTACCAGCTGTATGAGTGTGTGGAGATCCTTTTCATCTTGAATTAAAAGTGATTGCATGTAGTTTTAATTCCCCAGTTCAGCTGCACTAAACAAATTTCTGAGCAGGTATCTCCATTGTAACAACACCTACCTAATTCATTTAAAAAATTACAATTAAGTATATCAAACCTCAAATCTTTTCATGTTACTTCTCTGTTGCCTCATACTGTCTCTTTTTTTTGTTGTTTTCCCATCCCTTTTTGTTCAAACATAGAAAGTCTAGTCTTCTGTATCCTTGTAAAATCCAATTTCTCTCAAATGTTACATGCTCTAGTGAGCCATTTAATATAGATCTCTCTTGCCTTTGTTTACTGATGCTGGAAATTTAAGATATTTTACTCTTCTGCCACCTCCCTGCAGAAGCCCAGTGGACCAAAAGCAGTTTGGTCTTTTCAAATACGGTGACTTTTAAGAGCAAGTTTACCACGTCGGTGATGGGATTTACTCTTTGGCGGGGGCTCTGTGTGTGTGTGGGATTGAAAATACCCTGTGCTCAGCAAATGGAATAACTGAACAATTTTAAAAACTTGATTAAAAATAATGTGAGGAAAATTAGGGGGATAGCTTAACTTCTGACATTTTTTAGCATCTCTTACTTTTGATTTATCTAATGTTATATAGTCAAATGACATGTCATTATAATGATATTTCATGTCTGAAAGATTATTATGAGAATTCTTTTTCTATTCTCATTGCACCTTTTTAAAAAATAAGACTGAAGTCCTTTTTTTCTAGACACAATTCATAATTATTTAGGCACGATATTCATAATATAATAGAAGTAAAAATCCATTTTTGTATATTAATGCTGTCCTATAATTACTTATGCCAATACTGCTGTTGCTTTGGGCATTCTGAAGTATTTATAATACAAAGTGTTTTAGTGCTGGATTTCAGCTGAATTTCCTATCAAGGTACTGTGGATGCCAGGCTTGTGAGGTCTCCGTACTGTATGGTGGTCTGCAAAGATTTTTCTGCACAAAATGCAGTAATTTCAATGAAAATTTATTTTTAATCTTGCGTATTTATCCCTGCCGCTTGTCATTAAACAATGTTTTACGTTTTTAATTTTGTGTATGTCTGATTGCTACATCTGATTTTTTTTATTGACTCCTGTTGTCTTATTCTAACATATTTGACACAGTACAATTAAACAGCTGTTTAAATGGCTCCGTAGGATTTTTAGTTACATACACCCTGTGAAGTTTGTACATGTGAAGACTGAGTCCGGCGATGTGGACCCTTTCATGGGACTAAAATCTTTTTTCTAGATTCCTCGCTGGTGCAGAACAATAATAATACTTCCTAGTGTTACCCACAAAATGGGGTGCCCAGATACGAGATGGTACAAAATGGCAAAATACTGTTGAACATATTTGTTTGCTTTGTTACTCTGTCTTCAGGTGTTTGGGTTATTGAAAGGATAAGGACGTTTGCTTAGCTCCTGGAGGGATTTTCTAGTTCAAATAAGTTGAAACTAGTTTCTTCTTGAATGGCTGTTGCCTTTCAACCCTTGCTAAGTGCTGCCCGTGCTATGGACTGCTGTGGTGATCTTTTCTATCTTGTTAAACTACTCCCAATTTTTCTTTTTTTAAACTCCGTCAAGGTTTTCTTTTGTGATTAAATAAAAAATAACCTTGTTCAAATAATCTAAGTGTTGCAAGTCCTGTGGAAGTCTTTGGGGCACAATGGAACCTGATTTTCCTCATCCATCAGTCGTAGGCTCATTCACATGGTTGAGAAGGAGACACTTCTGCCAGGAGCGGGGATTTACAGCTGGGATTCAGTTAAAACACTTCTGTTTTTTGTTGTCCCAAAAGAGCGTACAAAACAGACATTTTAGCTGATACTTTAAAAGAAGGTGTTTACCCCTGACCGTGGGGCAGGATTATAGACCACATGTACTCCATGGAAAATACAGAAGGGTTCACCGAGCGTCGCTCCGGTCACTGTAACACTGTTAGTAAATAACATAACGGGTACTTTGTAAGCAGCTGATTGTAGTAGCGTTGTCTTTTAGAGAAGGAATAAGGATGCACACTCCTGTTACAGCAAGTGACCCGGAACACGCGTGCCGTACTGCAGAATGCTCCAGAGGACGCTTATAGCTCACTCTACCTTCATCTGCCACCTTCTCATTAGATTAATGGTGGAAAAAGATGAATGCAGGTAGCTGTTGAGCTTTATCTCCTTTTCCAAAGGTAATGAAATGTTCATGGCATAGTGTTATAGGATTTAGGTGACACGGTACGTCGTTAAATGCTCCTACAAGCTAAAGGTAAATTCAGGTAGGGATGAACTTGGGCCTGAAGTGTGTTGGTAAAGTGAAATGTATTCATGCTTCAATATATTTTAGCAAAAATTGGATGCTTCAGAGTATTGCAGAGTGCAGTCTTTGTTACAGTATCAGTTGCTGCTTTTTATAGAATTACAGAAGTGGTGTATTCACAGAAAGAAGCATCAGGTACAGGCGAACACTCTAGTCTGAAGCCTTAGTGTTGCCAGTGCTTCTAAAAATGATTAAGCCTATTTATTTTTTGGAAGAACCATTTTTAGAGCTTCTGAAGACTATAAACTCTTCCAAAAAGGCACACAGGAACGGACAATCTTAAAAATGTATTTTGAGCCGTTGTTTCTGATTTACCCATCAAAACTGCTCTATTCTTACTCATGTTGCAAGATGGGCTGTGTGAAGAAGTCTTACTCTAGCAAGAAGGTGAGTGCAAATCGAATGAAGGACATTAATTATTGCATATTTTACCTAGCTTTATGTCTTCAGTTAACAGATTGTTTTCTGTACTTCAGCTTTGAAAACAAACATATCACTTTCATTGAAAAATAGGTTTGTATTATCCAAATTGAACAGTATTGTCATTCCATGTAGGCTAAATAGGTTCTGTATTACCTGTGATCCAAAGAGCTTATGAAGGACTAGAGGAGTAGGAAAAAAGTCCACCTGCTTTTGTTAAAGAAGCACTAAGTAATAAATATGTATAAAAAAAACCCCGAACCCTTCCTAATGTATGCAGAGCTGCAATGAGCAGGTAGGCAAATGAAATGAGATGTGTTGACCTCCTTGAGAGCAAATAGTGAAGCTCAGGAGCATTTCCAGCTGGGATGTTAATACATAAGATCGTTCAGGTTTTTTAATCAACTGATAGTTTCTTTCTGAGTCAAAACAATAGCTGAAACCAAAAGAATGTCAGCTCTGCAGTCAGTTTATTATGGGATTATGATAGCTCTGAAATGTTATCTTAAAACTATTATTAACTGTTAATTGACATTTAATTCTACTTGGTTTTAATATAAACACTTCTCTGTTAAGAGCTGGTTTTGCAGAACAAAGGGAAAAGCGTATTTGTATACATCCAGGCACGCACAGAGGCAGTTTTAGTGATGTCTGATCTAATACTACATCAAGGGGAAACAGCTGTGATTTAATGAGCACAAAGCTGACTGAAGTTCTTAACTAGGGCTGCGTTATTGATGTTGTTGGAAGAGTTTAAGAAAAATCTTCTCGCTCTGCATGCGGCTTCAGAATTTAACCGCTGAAGTAGGTTGTGCCAGGAAGGAGGGCTGCGTCTGCAAAACTTCGGAGCTGGGTCTTTGAGTTCTGCGTAATTGCGTAATTAAAATACAGCGTTTCGTTGAACACGCCTCAGCAGAGGTCTTCAAGCTGCCCGCCGTCTCTCTGCAGAAATCCCACCCTTTCGGCGAGAAGTGCGTACGCGCGCCGGCCTGCTGAAGCTGGGGCTCTTCCCCTGGGGAGAGGCAGCGGGTTCCTTGCGCCTCGACTGCCCGCAGAGCCGATGCTCTTGGGTCCAGCGCCTCTGGGGCCGTCGGAACTGCCGTCACCATACCGTGGGGTTAACGATAACGTTTGATCCTTCTAGGGATAGAGAGGCAGGTACAGACGAAGACTCTGGTTTGACGCCTCGGTATTGGCAGCACTTCTAAAAATGGTTAGATCTACTTAATTATTTTTTGGCAGAACTGTTTTTTTTAGAGGTTCTGAAGACTCCGGCGTGCCGAAAGCAGCTGTGCGGTGTTGGAGAGCAGCCTCTCGCACCTCCCTGGGGGAGTCTTTGCTCTTCATTTCTAAACCACCACTATGTTTTGAAACCCAGGCATTATCTCTTGTTCTAAAAGGAAAAGCTTCAGTTCAGCTCTCAGCACTTACAGGGTGCTGTGTATTTTATGGAATACTAAGGAGCTTATAGTGAATTAATTCAAGACTCATAAAAATTAGTATTTACTGCTGCCAAGAATTATAGGCTGCTACCTTATGAGCTCCCAGAAGTGAAGAAACAAGCTAAGGTTTGGTTTTTGCCTGCCTTTTGAAGGTTGGTGAGACCTTGGTGTTGGAGTAAAGCATCCACAAAGCGTGAGTGTGTGTGTGTGACTCCAACCACAGAAGCTGATTCCTCAGTACGCGCCCAGTGTTGTTAAAGACCTCGGGCCAGACCGTGTTACTCACGACCATCTGCTGAATAATGATGTTGTGGAGGCCAGACGCGGCGGTCCTTGTGTAAGCAACCGTAGGCACAATTTCATTCTATATATCTTAACTCCTAGCCTAAAGATGAACCAGAAAGCAAGTAGAGTGGTTGCAGCTGGAAAACTCGGCTAAAGAAGAATTATTTCTTCCTGCAGAAGTTCAGTGTCAAGTGTGCCAGTAAATATATGAAATATTTTTCTAAAAGGCATGCTGTGCAAAAGAGGTTACCAGCAGAGTATTGAGCCTGACTTGCTCAATGTGAATCACCTGACGTCAGCAGAGGGGCTGTGCTAATGACAAAATTGGAAGGCATCCTAAATATAGAAGAAGATCGGGATATTGTACAGAAATAACTGAGATGACATTGAAAACTGGGCTAACAGAAGTGGCATCAAATTCAAAATGCAAAATCAAAGGTCATATCTTCTAAGTGAGTAGTAGAAGAGTTTTGTAAAATAGAAGCTTGTTACAAGATCCTCATTATAGATAAATAGTACTTGGATGATCATGGGATGTGCTTTAGCAGTCCCTATCATATGCATAAAACCAAGCGAACAGAATTTTCTGCTCTGTCAGTGCGAGTTGATCATTTCTGAACAGTTTAAGGAGTGAGGTGAAGAGACTGTTATGTAAGGGAGAGATGCATTATTCATCCTTAGAGACATGCAGTGTGGAGCAAAAGTAAAAGAGCTGAAAGCCAGTGGCTGCAGAAGAAAAAGTGGTACCAACGAATGCTGAATGAATCGAGGCTGAAGGCTGGAAGAGGATTCCTGATGGGCAGAGCACCCAAAGTCCACCACAGTTTCCAAGGAAAAGGGTGGCAAAAAAAAATGCAGGGGTTTCCTTAGTATGGGAGTTCCAGTTCACGAAAGGAATTATTTTGCATAGCTCCTATAACATCCCAAGGGAAATCCTTCTCAGACCCGAGCTTCTAAGAAGCGTGTTATGCCAGTAGCACTCTGAATGCTTTGTTCAGACTATTTTCTTTATCTGGGAAAAGCGTGGATGTTCACAACTATTACGTATTGGAGACAACCTGCTCTTGGAGTAAAAGCCCATTGTGATAAATGTTGTGATACAAGTGGCATGGCAGAGCTCAGAGGGTTGTCATCAGTGGCGCTGAGTCTAGCTGGAGGCCTGTAACTAGTGGTGTCCCCCAGGGGTCAGTATTTGGCCCAATCTTGTTCAAGTTCTTTATCAATGACCTGGATGAAGAGTTAGAGTGTACCCTCAGCAAGGTTGCTGATGATACAAAACTGGGAGGAGTGGTGGATACACCCGAAGGCTGTACTGCCATTCAGTGAGACCTGGACAGGCTGGAGAGTTGGGCGCAGGGGAGCCTGATGAAGTTTAACAAGGGCAAGTGCAGGGTCTTGCACCTGGGGAGGAACAACCCCATGCATCAGTACAGGCTCAGGGCTGACCTGCTGGAGGGCAGCTCTGTGGAGAGAGACCTGGGTGTCCTAGTGGATGACAGGTTAACCATGAGCCAGCAGTGTGCCCTGGCTGCCAAGAAGGCCAGTGGGATCCTGGGGTGCATTAGGAGGAGTGTGGCCAGCAGGTTGAGGGAGGTTCTCCTTCCCCTCTACTCTGCCCTAGTGAGGCCCCATCTGGAGTCCTGTGTCCAGTTCTGGGCTCCCCAGTACAAGAAAGCTGAGGAGCTACTGGAGAGAGTCCAGCAGAGGGCTACAAGGATGATGAGAGGACTGGAGCATCTCCCCTACGAGGAAAGGCTGAGGGAGCTGGGCTTGTTCAGCCTGAAGAAGAGAAGGCTGCGAGGGGACCTGATAAATGTTTACAAATATCTGAAGGGTGGGTGTCAGGAGGATGGGGCCAAGCTCTTTTCAGTGGTGCCCAGTGACAGGACAAGGGGCAACGGGCACAAACTGAAGCACAGGAAGTTCCGTCTGAACATGGGGAAGAACTTCTTCCCTCTGAGGGTGACGGAGCCCTGGCAGAGGCTGCCCAGGGAGATTGTGGAGTCTCTCTCTCTGGAGATATTCAAGACCCACCTGGACGCGGTCCTGTGCAGCCTGCTGTAGGTGACCCTGCTTCGGCAGGGGGGTTGGATCTGATGACCCACAGAGGTCCCTTCCAACCCCTACTATTCTGTGAAGCACATCGATATATAGGCTAAATATGTAACATTAAGAGGAGAATATATTTTACTAATGTGTTAAATATGCCACCGCAAGAGAGTGTACAAATATCCTTCAAAGGGAGCTTAGAAGCTCCAAAACAAAACTGCAGGGAGGAGAATTTAGGAGGAAGGAGATGGGCTACAGATACTCATTTCTAGATGGCTGTCATATTAGTTGCTGCTGTGAGAAAGCTGATACATTCTTAAAAGCCTATTTTAGATTTTAGTACAGTATCAACTGTTTTCTTAAATTCCTTATGGTCTCAAAATTACACCCATGAAACATCAGCTATGTTTACCAAAATATTTTCAAATTTAGATGAGGGTTGCAACACAGGGAGATAGTGCAAAGAAGGAAGCGTATATCTGGTGTTGACAGTTTTGCAAAATGATATGAACGTGCATGTACAATATTCACAATTTTCACTGTCAGTAAAAAAAAAAAATAGATCGTTACTCTTCCAAAAAAAACCCACCCCAAACTCCAACCCTATCGTTATAACAGATTTTTACTTTAAAAATAACTTTTGTTCTTGTGCTTTAAATCAGAAAGTATCGAGGCTTTTTATTGTGGCAATATATTCTGGCACCATTGAATACCAGAGTAGAAAAAGAGAACTGCAATGGGTTGACACCTTTTTTTTTAAGTTTCTGTGCAGAACCTAGGTCTCTGTGAATCTGGGATTTTTAAACCTTTAAAAGTGCAAAACATAATAAGAAATAGTTAAATAAAAAATAAAAAAGAGTTAATTGTTATGTACCATTCACTGAATAATGATAAATTTGAGATTTTCATGAGAGTAAAAGCAATGTTCAGACCACTGAGCGTACAGGGACTGCCTAGCCCCAGCCCCAACCTGCCGGTGGTGCCACCTTGCCTATAACTGTGTCCTCGCTCCCCTCGCCCAGCAGGCTCCGGTGTGTGAATGGCCAAATGTAAAGCCACACAGGTGGGACCGGGGGCTCTGAAGACCCACGGGAGTTGAATGGTGCCCTTAAAGCAGTGCTTCTCTAGAAGCTCTGCAGTGTTAGCCCGTGTCTAAGGTGAATACCTGGATCATTGGATGCATGAACAAGAGAAGGGCAGCTGTCTGGTTGAGAGGCAGCACGTCGCAGCTCGATGGAGATTCAGCAGAAGCATTGGTTCTTTGGAGAAACCGTGGTTTACTGAGACCTAGCGAAGTGTCCTTTCTGAACACAGAAGGTATTTGCCATGTAGGAATGGTCTCATTTTAATTTGCTTTTCATTTAAGATATTCAACAATTCTGTATGTTCCAAGAAAAGGAGAAGGCAACTTGGTCTTGAAGCACTTCATTAGATGATGATTGAACCGGGTCGGACTGTAAGCACCGTCTGACCCAGTGCCCGGCACCATCAGCAGCCAAGAGCAGGCTGACTGTGTGTGGCATTGCTGGCGCTTCCAGCCTTCAGGTACTTTCAGACTATGGACTTCTGAACCTGATGCAGCTTCTGTGTTGCACTTAGGAGGATAGATAGATACATATTTTTCTTTTTTTCTTTTCTTTCTCTGGGTGCCTGGCTGGTGCTCCTTTTAAATCCTGTGAACTTAGGGCTCTGCACTTCTGTCTGGGAAGGAGGAAGGTTTGTGAGAAGAAGGTGCACCAGGATCAAGTGACTGGTACTGTACCAATAGCAGCAATAGTGGGCATTTTTTGACTGCTGGAATGCCTTACAGATATTTAGGATAGAAATGTTGTTATTGTAGGTGATAAAGACACCCTGGTATATTGGATTAGAATACTTCACATTATGCATGCAGATACATTTTAGAATAGACTAAGTAGGTATACATATATGCATGTATGCAGTCTTAATACCAGGGATAAATTTGCGTAATTATAGCTCGTAATTTGTCTGCGTTGCAATGATTTTTGAAAGTTAAATAATTGCTGATAGGAGGAAGTAGTAATTTATGGCAGGAGAAAATGCTGTCTCCTCATCTTATCTTGAGTGTGGTGGGTGTAATTCCGAAGCTGGGTGCTGTTTGCTGCTTCTCTAAAATATGCATTGCTGCTATCTGTAGTCGCATTTTGGTGACTGAAAAGATTCATAGCAATGTGGGTATTTTCTTAGTAAATGAAATGATCACCGTGCAGAAAATTCAGAAAATATTGAAATAAATGGTGGTTTGTAAGTGGGAATATTTAGTTACATTTTCCAAATAAAGTTATTTCATTCTGAAAGAAAATAACGTTTTATAATAAATTTCCAGTTGCTAATAATATGCCAGAAAATAGATTTTTTTTTTTTAACTGATAGTTAAGCCATAGTTAGGGGAGACAGCAGCTTATCTAAGTAGTAAGCCATTTTTTAAGGAACCGTGTCTCTTTATTAACTTAACAATGTTCTACAAATGATTAGATTGATAAGTGGATGTGGCCTTTGAGTAGATGAATGTCGTGAGAAAAGGCTGATAGAATTATAACTTCAAATATGTTCCTGTTTATGTGTTTAATATATTATTAAATGTAATTTCTTTAAAAAAGGAATTCAATTCATAATGGATCTAGTATAAACAAATAGTGCTTTTATATTACTTAGGCTCTATTTGATTGTTGTTTCTTAACAGCATTTCAGAATAAAGATTCCATTATTTATCAGCTAGAAGCAAGGATGGGAAAGACCTCGTGTCGTGTGTTTAGCTAGGAAATTCATGGAAGTTCAAAAAGTGGTTAAACATTATGGGTGTAAAATACTGACTGACTCACTGAAGCGTTGCAAGTATGCAAGTACGCGTCCAGGAAATGCTGGATGTTTTACTGTAAAACAAATATTTGGAACACCTGACAGGGCTTCAAGCATGTGAAGACTGCCCGAGAGCACCGCGTATCTGGCATTATAGAGGATTCAAACTAATTTTAGGACAGCCTTCTAATGCCGTTGGTATGGCATAGTTAACCTGCAGAGACCGAGTACCAAGGAGTTTCAGGAACTCATGATTGTGAACTTCAATAAACAGGACCTCAGTATATGAAATATTTTGTTTAGGGCGTGTTTCAGAGCTGTGTAGCAATAGCCCAGCCGGGGTAATGGGGACTGAGGGTGTGCTGAGGTGTGTGTTCTTCCCAGAAGTAAAGCCTTTGCCAGAAGAGGTGGGGAAGGACTGACTTCGCCAGTACCTTTACACGAGGTTGGAAAAGCTCCTCTTGATGCGTTCCTCAGTGGTGGAAAATAGCTGTGTGGGAAAATCCTTCACCACGTGTATAGCTTCAGACCTTCGAGTCTGGTGGGATTCACTGTATTCCGAAATTCAAGCAAGTACTTGGAGTTGCCCCCCAGGCACAAAGTTTTGACAAGTGATGTCCGCCTCTCAGGTATGGCACTTGCCTTCATGTATTTAAGTAACATTTTCATCATCCTAAATGTGCTAGAAATCTTTGTGTATTCCAATACTGAGGACTGTTGAAGTCTGACTAGTGAAGGAATTAATTTGGTGTCAGTGTTCTCCGGTGTAGGTAATCTGGTTTTATTACTTCTAACACCAAAATCAGCAGAAGGATTAAATTACAAAGCAAAGTGAAGTCTAGAAAGTAATTATTCCAGATGTGGCAGTGAATTCTCTAACCATGACTTCAGTGATTTTCAGTGATTTTTTTTTTTTTTTTTTTTTTGTTACTTTCGGTGATGCTTTATAAAACATGTTTATAGACTATGTCAGCAATGTTCTTCCTCGGTTGCTGTTGCAAAGACTGTTTTCACAGTTTATCACAAAATGCCAGATTTGCTCAGCATGTAATTTAATCCTATGCTTGGAAGCATCCGCATTACTTTGTTATCACGAAATTATTCTTTAATAAAAATGTATGCTTTGTGATCTATATTTTATTAATTTGGTAAGTCAGGTTATCGATTGTTGCAGATGCCATGAATGTATAATTTGTCACAGTTATTGGTTGCCTGTCAGCAGTTCGTAGCAGCACGGAGTTCTCGGCTCTTGGGGCACCTTAGAAATAAGTCTGCCTTGATCTGCAAAAGAGAAGATTTCTCCTGTGAATTATCATCAAGACATGGGCTGATATCAGGTTTATCGCCTCGCGGCGTGTGTGATCCTGTGTTACCCAAACGCTGGAGACAAATTAATGACACGGCCTGCTCAGGCAGGAGTTTTCAACAAAAACTGATTTAGTGATTTTAAACACTGGGGATGAGGTCAGGAGGAGCACAACGTTAGAAAGGGGAGGTGCAGATTTTCTTGCCATTTTAGTTCATGCTGAACTGAGGAATTATTAGGGTCACTAGACTGGAAAAAAACAAAATAAAATTCTGAGGGTTTTTTTATCCCTACTTCTACAGTTGATAGTTTTCTGCTGTCATAGACAGCAGTCAGGAGTTTTGTTGATTGAAAAGTTTATGAACAAATGTTAATGACTTTCAATTTTTTAAAAACTAAGACTATGAATTAAAAATATTTTTTTTTAGTAAAGCACGTATTTATTTCCAAAATCGTTGGACTTAATAAGAAAGTTTACTTTGCTAATAATTTTGTGCTGATGATACAGCATGAGGCTTTGCGTGCTGCAGCGGCGCGGCCGAAACATCCGCTGGGTTCGGTTGGGTGTTTGCAGAGGCTGGGCTCTGCGCCCTGTGAGCTCGCCGTCCGCTCTCGCAGCGCAGCGTGTCTGTGTCTCGCTTTATGAAAACGCTCGTCGGAGCCTCGGGCTTGAGCTGGAGCCGCTGCAGGCTTCTCCATCCCCTCGTCTTTCTGCGTTCTCCTAAATAGTAGGCTCTGGTGCTGGTAGCAGTCGGCCTTGGTTTGTGCAGGAGCATCCCGTCACACCTAGCAGAACAAGTTCCCGGGGGGGAGGGGGGGGTCCCGAGGTTTTTGCTCTGTACGAGCTATGTAAAAAAAAAAAAAGGGGGGGGGGGGAAATGCCCTCTCCAAAACAAGGAAGCAGAGAGGGAAAGAAAAAACAGGGGAAGGGAGAAAAGGAGAAAAAATAAGGGAGAAAAGAAGGAAAAAGGGACGGGGGTGGGGGTGAAAAAGGGGGAGTAAAAAAACAAAGGGGTAAAAAAAAGGGGGGGGAAGGGGGGAAAAGAAAAGGAGGGAGAGAAAGGGGGTAAGAAAAGGGTGTAAAAGGGGGGAGAGAGAAAGGGGGTAAAAAGGGGAAGGAGAGAAAAGGGGTAAGGGGGGGGGAAGAGGAGGGTAAGAAAAGGAGGTAAAAAAGAAGGGGATACGAAGGGGGGGAGAGAGAAAGGGGGTAAAAAGGGGAAGGAGAGAAAAGGGGTAAGGGGGGGGGAAGAGGAGGGTAAGAAAAGGAGGTAAAAAAGAAGGGGATACGAAGGGGGGGGGAGAGAAATGTGGGAAGAAGAGGGGGTGAAAAGAGTACGGGAGAAGCAAGGGGACAGGGGAGACGAGGGCAGGGCCGGGGCTGGGCCCCCCGCCTTTCCCCCTCCCCAGCCCGTTCGCCACCTCCGCGCTGCTGCCGGCCCCACTCCGCTGCGCTGCGCTCCCCCTCCCCTCCCCCGCCGCCGGCCGGGTAATGAGCCGCGTCGGGGTTGGCGGAGAGCCGGCGGCGGGCGGCCGCCATTGGCTGCGGGCGGGAGGCTCTCCGCCCCGATTGGTCGCGCCCTCCTGCCCCGTATTTTCAGCGGCGGCGGCGGCGGCGTATTCCGGTGGGAGCCGGCGGCCGGGATGCAAGGTGGGTGGGGGAGGGCCACGTCCCTGCACCGCGCACCGTTCTGATGATGAATTAATATTCATTAATAATGATGATTTTCATTTCCTTCCTCCCCCCCCCGGCGGCGCGTTGGGCGGGGTGCCCGGGCTGCGCCAGCGCGCAGCGGTGCGGTGGGGCCGGGGGCAGCCACCCAGCGCGGCCCGCGGTTCGGCCTCCCGGGCCGGTTTTGGGGGGGAAAAGGGGTTCTTTGTGCGGGGTGCTGGGGGGGGGGGGGGAGGGGCTGGGCGTGCATGTCCCCGCGGCGGGGGGTGGGGGGTGTCACGGAGCTCTTTGGGAGTTTGCCCGGCCGGCCGCAGCGGGATGGGACGCCCGGCCCGGCGGGACCCGAGCCGGGGGCTGGCCGGAGGTGGAGGCGGGTCGGGGCTGGAATCGGAACGCGCTCGGGTGGGCTGCAATTCGGGATAACAGATAGGAGGAGGTTACACACCCCGCGACTTGGTCTCGGGAATCTGTTCCGCGGTTCAGGGGCGAGTTTGGCTCTGGGTTCTTCCTCTGCTTTGTCAGGCGTTGTACAGGCGACGGCGTTTATTATATTGCTTCAGTGCATTTCATCTCGTATGAAAACTGCATCCACCTGCTGAAGTTTGGAGCTTCCGAAGGGTTTTTGTGGCAGAAGTTATTTCTGACTAAGATATGTTTTAGGACAGAAAAAAAAAAATATTCTGACAGGTTTTGCAACTTTTCTCTGTGGCGTTTTCTCCGAGAACGCTGCTGTTACGGCTGGGGAGCTTTCTGTGCCATCTAGAAAATGAAATACACTGTGCAGCATCCCCGGCTGGAGGCGGCACTGGGAATTGTGGTGGATTTGCGTGATCGTTTCCGTGCTAGAAGTGAACAGTGGCAATTTTAGATGCAAATACCTGAGTTGAGCAGGTTAAAAAACCAGTGCCTGAATGTTTCTTTCGAAGAAAATTGCTCCTGAACCTTTCAGGCGCCCTGTATAGAAATATGGGTTAAAATCAGTGGTGCTGTCAGCGAAACCGGCGTGATCTGCACCCGCGTTTGCTCGCGATGTGGGTAACCCCTGGGTGTGCGTTGCAGAGGCAGAAGGATGCTTGTGGGTCCAGGCCTATCGCTAGGCCTAAACGCTTCCATTTTTTTCCTATTGCCAGCCTGAAGCTGTAGGAAGCAGTACAGGTTTTTCCCAGGGGTGACATGGGGAGTGGCCAGAGGAGCTGCGCTGCTGTGGCGTCCCGGGTCCTCTCCTCCCATGGGTGCCTGGGCACCTGGAGGGACCCGGCCCTTTGCATCAAAAATAGCCGTGGATGGAAAAGGCACCTGTTGCAGAACCGGCGATTTGTCAGCTCCTAGAAAAAATGGGGCGTACCTGCAGTTTTGTGATAATCTGCCCAAATTCCTTACATTGTCTAAAATGATAGGTGTCTAGGGAATTGAATTTGAGTTTAACAGCGTATTGTATTCAAGTGCTTGTGAATACGTGAGCACACGAGAAATGTAGATAGCTATGTATGAAGTATTTTTTTGTTATGAAATAAATGCTATTTGTACAAGTGTTATGTACTTTTAGAATTAAACCAACTACGGTTCAGTAACTACTGTTTAAAAGTAGAAATATCCATGTGTACATTTTACTGTATTTTGATTTCATTGCATAAGGGCATGCCTAATTTTCATATTTTATATAAACTTCTCCAGAGCATCCTGAGAAGACAGGCAGAATAATGTCTATGGCTAGTTGATACCTGCTGAGACTTCTTTTACCTGAACAGTGAATTCTGATTTCTAATAGTGTGTAAACAAACTGCAGCCCGGCTGGCCGGCGCTGCCTGCTTGTGGTAGCGACAGAAAGGTGAGGGGTGACGTGGGTACTGCAGAGCCGAATTACCCCTGCCCGCCTCCTGCTCCTTTGCTCGCCCGGGCAGGTGAGAGGGGGCGGATGGAGCCTTTTCTGTCGCTGCACACCGTACCGGGTCGCTGGTTTGGGGCCACGTACAGATCCAGCAGCCCTGCAGAGCTGAAGAAAACCTTGTTCTTTCTTACTCTTCCACTTAAATTAGTAAATGTTAGTAAGTGTAGGCTGTTACCTGTAGGAGATGCGTGTTATTTAAAAAAAATATAATCCAAATATAAATAGAAATAGACTCTTAATAATGTTTTTCTAAATAACCAAACATTAAAAAAAAAAATCAGACTAGAAAAAATAAAGCTCCATTAATTGGTTTTCTGATTTTTTTCCCCTAGTTATATCAGTTGGATATAGACTCCAGTATATGCAAGAAGATTCATACAGATACAATGAATCTGCTATACATAAATTACTGGAGGATTAGCATCTGTAAATGCATAAATCATAGATTTATTGAAAAATAGTCTCTGAATTACCCATCTTTTACCTACCTATGTGCCTGAATCAAAGGATCAGAGTTTTAGTGGGTATTGTTTAGTTGCTTTGTTGCAGTTTTTAGGTTTTTTCCTTTGTTGTGACCTCGTTGGATGTAGAGAGACTATTTCCTTGGTAAAGTGGGAGGGATTATTAACTTCTTTAAGGTGGCAGTTTCTGTCTAATGATGTGACTTACAGTGGCACTCTTCTCTGGTAGCAGCAATGTTTATTTCAGAAATATAATTTTCATATTTAAACACAGTCAGTGTTAGATTGGAAAACTTTTAATGACAATTGCATGTCATGTTTGTTTGTAAATGGTTGTTTTGAATGACAGCAGACAAATTAATTTGTAGTTTTTGAAGATCTGTGATTTTTGTGTCTGTTATTTAATAGAGCGGTAGTGTTATCGCTGAGCCTTGCCAGTTCAGTATAAAGTGCAACGTGCAACATTTCCTGGTGGTAGAGTTGCTCTAAGTGGAGAAATAATTTAAGCGGTACAAGGATTTTTATAGCCCTCTTGTCACAATTAGCTGTGTTTATGAAATATGAATTTACACAACATCTGCCTTTCGGGGCCGGCGTTCCCACCGGCTTCGCAGACCAGCGGCGCCGTGTCTGAACCATCACGGCAGGGCTGGGCAGACTGGAGCCCGTGCAGGGGTCGTGTGGCCGCGGGAGCGGAGCGACCCCCTTGGTTTATCTTGTTGGGAAGCTTGTGCAGGAAATGCAGAAGTTTTTAAGCAGAAAACCTTCTTTCGGTTTTTAGGAGGGTGACTTGCTTATGGCCTGGCCCATCCTGCTCTCGCTCCCTGCGGTCTCTCCTGGTCCCCCTAATTCCTGAGCTGCTGCGTAGACAAAAAGGGTGGCACGTGTGGCAGACTGGTGGGGTGGGATCTGGAGTCCGGCACACGCGATGGTACTTTATTTTGGAGAGAACAGGACTTTATTTCGTGAAGCTGAGGAGTTGCAATGGGATGGGTGAATCCAGCTGGACCTTGCAAGTTGTGGGGTTCGTCATCTAAGCGGTGGGCTGTCTCCTCGAGTTCCTCCTCCTCTACATGCCTATTAGTGGTCACCCCCTTAACGATGGCGGGAGGGAAGAGCTGGCTTTTTATGTGGGCACATACACTGAATTTGTCTCTTATTCTTTTGTTTTCCTCCAGCACTTGGTGCTCGGTCTCTCACCTCTCCCGGCAAAGCTCAGAGACGGTCATTAATATTGAATTGGTAAAATTTCTGTAAGCGTTACAGCAAAGGCAAGTTTACAGGAGGACAAAGTAGCTTGAGAAATGTTGATGCTCCAGTTTCTCTTCAGGAAGTGGGGGGAAGAGCACAAGGTGCTTTATGGAAGATGCAGTTTCCCATCATGGGCCAATGTGGGGCATGAGTAGCTTTTAGTGGAGACCCCATCCCTGGAAACATTCCAGGTCAGGTTGGACAGGGCTCTGAGCAACCTGATCCAGTTGAAGGTGTCCCTGCTCATTGCAGAGGGGGTTGGGCTAGAAGATCTCTAAAGGTCCCTTCCAGCCCAAAGCGTTCTATGATTCAGTGAAAAATGGGCACAATGGGGAGAGACTGTGAAAAACCTTGGAAATAATTCTGTACCTCTCCTCCCACTTTTCATGCATCACCTATCTTGACTAGTAAATGTTTCAGGTCTGGCAGTGTCCCTCAGGGCAGAAACCGTGTAACATGTAAGGTCTCAACCGAGCTGGCGTGTCGGAATATGCAATATTCAGTACATGGAAATTGTTCTGAAACACTCACAGTAAATGCTGTTGGCACAACAACCTGCAGATTTTGAGGCACAATATTAAGAAATGAGTGCTCAAACTAGAGGTTGTACAACTTGGAAAGTCTGGTGCGACGGTTTGGTTGGGCTGTGGAACCGATCTAAATGCTCACTGCTGTTTTTACTGTTGTTATTCATGGCAAAATAATTGAGGCCATTCATAAAGCAAGCTGTGTTGTCGTCAAGAATAGCAGCAGACTGTGCCGGGTGTTACCTTTACATACGGATTTTAGAAGATGAAATAAAAATAAAACCCAAGTGTTATATCTTGGTGAAACCATCCAGAAAAACCTCCTTGTTCTTCTACAGGTATTTAGTCCACCCTTCTTCTGCTACCTCCTGAGGCTTTGTTGCTAATTGCTCTCTTACTGATATTTCCAAATTATTATCATCGCTAGGTCAGAGTGAAAAATTACATGCAACTGGTAGTCACTGTAGTGGAGATCAGTCATGCTATCACAGAGATGGCTTAGTCTGGTAAAGGAGAGAGTCCAAACTAGTTAATTCTCTCTTCTCTGGGTTATTCTTTTATATATCTGTATATCCCTTAAAATGGGAATAATCATCATCATAAAAGGTGCTTTAGGACTTATTAAATATTTCTGAAACACTTAGGAGTCATAGTTAAAAAAATAATTGCCTAGTAAATTGTCTACTTCATAAAATGTAAAAAATAAAAGATCTAAAGTATATTAGGCTTCGTAATCATTTAAATAGATGCATGTAGTTTATTTACCTACTCAGCGAGGACTAACAACCATTGAAAGCAAGTAGTTCTTTAGGAGAACTGTGTTTGCAAAATGAAATTATATAAATCAAGGTTTCCAGTTCACTAGTTTAAATTACTTTTACATTTATGATTTAGGCTTTGATTTGAATCATACTTTGTACTGTTAATGTTCAAAATTTATCATCAACACTGAAGCTGTGAACACAAAAGACATTCTTGGCAAGGCTTGCAGAATGTAATGTCAGTATTTTTCTCTGGAATACTAAAAATTTAGAAAACAAAACCTTCCTCTCAGCACTTACAATGGTTGATATCTGGAGGGGGGGAGCCAAACCAAGCTGCAAACAGTTGTGTTTTAGTCAAGAGACGAACGGTTGGCCGTTCCAGTGGCTTTTACTGGGGGCTGGCTACTGCCAGCAAGTGCCGTTGTGGTCATCGGGCTCTTTAGAACGGGGGGATATTTGTGAAGCTTTTCTTGAATAAATAACATCAATCTCTTCATCAAATATAAAAGGACTGATAATGTTTTCCATTGCTGTTGTTGATTAGGCGTAATACCAAGAATGAAACTGTTTCTGCATTACCAGCAGAAATACTGCGGAGTCCTAAGGACTTCTACAGCTTTTTATTCGTGTATTGTTCTGCCTGGCAGTTAGAGAAACAAAACCTCTTTAGATTGTCTTTACACTTGACAGATTGGCATTTGTTTTTCTCTCTGTTTAAAAAAAACCCAACAAAATCAAAACACGCAACAAGCTGAGATTTTCTTCAGTCAGGAAGTTTAGCCCAAAGTTTCCAGAATTTGTGACTCTCATTCTTGTGTTCCGGGCGCTTTTGCATGGGTCCCGGTGCAGCCGGGGCTGTGGGAGCCGCAGGTGATGCTCGGGCAGACGCACTGTGGACGTGGTGTGCTTGCCTCTTCTGCTCGATCTCCTCGGCATGGTGAGGGGAAAGGCTTTCTCCTGGCTCCTTTGGCCTCCTCACTGCTTTCATGGGACCATGTACGCTCAGGTATTTCCCAAAATTAAATGCCTGTGAAATTAGGAACAGAGGAATGGCTCTGGGCAGCGACTTGCTGGCCCTTCACTTGCCTGCAGGAAAGGTTGCTGACAGGGACCTGATTTGCACCCGTTAAGAAATGGCAATTTCAGCTTAGAATAGTGATGCTTTAAATTGTGATTTGCATTTGTATCTTTAAGGAGTAAATACCAGGTTGCATATACAGGTACCATAACTGTTCCATAAAAATTATAATTTATAAATTAAAAAATTGCTGTTAAATTACTGAGTTTAGGGGAAAAAAAAAACATCAAAAATAGTCTAGTAGGCTACTACTGTTTTATGTATGGATACTGAAGCTAGATGTTTAAAAACTTCGTATTTCATAATACTGTAATGTTTCTGAACTGTTGAATTGCTGTTTGAGTGGTCCGTATTTTAATTGTAGTTTTGTACCTTCCTATTTTCATTCTTACTCAAAGTATCTTTAAATAGAATAACCTCTGAGTTGTTCCTGTGATGTATTGGTACCGCACTTGAAAAACCAAGATCAATAATCGTATTTCCTATCTTCTCCAAAAATAATCATAAAAAAATCCATTGTTTGCTAATTTGTTCAAAAATGTTGTTTGGCTCTTCTTGTGTGTACCCACTCCAGTGACCAGAACGTCAGTGGAGGCTTTGTTTAAATGTTTCTTTTCTTGATTCCCCCTCCCACCCACGCATACACCTGTTCATCGAAGTCTTTTGGGCCAGACACTCGTTTATTTGCTGGGGCTTAATGGCTTTTTTTCCCCCTGCTCCCTTCATTCGGTTAACTGCTTGTTGTCAGCAGTTCTGGCACAGCCCCGTGTTTGCTGTAGGCTGCCCACGGAAATAAAAAGCTTTGTTTCCAATGGCAAAGAGTTAATCTGGCTCAGAGTTGGATTAACTGTTGCGGTAGCTCGTGGTAAACATCTGTTGCAATACTCCCAGAGGAGAACATTGCTTTCAAAAGTATTTACTGCACATTTTGAACCCGTGCACTTTCCTCGTGGTTTTCTTTTTTTTTCCTCCCCAATTACTGAATTCTTTTGAAAGGACATAAATCCAAAGAGCCTAACTCAGAGCTTGTGTTTATTTTATGATACAGAGAAGGAAACGTGGTTATTGAGTTATTGTTCACGTGCTGGAGCCCCCGAATATTTCTGACTGGAGCGCAGAAGCGTGTGCGTTGCTTAATGAAAACCAACTGCAGGAGCCAGCTCCTGGGAGCGCTGCCATGTGTGTCCATGCTCCGCGTGGAGCCCTCGGGATGCCGGCCCTCCGGGTGTTCTCCTCCTGCGCTGAATTTTGGGGGAGAGAAGACTGGTGGGGAGGAGTGGAGTTTTGCTTGGACCTGGAACCCGAGGCTGGGTACATGGTTGGAAGGGTTTGGCTGGTGGGACTTGGGCTTTGCCATGGAGGAGACCTTCTGCCATCTCCTTCAAATCTTTTTTAAAAAGTTTTTTTATATTTAAGTTTTTAAACTTTTTCTCTAAAGATTTTTAATTCTGGATTTAGTGGATCAAATAATGACAGTTCCCCTACAGCTGGCCTTTGAAGTTCAGCCTTCCAGCATCCAGTTCTTGCTGTAGCTGAGGATCAGGAGCAAGGAAGCAAAGCAGGCTCTGGTAGGTTTTCCCAAAACATCAACAACCTTCTCCCCGGCCCTGCCCAAACCGCAAAACCTACCCATGCTCCGTGTCTCTGGGAAAAGAACATTGGAAAACAGCATGGAATGTGTTGAATGGTGGATGTTTCCCAACAAATCGTTTTCCTTTCTTATGCTAATGCTCTTAATGAAATCCTGTCCAGAGCATTTTCACCCGTATTTCTCAGCAGGTGAAAAATATTTTGTGCTAGATTTCCTACATATCCTGGTGCTTTACGTATGTGCCGATTGTCACCAGGACTAACTCTGTTTGCATAGCATTCTGATGAATGTGGGTGATGAAATGGGGGACTTCCACACAACAAAGCTAGTTGTAGTAAAATGCAAGAGTCTGTAACTCTGCTTTCTGCTGATTTTCTTAGGTCTGGCGGAAACACTTGTTTGAGCAATAACTCTGTAAGAACAGCCGTACCGATTCAGATCGAGCATGTCTAACTCAATATCCTGTCTCTGATGGTGATCAGCAGCAGGTATCTAGGGAAGGGTACCAGAACAGTGATAAAGTGATAAAATCTAAGGGGACATTTCTTAGTTTACCAGTTTTGTGGTGGTACCAAGAATTTCAGAGTCTGGTTCCTAATCATAATGCTGAAATGACAGACGTGCGGTAGTGAACAGCCTTGGCTTTCGCTTAAAGACCGTGATAGTGGTAGGAGGATAAAACCCCTGAAAAGTAACGGGCAGCATGTAAAATAGAGAGAAATAATGGGATAGACCAGGGAGAAAAAACGGGAAGGGTGATAATTACTGCATAGTATAGTGAAATGGCAGGAAAACTTTGACTTCTTACCCAAGAGGTGAGGGCCTCCAGCAGCAGAGCTTGGTGAGACCTGATGAGTTTCCAGCCGTCACCTGCGTCACATCGTTTGTGCGTGGGGAAGAGTAGGGCATAACCAGGACGGGGAGAAAGAGTTGGTCTGAGCCCAGTCCATGGCAGGGGAGATGGCAGAGGGCAGGAGAATGAAGTGCGAGAGAAGAAACACACGGGAAAGGAGAACGGGAGTGGTGGGAGTGTCAAAGAAATCAGCAGAAGCTGGGGATTATTCTCTGTCTGTAAACATCTGTCCATTCAAATTAATGAAGAAGTATTGTCTGCATAGGGAATATCTTCTGAAGGTTTGCAATGAATCCCTTGCAGCTTTGCGTGCTTTTCCCAGGCTTCAAGACACCCAGGTTTTATTTTCAGTGCTAGCCTGGGTTCTGTTTCATAGCAAACCTGTTCCAGCTTGCTGCAGTCATTACTGCTAAGGCCATCTAAACAGCAACTTGCAAATACTTAAAGCAATGTAAATAGTAATGAATTACTTTGTTTCTGTGTGGATTAAAAGGTACATCTCGGATGGACTTGTTTTGGGGTCAGGTTTGTTAATGCTGTAGAGCAGAAGCGTGATGAGCCTTACGTTACTGGCAGACAGATGTAATGGTACTGTACTTTAAATAACAGACACGAAGGCGTTGTGACTGGGATATTGTTGCTTTAGCATTGATTTCCTAACAGCAGATTTTTGGGGAGCTTTTATAAAGGTGTATGGAAAATTATTATTGACTACCTAAAGTGAATTCAAGAATAATACCAATGAGGAGGTGTTACAGTGGATGAGGAGGCGTCTCGGTGATCTGCTCACCAAAATAAGTCACGCTGCAAGCTAGTATCAAACTTGACAAATTCGGGGTTTGTTGTATGCGTCAGGATGAAGAGAAGGAGACGCATTTGAGTACAAAAGGGCAAAAACCATCTTGAATTTAAACACGGTATACAGAATCCTATGAGCCAAGGGGGTTTGGCACAACCAGAGGAGCGTGTGCTTCATGGTGGCCTTATAGAAAGGATGGCTTTGTCTGTAGGTAAAGACCAGGCAAAGGAAACTTTCCAGCTCGTAGACAAGGTAGGCACCAGATCAGTGGTCATTAATAACTTAATATTTGAGACAGATGTATATAAATAAACATTATAAGTTAATAGTGTTGATAGTGTTATGTATATATAATATTAGAACTAATTTCATGTAATTAAAGGAAAAAAATTCAGAAAGAGCTTCACAGTACAGGAAAGGAAGGGACTAAGAAACATCAGGCATTTTGGGATTGAGCTTCATTTACCTTTTTAACAGGATTATAAGAAATTGATGCTTTCTTGGTTCCCCAGAAGGCTTTTTCCAGCCCGGCACTCTCAAATCCAGGGAGCCTGGAGTCTGGGGCTGGTTGTCTCAAAGACGTGCTGTGGAAGGTGCGTTGATTTACACCCTGTTGTTACTGCAGCAGCTGTGAAGAGGAGGAGTACAGGAGTGAATTGTGCTCGCTCTCTCTGCCAAAGAAGCTTACCTTTTCCGCTGGTTATCCGTGCTCCTGAAGAACCTGCATCTCGGTACGCTTCTGATTAGTAAATAAAACGAAATACAGCTTCCGCAGTCTCTGTTCTCAGTAGGAAAATAGGAGCTCTAACGAGGTATATCTAGACTTTTTCAGAAAAATAGTCATCCGGCATATGCTTGTTACAATGTAGCTTTTTATTAAAAGGTTTCTAAAGCTGAGTGTCAACATTTTGCCTTCTTCTCCTTTATCGCAACAATGTTTCTTGTCGGTTTTTTAAGCATATCATACAACCCGCTTACAATAAACAAACAATTCTCCAGCTTCAGTCTGGAGGATGCATTTTTAAATGACACAGAGGAAATTTTTATGGATGGTTTTGCATTTTCTCTTCTGATACATATCTCCACTTTTGCCTACCAGCTTTCCGAAGCCCTTTCTAAGCATCCTGGTGATTTCATTGGCGGGGACAGAGAATGGATGTGCTGTGTCTCTGTGTTATGTATTTAATGGATGTGCTGTGTCTCTGTGTTATGTATTTAACGTAAAGGAGAATTTACCCTTGAATTTCACCCTTCAGGTAAAGAATTTTCCTTTTTCTATATCCTTGCATTGACTTTCAAAAGAAGATTCCTCAGAATCGAAGAGGAATCTGGTGGCACATTTGCACATCAGTTTACAGTAATATTTTACATCCAGACTTTATTACCTTCTATAGTTTTGTTGTGGTTTCTTTAGTAAATAGAAATAGTCCTACACTTCTGTTTCTTAAAGGCCTCTCATACTTGTGCTGAGCTGTTAATGGATCTGTTAGTATTGTTAAAGTATTAACAGAAGAATAATAATTGCTGTGTTGTAATTGTACTGAGTCTAAAAACACATTCTCGTAGAATATTAATGAGAGCTTTTTAGATGTATGAATTATTGTTTGAACAATACAAAAAAAAATAGTACCATTCTGGAGGAGCATAATAATAAAAATCAATCAGCCTTCGATTTAGTCTTGAACCCCACTGCTGCTCCTCTCCTCGGCCCGCTGACGCTTGCTGTAGGTAGGGCAGAAACCTGCCCTGCACCAGATGTGCTCCGGCACCTCGGCACGATGGGGGGCCGCGAGCCGGGTGGCAGCTTCAACAGTGGGTTCTCTTTTTTCTGTTTATCTCGGCCTTAAATTACTTTAACCTTACTTAGTCTTAAAAAAGTGTGACTATCGACCTAATATTTTATGCAGCATCGAGAGGAACTGGAAGCGCTTTTCGTTGCTGTGCACAAAGCAGCTGGGGTATGGCGCGGAATTCACAACGCGGAGCCGTGCTGTTTGCAAAGGCGAGCCGTAGTTTATTTTCATTTCTGTCATTAAATATCTTATTACCATCTATTTGTTTTTTCTTCCCTCTCTCCTGCAGTGCAAAAAAGGGGCGATTACTAGGAGGTAGGAATTGTACAACTGCTGGAAAGTACCTTAAGTCAGTGACCTTCGGTTGACCTCTGCAGGCACTGGTGTGAGCCGTGGTATTTATTCCAGAGCTAAGTTAGTACCTCTGCGATCCTCTTTCTTTCATCAAATCTTGTTCAACTTCTATCCCAAGCTGCTGACTTGCAAGCAAAATCCAAATATAGCAATAATTTTAGAAAACTCATCTCTCAAAGAAGGGCAGTGCCTCAGTAGGTGGTAAAGTTACAGAAGTGTTCCCTGGGACTCCCTTTAGCATTAAAACTTTGCAGTTCAAGTGGTGTAATATAATTTTCCGAATGTTTTTGGTAGCAGCTACTTCTAAACGGGCAAATGAGCTGCCCTGGCAATACTTGGCTTTTTGTGGACCCATTGATGCGAATGAGAAACACAGAGCAAACTTTAGGGTTCGTCGTTTGTTTGTGAGGTTTTGAAGGGGCTTCAGTTCGTGTTTGGAAATGTGCAGTTTCTTTTCCACTCTCCTGTACCAGCTCCTTGTCATCTTTTATTCTCCCCCGTCTGACATCAGTTTCTCTCTTGTCCATTTCAAACTGAGACTTGAAAAACTGCAGTTTTATACTTTATATTATTCTTCTACCCCGGAGCTGTTTTTAGTGTCTTTATTGCAAGTAGACAGATGGTGATATTTGGTTTCCTGTCAGTTTTAATGAATATAGATAGGAGTGATAAGAACATTTGCTTCGTTTAGCAAACTTCCTTTTCTGGCTTTTAATTAATGGAGTGCTCACTGGTGTGCCGCTGCTTTTGTATGTAGTACGGTTAAATCTTATATACGATTCTACTTGTAGTGTCAGATAATGAAAAAGAAGATGAAAATAACTTCTTCTCAATCCTTTAAAGTTTCCTTACACAGACTTTGAATACTGCAGAAATGTGATGTGCTTGTACGAGCTGCCGTAGCAGTGTTCGTTGTTTCTTTGTATTTTGGTAATATTTTCTTTTTATAAAAAGAAACCGAAGGAGATGGCCTGTGTTTAGTGTGCAGTTAGCCTGGCGTGGGGTTCAACTCGGCTTCGGAGCAATTTGCTTCTCATGCAAATAGAATAAGGTCCACAGCAAAAATTAGATGGAATAGAAAAGAAAACACCAGCTTTTCAAGCTTTTTTGCTGCAATTTGTCCTGCTTTGGAGAGAACTGGACCATTAATCCTAGTATTGATTTTCTTTTCAAATAGTTTGATTTCTGTGTTAGCTTAGTACAGACTTTATTTTAGATTCTCATAAACTATTTTAGATTCCATTTTTCTGAAGATCTTTCTCCAGTGTTTAACTCTAGGTTTTTTTCCTTCCTTTCTCTGTACATTGTGTTTTTAACACGGGTTCAATATCAGTGCTTGTAGCCGAAGTTCAGTAATTTCTGCCTTGCCATAGCAGTTTGAATTCTTTAATGGTAGATGGAACCAAGTGTGTGTACAAACATTTCAGCGGCTAAAGCCTGAATGCTGCCTGCAGATATCAAATCTCTGCTTTAGCTTTGTAGTCAAGATCTTGCTAGATGGAGAGGAACGATTTGGGGTGGAGAACGAGAGAATGATCGTTGGGAAGATCATTTTCTTAACCATCTGACTCTTGCCAGTTCTGAAGAGACAGATTTTAAACTTTGTTGTATCTTAGTATCGCTTTTTCCTGAGTTAAAAAATGGCCTCGATTTTGTAGTTCTTTTCAAGACTTTTGTTTTGTTGTAACCTTATAAGGATAGGATTTGGTTCCCTGGTGGCAAATCTGTGCAGGAAAAAAGTTGGTTTATTTTAGAAAGCTGTTTTAAAATACTCCAACAAGCCTGTCAGGAGGCAGAAATAGTAGTTATTTTGTATTATTTCATGTGTCTTTCTGAAAATGTCACTAAGTGCAAATCATGCTCGTCTGGAAAATTTTTATCTCGGTGAAAGATACCTCTAATTTAAACTAATAAAAACAAACAGAAAATGTTTTCACTGGTGCATTTGGTTGGTGAAGGCAAATAATCAGGTGTTTGCACTAGGTTTAATGCATGAGTGGTGTTACCTCTGCGGACGAGCAGTGACTGAGGTTCCGAACCTGTCCTTCCTTCCCAAAGGTCACAAGCAAGAAAACAAAATCACAAAAGGAAGCTCCGAGAACGGCTTACGTTTAAATAAATATTCGCTTTATGTAGTAGAGTTCGACGTCGGTGGGTTAACAGCTCTCACTCGGGTCTTGGCTTTTGCAAGGGCAAGGAGGAAAGATGGGCTGGCCATTCTACAGGGAGACGAGGGATGCCGGGCTTGGTTGCAATCTATATTACTGTCCTTGCAAAAATCAGTGTAAACAAGAAGTGCATCGTGGTGCCTCAGAATTTGTAGACAAGAACATTTTAACGTTGTTAGTTACAATATTAAGGTTGTGCTTTTCTTTCTGATTCCTTGTGATCCTTCAGGAAACAGAACCACGTGTCTTCCCTCTTATAATAAGAGAGTGTTTTAAGATGCATCTAAACTGGTATGCATGGCTGTATTTAACATACATATTTGCGAATTTTATATGAAATCCGTGCTTGAATTAATGTGAAAAATAAACAGATTTGATTCAGACTGAGTAAAGCCTTTTCCCTCTGGAAAGAGACCATAGTCTATATTTTTGGGGTTTATTTTTCTTTAGCATTTGCTTCTTGTTCTCCAAATAATTGTAGTTGCATGTTTCTCCTTTTTCAATATCTGCCAAAATCTCCAGCAGTTCTTACTCTCTCATATCTCCTTCAGTCATGAGCCAGAAGGAAAAAGAAAGTCATCTCTGGAAAAGAAAGCCCACAGGGCTCCATTCCCTTCCCACGTCCCATCATTTTCTCTCCACATTTTTGAAGATGTGAAGCAATTTAGATCAGCGTTCTCCATCGTTCCTTTTTCCTAACCTGATTCCTCTTCTTGCAGAGAGAAACAAAAGGAAGATACAGAAGAGAAGTTGAAGAAGAAAGGAAGGAAAGAGGAAAAAATAGTGGAGAAAATCAGAACAGAGTTGGCTTTTCTAAGAGCAGCTTCCCTCCTCTTTTTTTCCCTGTTTTTAGCCCATCCCAGATACTGCTATTTGGAGAAAAGTGGGTCAGGCACAAGGGCGTAATAAATAACAATTTCACAGTTGCTGTGGGCATGGGAGAGCGTAGTAAGAAGGGTGGATTCAAGGAAATGTTGGCAGTCTCTCAACGGGAAGCTCCCTGCTGAGCCCCAGGTTGCCGTGCCCAGATATCTTCTGTCGCAGGACTTTGGGCTGTGCCAGCCCGGTGGGAGCAGAGCAGATGGCGAAGTGCGGTGCACGTAGACTTGCCCAGTTCAGTACGGGCAGTTCGTGTTTGTGGGAGCAGCTGGGGAAAGGATGGATCGACCCATTGAACAGGATCGCAGGGAAACAACCGCTCAAGTACCCTGACCAGGGATATTGGAAAACAGGACACATTTTTTTTTCATGTCAAAGATTCTGAGTTTATTAGCAAGGACTATTTCATCTGGCCCGCATATGCCTCCGGTTTTTAGCATCCTGCAGTGCTTTGTGAGGACGTAGCATCAACAAAGCTTATGGTGCACATGTTACAAGGACAACAGTCTGTGCATTTAATTTCTGCTGAGAGATTAACTCAATTTTAACATCTGAAGATAAGGGAAGGAGATAACACACACAGCTAGTTACAGTTTGAATATGCTGCTGCCAAGGAAATTTTTTATTAATAGGTAGATCTGTTGCAAGAAAAAAATGTGAGCTATAAACCATCTAGTGACATTACTGTTGTAGAAGATGGAATGACATGCTACCTGCATTCTTCACATCAGCTTTCTGCGGAGTTTACATTTCATTTGCTTCTACTCTTCTTTTCCTGATGGAGCAAGGTTACTGTGAGACAGCCGTACTGCATCGTGGTCAGGGTTAGTGCTGTGATTCCGGATGCTCCTAAAGTCCCAGCGGTCCTTTCCGAGTCCTAGTGCGCCGTCTTCTCTTGAGCAGGTGGAACCCACTGGATTAATAGTCCCCACAGCCTCTGTGCTTGGATTACGTACCCCCAGCATCACCGGCTTGTGTTGCCACCAGTGCCTTGCTGGCTTTTCTCAGCTGGAGAACGTACTGCAAGAAAAACTTTTTTCTTATTGAAAAGGAAACACTTGGACAGGGACTTTTTACATCCCTGTGACACATTCAACCTGGCCGCCGTGGAGATTGAGTCGGAGGGAGCAGCATGCCCTGCGTGCTGCGGTGGAGGCTCGTGCAGATTCACTGCACCCGGCTGGGACCCTTCAGGAGCACCGGACCACGTCCCTTGCTGGCGACGGGTTGTTCGTGGGCGCGGCGGCTGCGCTGGCGGGGGGAAGGCAGTGGGTGGGATGGCCGTTCCCCGGTGCGGAGCGGGAGTGCGACGCCTGGGGAAGATGAGGTTGTTTTGTTTGCCTCCAGGAAAACAGTAAATTCATGGTTTTTAGATCTGTAAATCTGCTTGTGGGTACTGCTATGTTGCAAAGCAGCTGGCTACGTACATCTCTTGCTTCAAGCTGTTTGAATGAAAAGGACATGGTAGAAGAGTCTGAGGGGTCGGGGTCTTTTTTAGATGAAGTCTGTTTTTCAGATTTTAGGACATGTTAGTAAATGTCATCCTGCCGTTCCTCCATGTGTGTCTACTTTTATGGTGTTGAACTTTTCTTCTTTTAATGGAAAATAAAAAGATGATTCTTTCTGTGGCTGTTACCCATGTTTTGATATATTTTGGTTAGATAACCTGAGATCATTATTCATGTGATTTGAAATAGTTTGGAATTTGTGTTAAAACAAGATAATTTTCTGAAGGATTTTGAAGGAAAAAAAAAAAATTCTCTGCAAGTAGCTCAGTCATCAGCAAATCTGTTCTGAGAGAGAGTGTGTGTGCCCACACAGGGGCACGTCTGATTGTCTGATGAGCATCAGTAACTGGCATTTTCCTTCTCAGAAGATCTTCTTGCTTACTACTGAAGACCTTTATAGTTCATTCTTTCAAAATCAACATTCTGAGAAGGTGCTTTAGCTGTTATCAAAGATGACTTTGGAACGTTTTAATTTTTCTAAATGAAGGTGTCGGTACAAAGGAGATAAATTGGAGCTGAAGGACGCTTTGCAGTTTCTCTCTGGTTTATGCAAAACATTTGTGCATCTGTATTTTTTTTTTCCATATGTTGAAAGTGCCATATGGAGAGGTCACTCTGTATTTCAGCTTGCAGATGAAGTGAGCTAGTATTAGGAAACCAGTCTGAAAGCAAATGGGATTTTAGCACAAAAGAAACCCTAGAAGGGCACTGGTCACTTGGTGGACAGTTATGCTGTTGACTAACAGTAATGATTTGTGGTTTTATAACAAAAAGACACTGGTGTGGGATTTTTTATTAAGTGAAAAAAGATTAGAGATTTACGAATAATGCTAACTATAAAAGCCCAAAAGCTGGAAGGCGAATACAGCAAGCAGGCAAATGGCATTGTTTATCCTTAGTAGACAGAAAATGGCGGCGAGCAACTGTAATTACATTTTTTACATGCAGTGGGGAAAAAATCTTGAGTTGTGCCTGAGTCATCAAAACCCAGTTAACTGCAGTGGCTTAAAGAGAGAGATGATAAAAAGAACAAAGGGAAGCAAATACCCAAGTGGCAATATTTGGCAAAGTCTTGATGGGAGAACGCGCTTTTCATCATTGGGAAAACATATAGTAGATGACTTCAAGGTCGGAAGAATTGTGGTGTTCATCAGTTTTTTAATTTGCAGAGGAGAAGTAGCACAACTTACATCTAGCCAAAAGACTCAGAAAAGTGGAGACAAATAGCTGATGATGCTCCGCCGTGAAGCAGCGGCCTGGTGGCATTAGGCATTATCTGCTGAGACAAATAATTGGAGACCGCTGAAGTCTTGAGGGAGGATGGAGAACAAAGCAATAGCTCTGCTGTGATCTTACTGAGTGCGCGTTCTGCACCTCTGCAAAATCTAAAATTAGTTTCGTCTTGGAGAAACACAAACAGAAACAGAGTTTGAGCTGTCAGCATAAAGATGATGGAGTTTGCTCAGATCAAGGAACAGGGTGGGCAGAGGACGAAAGCAGGACGTCAGCTTCTGAGCCTCGGTGGATGCTGGAGGAGGAAGACTCATTTCTGGGAAGGGAGGGATGTCAGAAATAAAAGACAAATAAGAAGGGATAGCCTGGGAAGGTCAAGGCTTAAAAAACCATGAATGTTTAATGCTGTGAAAGGACAGGAGTTTGAGGAGGGGGAAACTGTTGCAGGCGCTTTGGTTGAGGAGGAGTTTAGCACTGACCACCATCTGTCAAGCGAACGTGGTGGAAACTGGATATAGGGCTGGAAATCAAAGTCTGTTCTTCCTTAAAAGCGATTTCTCCTTTATGTGTTTAGACCTCTAATGGATACTTGCTTTGAGAATGATTGTGGCTATTTTTTTTTCTTTTTTTCCCCTTGTTCAGGCCAAAAATAGAACTTTATGTAACAATAAAAGAGATGAAGTTTATTTCTTAAAGATGTTTAATGCTAACACATCGGGACAGTGTTTTGGTTTTGTTTCTGTTGCGTTCCTCCAACCAAGAAAAGTCACATGAAATTTATCATGAAATCAGAGGGACAAAAAGGTTTCTCAGTAGAACGCAGTGTCAGTACTTTGACTTAAAAAGAAATTGTGCAATTCCACGCTCTTGCAATCCACTCGTCATGATATGTTGTTCCCATTACAAGCCCATGCTTCTGGAAAACATGGCACTTCTAATTTTTAATTTTGAATTTTGTTTTTAATCACAGGATTTTCAAATGGAATATATCCGCTCCCTGTAATTTCAGAGTGGAGAAAGAGTCTTCCTAGGGCATGTTCTAGCTTTTCTATTTCGGTAACAAAGATCTGCAACTTGGTGGTGGAAGGCAAATGATTCATTTTGTCAGGAAAATGCCACTTCTCTAAGTAGTTGTTGGGGCACGTCTGAAGCAAATACATAAAGATTAAAAGCAATAGTCTTATGTAAACGTTTAGCGGGAGTGCGTGAAGCAGATACTGATTCAACAGTCGAGCAACTTTGGATGGATTGCAATAAATATCTTGCCATATATATTTGCAAAGTAGTGTGGGCTTGTAAATTGTGGGGCCAGTTGCCAGGAAATATCTGGACGTCATGGTTTTATAAGGGGATTCGGACACCGATAAACAAAATTTTGCCTGGGTTTCCATGGCTTAAAGAAGCGTTGTGTAACTGCAGTGTAATTTTTTTCAAGTAAACCCGGTTGTGCTGAGAGGGAATATTGGTTAAAGCTCTTGGTTATTCAGGGAGTTGTGGAAACGACTTGGAAAGTCACTGTGGTTTATCAGCAGTGGATTTGGGTGAATAAAGTATGGGGGTTGCTGTGGACTTTTCTCATGAATCAGGAAAACCCCTACAAGAGGCAGGGGAATAGCAACTGTGTTTTACGTCTCATACATTGCTCCCTTTAAATTTGGCTGTGTGTCTTTCTAATTAATTGTTAGGCTTTTAATATATGTATGCACACATACATATAAAATAGATATGTAAATTTATACCATGTAAATTTATATAATACAAACTCACGGTTTTATATTATAGAAATATCCTTGTATATACATAAATTAGGTCAAGATAACAAATAGTCTTGGAGTTGTTCATTCTTCATTCCAAGATGTGTTCACTGATAAGCTGTAGACAAATAATATTTTAGACATCTATTAGAAATGTTTTCATGAGCCTTTTCCCCTCAGTTTTGGTGCTTTTTCAGAGAGAAGTCATGGCCTCTTTTATTCACAATTTAGTGTGATTATTTGTCATTGTCACAAAAGGGTTATGACAGAGGGTGTCCTAATATGAAAGGCTTTTTAGCTGGCGGTGGTAGGAGTGGTAGGAGTCCCCCGCTGCTGGTTCATCAGGCTGCAGGGAGGGGACCGAGGCACCGAATTCCCACCCGCCTGCAGTGGAAACAATCCGATGGGAGCCTTTGAACCAGGGTCACCGAGCACTTTCTTGGATGTAGATCCGCTCTTCGGAAATTACTGTTTATATTTGGAAACTCCAGTCGACTTCCTTCGCACCTGGCCCGGTGCTAACCCTTCCTACTCATCCAGCAGCTTCAGCATTGCCGGTCCCCTGGTCTCTTAGAAAACACAAACTTGGTTTTCATTAAAACTCTTTGTAGCAAAGAAAAACTGATACGGGCTCTCCATGGTACAATTCCAAGTTTTTTAACACTGGAAATACATAGCTCAAGACAAGTGCCATTAAATCAATACTCATTTTCTTCGGTTAGCTTTGCCATAGCACTGGTTTGTTTCTGAGGGGGGAGGATGTCAAGCCGTGTAGAGGAATCATGCATTTTGTACCCAGCTCCTCATTTCATTTATTAGGCTTTTTTCAAGTCATTTTTTGTCTGATCCAACTAAATCACTTGATGGTCCATCAGCAATTTGGCACTTTCTTTGTCCTGTCTATCCCCAGCACTTCCCAGGTGCCTCAAGAAGGTTTCATGCCCGTTGATAAAGCCTACTGTGCTAACAAGACACTACTCCGTGGTGATTTATTTAAGCATCGTAAATGGCTTCACATCTTTTGACTGTTTTGATCACTAGCTGTTAACAAACCTTGCCCGCAACTTGGTTTTGGTCTTCTAGTTACTTAGGTTGCAGCATCTTTCTGTCACTGGTGGTACTATAGCTTCATGGCATGACTTGGACTTCTTGACCAGTATAGATGTTTCCCAAATAACCAGAAATTCGTAGTGTGCACATGGTGTTTTGGAGCCCTGTTTTGAGAAGAACGTTGGGTTGGACCAGGTGATCTCTTGTGCTCCTTTCCAACTGAAGTTATGGTAAGATTTTATGCCAAGGTTTTATCTTAATCCTTTGTTGGCTGTTTCTTCTTTCCAGGTTATTGCTGTTCTCCTGGTTGTTACTGGTGCTGTGGGGATCCAAAGCCATTCCTGGGTATTCAGCACTGACCATTAGTTTAGTAGACCAGCATTTATTTATTAATTACTATTAATATTTACATTTGCCCCAGTGCCAAGACAACTAGAGCAACCAGAGGTCTTCTCTTTTTCATTTATCATACACTTGACTGAAAACTAGGTTCACCAGTGAGGTTCCTCTACCCAGCCTCCATATATCTGATACTGTATTTCCTTAGCTGCATGCCTTCGTTGTATGAGATCCTTATGGTGCCTACTACCGTAGAGGCTGGAGTTAGTTTCTTGGGGGATTACAGGTCTCCTACATATCAGGTTTTGCTTCTCCTTGGTGCTGTCAGTCTCTCTCTCAAGCATCCCACCTCTTTGCTTCCACAGCTCTAGCAGTTGGAGTTGGTGGCTTTCATGCATTGCCTGTTTGATTTCTTTGATATTACTGAAGCATTTTTTCAGAGAGATGGAATTTGAAATTTGAATTTATACTTGTTTAGAGTTTGTCTTGTTAAATGTGGTTTTAGTTAGGTAAATCACTTTTCCACTGAAAGCTGTAGGGAATGTGCAAGCCATATCTAACAGCAAGCAGGTTTTTGCAAGGATGATGATGGACACTACACAAAGATGGGAAAAACGTGTCTTTTGATAAGGGTGGAGGTCCATGGAGTGACTGGGAAGTACTGTGTTGTTTCCCCAGTATATGAATGGGGATGGAGGAAAGAGTGGCTAGTGAGGGTTTGTTAGAAATTGAGGTGGTTTGTTCCTCGATTTTGCTGGCAGATGTGTCCCCATCATCTGTACAGCAGGTGGTGGCCAGGTGATTCGCCTCTCAGGTGGGGAAATGGGCAGGGTCTCTTGGCACATCAGGGGCATGTGGGACAGACAGCAGAGGGGAAGGTAGTGCCTCCTTCCCTGCATTTTCTAAGTCTATTTTACTTTTTTTTTTTAAAAAAAAAAGTTGACTTTGGCATGTGTTAGAATTTAGAAAGTGATAAAATGCAAATGAAGAAGCAGTTGCTGACAATTCGAGGTTGCTGTGTATGTCCCTCTTAGTCATACGTGTGGCAAGGCAGAGAGTCACGTTTATTTTTATACACATTTATTCCTAAAAATTGGAAAACTGGCTTCTTTTAATTTCTTAGAAATTCTGTCTGTTTTGCAGTGGTTAGTCACTAGAGGACATATAGTTTGAGTGACTTGATAGTAGATGTAATTTCAGAGCAGTAATGCCTACCGGTTTCAGACCTATGTGTTGGTAGTTACCTTATTTTTGTGTATGCTTGTTTCCAGGGAGGCAGAGAAATCCCGATTTGTCCTTTTCAGGAAGGAAATGGAAAATCTTTTTGTGGTAAATTTTAAAAGGAAGATACTTTAAAAAAAAATATTCGAAGAAATTGCAGATCCTTATACTTTTGTTGGGTGTTGTAAGCTTGACCTAGTTTTGAATATCTTTGCGGCTTGAAGTAAAAAAAAAAGGAAAAAGAGGGAGAAAAAAAAGGGGGGGGGGGAACTAATTTTAAAAATTTCATTCTGGAGACATTCCAGCATGGGCTACTATTTCACATACACATTTAATATTCTTAATTCATATTGAGGTCAAAAAGAGCATTGTTATAATGTTATATATGACTTAGATTAAATATGCTATTTAAATTGAGCACTCTGGAGGACACGGAAGTGTTTATAAGTTTATTTTTATTCTCAGTTGTTACTAAAGCTAGTTAAGGGGTTGAAAAATGTCTCGTTTACAACTGTTTTTCTTCCTGTTGCCAAATTTTGTCAGTCCCCCTTCTCCTCCCCTTGCCTCCAAGTTTTGAAAGGAACCAAAATTATCATGCGTGTCCTTATTAATTACGTTTTGTGTTTACACAGTGCGATATAATGACAAAATGAGTTTCCTAATGTGCCGATATCATTTTGTCACCGCAGCTCTGTGAATATTATTGTGCCTTTCTCTTCTTCCACTGAGTCCAAAATTTTTTTTTTTTTTTTTTTTTTTTAATTAGTGAGGTGAGATCTGGGGAATAAAGAGGCCAAAACATATTTTCGGAAGATGAGGAGTCTTCCTTCTATTTGGAATGACTGGTTTGGCTGCAGGAGCGTGAGTGGTACATCGGGGAGTCGCTGGGAGAGGTAGATGTTCTAAAAGTGGCGTTATAGCCGCAACTTAGACTCCTGTTTTCAGTGGTGCCCAGTTTAACTCTGAGGTTTAGCTTTGAAAGGTTTGGAGCAATTTTTTTCTGTGGTGTAAACAGCTTCTTTTTGCCTCTACTGCTAGTTGGCTTACCACATGTTAAAAAAATAATGGTGCAGGTTGAAACCGTAGAAACAAAATTAACAGTAGTCTACGCAGATTTATAGTATATGAATTATCATAGGATAATTTATAGGATTATTTTAAATGAGGATAATAGTGTTGACTGAGCAATCTAGGTTTCTCTGTGACATCTGACTTGATACCATGCCACATTTTAATGAGAAAACTAGAATGACACAAAATGAACACTGCAAAGATGAAGTGGACTAAAAATGGGCAGTTTGTACTAGAGTCCTGCAGAGAATCATTTTTGTCTTAATCCTCGTTGACGTTTTTATCCATGATATGGAAGAAAACTGTAAAGACATCATCGATGATGTTTGTAGTTGAGACAATGATGGGTATTACTGAAGAGAAGAAGTTGTAGGCACAGATGGCTTTGGATTGCCTGGTGTAATGGAGTTAATTTAGTATATGATTTAATAAATTGAAAGATGAAGTCTGATGCGCAGAAGCAAAAGCTGCATGTCATACTATGATGACGGGCCATCTCGATAAGCAGCGACTCCAAATTAGGATGGGTTGGCAGATGAGCGTGAGCTTCCAGAGATTGCCTTGCGAGCTATGGGCAAAATGAGGTGTTGCTGCTGTTTCGGGCACGGGGAATCATCGAAGCATAGAATTGCTTCTCCCATGGGACGGAGTGGGGCCGAGGCAGGTGGGTCCTTCCCTCAGGTGGGAAAGGGTTTGGAGAAGATGCACAAGTGTGATTTAAGCGCCTGGGAAACCTCATCTGAGACAGAAGAAGGGCACTTTGATACTCCAAGAGAAAAAATGAAAGTCCAAGGTATCGTAAGTTAGACAAATTCAAGCTAGATATTAGGTGGTGAGTTTTAACCCCAAGATTAATCCCTCAGTTTGTTGGTGGTGAGGGCTGTGCAGACAATGACTGACATGGCCGAGAGCAATGGCCTGAGTGTGCCAGAGTGTGGGGACGGAGCCAGATCTGTCTGAGCAGCAGAGAACAAAGGTCCCGTCCTCTGTGGCTCCCTGGACAGAGGCTTTCAGTGACAGGAGCATCGTCTGATGGGTTCTGCACAGAGCGGGGTGGAAATGCTTTATTGTCAAGTTTGTGTCATAAAATGGAGACCAAAAATATGAGAGAGGGAGAGCTGTGCAGCGGCAAGCGGCAGAGGAGGGCTGCGGAAGATTTTTCTGCCATTTTCTGACTTTTTTTGGAAGGAGAACGCTTGATGGCTTAAGATAAAAGAAGCAAGCAAAAGCCAACAAAAACCGCGTACATTTTAAATAGTGACACTTCCTAAATGTGGGGAAAAATCCCACGGAGTTTCAGAATATAACAAGAAAAAAATCAGTGGTATGCATTGTGTTTCTGTTGCCTGCTGTACCTAACTTGAGAAACTTTGTGAAGGTTCCCTGAAAAACTTTAATTTTCAGAAATCGTATGTAGTTTGTCTGTTCTCACCCTGAATTGCGACAGCTGAACGCAGTCTGCTGTGCCAGCGCCGGGACCGTGTTTCGTTGTGGAAAGCGGCTGAACTCAGCTGCCCGGGGGTCAGGGCGAGGAAAGCTCCGTTAAGAAAACACGATGGGGACCGAGGAGCCGGGTTCCCACAGCCGGTCCCTCCCCTGGGGTCCGCAGCAGCATGGGTGGTTTGGCATGCGAGTGAGATTATTATTTTTATTATTGCTTTAAAACTGATATTAAATCAGAGATTGTACAGGGGCTTCTGCCAACCAAAACAAAAACTTTTGCAGTCTAAGTGGGGCCTTCAGGAGTGCGTCAGAAATGAAAGTTTCCAAAATTATTCAAGTATACATGAAACAGCTGGAACTGCTTTGGGTTATGTTCCCGGTGTTTTGAGGTAATGCTATAAAAATCCAATATGTTTATTAGTTTCTTAAGCTTTCTGCAAGAATTTCATGTGGACTATTTAATAGGCAGTTTGCATTCAGAGATTTATCCTTTTGTAAATAATATCTGTCGCAGTTTTAATTTCTGTGTGACGTATATTGCTGTAAACAAGTCTGAAAATAGAGATAGAATCTTCTACTGAAAATTAAAACCCAATTAATTTCCCTTGAAGGAAACAAGCACTTTGCAACTGTATTTTGAGAATGAAGCTTTTATAATTGTTTAAAAGCTTGGGGATATCCTGCTTAAATGAAGTTGGGAGCTTGCTGCCACCCACCCGCTTTCCGTTCGCTCCCTCGCACCAGGGAGCTGGATCTTGTTTTCCATGCAGTCTTATTCCCTTGCTGTTTCTAAGGGAGTTTTGCAAAGCAAAAAGAGTCCTCAGCATTTGTGATGATTAGTTGCAATAGCGATACAAAAAATGACGTGAGCATCGCAGGTAGGTGTGACTTCTGGGTAAGTTCACATCATTTTCAGCGAAGAAATAGGCTGATTTTCATTAGACCTTGCTTCACACGCCTCGCTCTGCCTAATTAGGAAAATAAACAAACAAAGCAGGTACATCAGAAATCAGCATAAGGTTTTTTAGCGGAAGCACCATAAAGTTTGCAGTTGACATTTTAGACAGATGATCGAGACCCGGCATTCATCGCAAGTCTTTCCAGTACCAGGCAAAGATTATTTTTCACTGTGTGGAAGCAAATGCCATCCACCCGTTTCCTGAAAGCACCTTTTGTCAGTACATTTTAGACAATCGGAAAGTAAGAAACACAATTTTTCTCCTTTTTATGGATTTCCTAAAATACCTCTCGTGAGCTGTTTCTTCTTGTCTTGAGGGAGGAGGCAGCAAAGGAGTTGCCATGGCGATGCGATTTCGGTTCCATCACCAGTCAATACAGCAGTGCTATGTTACACGCTTGGCCCATCTGTTCCCCTCGGTGGAGACCCCATTCAGCTGGAGGTTTCTTTTGTGTTCGCAAAGTGGGGTAATATGTGACCTTTTATTATAGGTGGAATCGCTACGAGGGTGGAAAATAGCTTCTTTGAGCTGTGGATGCTTTCTGTAAAATGAGGGGCGGAGATAGGGTTTTTTAAATTCAGAATAAAATTACAAAAAGCTTTACAGATAATATTTTTTTTCAGGAGTGATCTGCAAGTCCAGTTCAGAATTGCAAAGTGCCCGTTGAGCCCAGTGCTTGATTGAGCAAATATGTTCTGTATTGTAGCACTGGTTTTGCTGTCTGACTATCTAGGGCTGTCTTAAAGAATGTCAGGTCAGGAGATTTTGGTTGCTAGTGGTATTTATAACTGAAAACCAAAAAATAATGGGAACAAGGCTTTTCTCACCAATTAAAAACCAAACAGTAGCACCATTCATTGCTAACCTGAAAACCTTTTGCTGTTCCCAGAGGCTTTAGCCCGGGAAGGTGAGAAGCACGCGATGGGGGACGGAGGCGTGAGGGGACTGGCGGCGCGCTCAGCCCTCCCCGCCTGGGAGGAAAATCAATCACCGTCTGTCGGGGTTTTGTAACCCTGACCTTGGGTACATCCCGGTTATTGCCTTTTGGGGAAAGACTCTTGTTTTTCTCTCTGCTAAATAGTCCTGTGCTCCTTGCCTAATTTCCCTGAAAGGGAATCAATGCATAGGTTTTTTTCTCCCTGCATTTGATACCATCATATGGTAAATGTTAAGTTGCTTGTTTTTCTTCTTTGGAAGAAAAGTGCTTTATTTTCTTAAACTTGGAGTAGCAAGAGCCTGCACGGTAACGGCACTGCGGCAGGCATGGTGCAATGTAATGTGAGCATCCACAAGTCAAGCCATTGGCAAACTTTTGATCAAAAAACTAGATAAATCTGAGTTTGGGCAGACCTTAACAACATTAAATGTAAAATACAGAAAAGTACAATATCAAAGCACTCGATGCAGATGAAGGGGGAGAAAAAAAAGGGATTTCCCTATCAATTCTCCATCTTTTATGTCTCTGCTATTGGCAGAAGAGGAGATTGAACCTGAATTCTCAGGATCTTGTTGGGTTGCAGCACGGAGGAGAGCAAGCAAGCCCCATCTTCTGTAGATTTGGGTTTGGACTGCGGCAGCAGCACTTCAGCAGAGGACGAACGGGTTGCTATCATCAGCGTGCTCTCTGGCGTTCATGTGGGCTGCCATGGGATGTGCTCTTCCGTCTGGGTGCAGATGCCTTGCGGGTCAATGGGGCCGGGCGCTGGTGTCCTGCTGTATTCGTACCGACCCACGCAGGACTGGGGGCCTGGCCATGATGGTCTCGGTAAGGAGCTACATGGGGATCCAGACTGAGAAGGAATGGCTGTTATTTGTTCCGAAGCATTAATCAGGAATCATAAGCACTATCTCCGTTTTTTAATTTTCTGATTCATAATAATAGAACCCGCATAAATGGAGCGTTATTGTATAGCAGCCTTACTCATCTAATTGAGCCTCCTGCTCGTAAAAGGTAATTAAATACAGACTGCGGTAACTGTAATTAATGAAGAAGGGTGGGATGTGAACTGCAGCGGATCCGTAACCGACTGTGTGTGTGGTTTCGCAGGTCACCGGTTAACACAGACACTGGTGTAGGCGCAGAGCTGCCAGGGAGGTGCCGGCCACTTCTCCCTGTTGTGCCGCGTGTCCAGCCCAGGTGTAGGGGGATTTCGGCGCCGTCGCTAGATGAGAGTTTCAATACAAAGCAGATGTGCTCAGTAACTTTGATCTTACCTATCGGGGCTTTAAATTGTCAGAGAGTGGAGAACCGTGGAGGCATTAGGTAACTCAGTTCTTTTGGGGATTTTTTTCTTTTGAACATAGTTGACTTAAGTTAAAAAAACCTCAGCTTTCCTGCAAAGGAAGAATGAGGGTCACACGAAGCCACTTCATGCTTTTTCATTAATTCATTTGAAAGTTAATGAATACCCTGATGTTTTAGTTGGATATGTAGAACTCTTGTTAATACCTCCTTGGTTTTGGCCCAGATGAAGCAAGGCTTGGGTAGCGAGGTTTGGAGTTGATTCATCTCTCACTTTAATATTTCATAAATTCTTTGTTTTTGTTTAAAAGTGATGTTGTCTGCCCAAATCTGAGTTGTCTTAAGAGACTTCCAACAAGCTAGTGAAGTAATGACTTTGTTAATATTCACAGCAAGGAACTATATTTCATATTTGATATTTTTGAAATTCTGAAAACACAGAAGGGTGGACACAAAACTGGGAGGAGAGGTTGATATACCCGAAGGCTGTGCTGCCATTCAGCGAGACCTGGACAGGCTGGAGAGTTGGGCAGAGAGGAACCTGATGAGGTTCAACCAGGGCAAGTGCAGCGTCCTGCACCTGGGGAGGAACAACCCCATGCATCAGCACAGGCTTGGGCGGACCTGCTGGAGAGTAGCTCTGAGGAGAGGGACCTGGGAGTGCTGGGGGATGACAAGGTGACCCTGAGCCAGCAGTGTGCCTTGGTTACCAAGAAGGCTAATGGGATCCTGGGGTGCATCAAGAGGAGTGTGGCCAGCAGGTCAAGGGAGGTTCTCCTTCCCCTCTACTCTGCCCTAGTGAGGCCCCATCTGGAGTCCAGTGTCCAGTTCTGGGCTCCCCAGTACAAGAGAGATGAGGAGGTACTGGAGAGAGTCCAGCGGAGAGCTACAGGGATGATGAGGGGACTGGAGCATCTCTCCTGCAAGGAAAGGCTGAGGGAGCTGGGCTTGTTCAGCCTGAAGAAGAGAAGGCTGAGAGGGGACCTGATAAATGCTTATAAATATCTGAAGGGTGGGTGTCAGGAGGATGGGGCCAGACTCTTTTCAGTGGTGCCCAGCGACAGGACAAGGGGCAACGGGCACAAACTGAGGCACAGGAAGTTCTGTCTGAACATGAGGAAGAACTTCTTCCCTCCGAGGGTGACGGAGCCCTGGGACAGGCTGCCCAGGGAGGCTCTGGAGTCTCCTTCTCTGGAGATATTCAAGCCCTGCCTGGACGCGGTCCTGTGCAGCCTGCTGTAGGTGACCCTGCTTCGGCAGGGGGGTTGGACTAGATGACCCACAGAGGTCCCTTCCAACCCTGAACATTCTGTGATTCTGTGATGCATCCCCCTACGTGAAGAGAGATGCAGGTTTTGGGTTGTGTTCCCTGCAGTGCTCGCTCTGAGCTGTACCGCGGTGGGACCTTCACTTTTTGTTACTGGTGTAGAATCTGTCCATTAAAGTGAGGTTTAATTGTGTTGTTTCTGAGGCAATAGTTGACCATTTGGTCACTGAACAGAAGAACAAATTTTTAAAAGACTGCCCCAGCTCTGGGAGGATGGTGGTAACTCCAAGTGACGTCTGTTGGTCTTAGACCGAGCTTCCATTCAGGAGCTGAACGTGTGCTAATAGCTTACAGATGCCAAAGATAAGGCGCTTTTCCATAGCATCATCAGAGCTGGTTATATGGCAGTTCTTTTCTTAAAGAAAAGAACATGTTACAGTAAATATTCCCAATTCTTATAAAGAAATTCTGAAGATTCAAAAGGACTATTTCTTCTTTGTTTGTGCTCCCACTTCTTTTCTATTAACTGAAGTTCTGGTTCTATTAGATGTCTTTGGAATTGATATTTTTTAGTTTCTCTGTGCTTGTATCCAGGGCCCACCCAGCAGAAAACTGTAGTATGCAGTACAGCAGTGTTTGGGCTTTTTGATAACTTGCTAGGAAAAGATTTTCTGTTTGCTGTCTTACGATTTTGAAGTTACACTTGTTACACTTGTCACTCTCCGTGGGCATTGGGAACCAGCAGCAGCTAAACGCTAACCAAAAATAGCTGCTGCAGGCTCTTGCTTTTCTTCTTTTTTTTTCTTCATTTATTATGCCATTAATTCCTTGTAGTTGCAAGGAAAATGAGACACTGTGTAGAGCAGAGGCATTTTCAGGAGGAAAGCCAGCTGTGGAGTTAAACTGCAAAGCTTTAGCCTGTACAGCACGCAGTGGTACTGTTAACTGGACTTGTAATACAAGATACTTCAGTTGTGTTCATAAAGAGCACAGCAACCACATGAGGAAATACTGTAGTGAAGATGAGCACTTAGGCATATGCTTCAGTATGATCAAATGCAGACAGAAATTGCTGGATAAGGATGAACTGTAGCAATGAGCTGTTTGAACACCCCTCTGAGTGTGTTGTCCACCACCCCCTGTGGTGGGTGTGCGGTTCTTACCCATTCTGGGCGTTGTGTCTACTCTTGGTGTTTCTCTTTGCATGTTGTCGTTCCGAAGAGTAAGACCTGTTTGGCAGTATTATTTAATAGTTGAGCAGAAAATAATTTATGATTGAGATGTACTTACAAAAACATTCGTTTTCTAATTTTACACGTTGCTCCTGCGCATGCGTGCGGCTGACTGGAGATGTTGGCGTTCAAGGAGCGGTGCAAGGTTCCAGCTTCAGCATCCCGGCCAGCAGCGCCGTGCCTGGGGCGGAGGCAGGCGTTTCGGGGGATTGAGCAGTTGGGCGTCTGGGTGCCCATCCCCTCCTCGGGGACCTGAGCGCCAGGCTGGGGGGCAAGCACTGCCACCGCAGTGGTGGCATTTAGACCACCTTGACTTGGCCAACATCTTCAACTGGTTGCCACTCTTTGATTTGATACTATTAATTTCTGGATTATTTCTTTTCAAGAAGAAACATTCAAAACATAAAGAAGTTTTTCTTATTATGCCTGTCAATTTATAACCATCTCCGACTGCTGCTCAAAAGCTGTTTGCCAATGGCTCCTTTGTTGTCTTCAGAGAAAAATTTGTAGATGTTAAAATTGCTTCAGCAAAAGTCAGTTTCTATTAGTCTGGGCTTTGTTACCAATTAGCGCTGTTGGGGGAGAGGTTCAGCAAGAGAAACCAGAGTTTTTTAGCTTTGCCACTGGATGTTGGTAAAGATGTTGTTGACGGACTCCTCAAGAGGATGGACATGGAGAAACAAATAAAGCTTTTCATTGACCTGAGTTCTCTCCAGGGAATCTCGCATGATTTGTGTGTAGCTGTTTACACAAGGGAAGAAACCATCCATTGTGACTTATGTATGGAGAAAGCACATGGAAGATACATTAAATCATTTTTCAGCTAACTTCATGACACCATATTTCATCTCTGATCAACTCACTCAGAGTTCTGTTGAAAGCCAGACAGTGGAGATCATGGAGCTATTTCTAGAAGATAGTACAGAGATTGATTCAATTTGAAAATAAGGTTATTGAATGGCATTACTGCAGCACTTACAGAGTTTATAAAAAATGAATTATAGATCAGATGGGGGATTATATTTGGAAATGTGCACTTATGCCTTGTGTGCTGTGGCAGTAAATACTTTAAATACTTCATGATTGCAAGGATTTCAAATTAAACAGCTGGTAGTAGAAATGTGATTCCATAATACCAATTCTGGCCATTGAATTCAGAGTGAGGGACTTCCAAATACCTTTTTTCTACACATTATTATGTAAAAGTAGTCTTTGTTAAGCAAATAGACAAGTGACTCTTAAATACTTCATTAAAACTCACCTAAGACACTGCAAGTACCAAACTTCTTTCATACTACAGATGGGTTTTTTGCAGTTTCTTATTCTAGCATTTTACAAATGTCGAGGGTATGTATATGAGTCACTGGATTTCATGAAATTTACTTAAAATGTGTTTTAACAAGGTTTTGGGTTTTGTATGCTTCTCTCCAGTATTGGAAAATCAACAGTTTTTACTTGCAATTTTGTCTGAGTTTTCTGCCAGCCGTTCCACGTGAAGACCTGAAGCTGTGAAACTCTGAGCTGTAGGGTGGTGGAAATGTCTGGCTGGGGGGGACCTTATGGCTTCTGGTGAAGCAAGCCCAGATGCAGCTGAAGTTTGCCTCAGCCGTCTGCAAAAAGCTCTTGTGGAAAGTTTGAATGTAAAGCAGAGTTTTATCGAGCTGGAGATCTCCATAGCATGAGAAAATACCATGCCAGGTAACTGGTGCTGGCAGCAGTGTAGGAGAGTTATGGTGGGTATCTCTGCGTGGTGTTTGTTAGGTGTATTTTGCGGCTCTCGTAAGCGTACTGAGCTGGTGTTAAATACAGCAGCTTAAGTTCCACAGCCCTTCCAGCAGCAGCGCTGAGTTCTGTCTGAAGGAGCTGCTTCTGCGCTAACCCAGCTTCTGGGGTGGCTTCTGCCATCCCCAGCAAAGCTGCTCCAGGCACCCCGGCTGACGCAGGTCTGTCCCATGTATGCGGAGGACAGACGTCGTCCTTCGTTGATGGACACCAACATCCTGGTAACATCAGCATGTCAGCTGGTCATGTGGAATGAGCACCATGGGCAAATGAAAAAGGCATTGAGCTTATATACATAGAGACACACACATATAAATAAATATATAAAAATATACAACATGTAAGTTTATATGTATATGTAAATATACATATATAAAATATATACAGCCACTAAAATGACTATATATATATGTATTGCACCACAGGCAAAAGAAAAAAATACTGAGCTTATATACAGATATATATAATATATACATATATAAACACACACGCATAAAGATATGTATAAATGATGTATATAAACACATATATAAAGTATAGCTCTTTTATTATCAGAAATAAGAAATTCTTCTTCCCCCAGAGCATGAATTATTGCAAGGAAAATAGTCCTCTGCAGCTGAATTGCTGCTCTGTTTGTTGCTTGATGGGGAAGATAAATTTCATTAATGAATGATTTTATTACGGTATTTATAACTTATGATAAAGTTGTGTGATGTCAAGTTACAAAGGTGAGAATTTCAGTTTTCTGAATTTGAAGTCTTTTAAAGAGATTTTTTCTTTCAGTGTAGTTAAAAGTGCTGTCATTCTTAGTCATCTAATTTAAAGGAACAGTCATGCAATTAGTCATCTAATTTCAAGGACTAGCAGCTTGGATAATAGGAAGAATCTGCTTTTCTTGTTGCAGAGTTTATAGCTGAGTATTGGTGAGTTTTCCCAACTTCATCATTTTTTCTGCTGAAATATTAGAGACGAGTGGGGAGTCGAAAGCAGAAGAACATCTGAGCAGCCCTGAGGGGCCAAGTGGAGCAGTTCCAGACGGCGAAAGAACTTTCTGATATTCTGGTGCTTTGTAAGGGACCAGCTGCGATTCTTTAATTCTTTCATATATTTTATGAAAACTTGTTTTCAACATTTGCACATCTGGAATCTCTTCTTCTGTACCTGGGATAAAGGTGGGCTAGGGGAAGGTGTTCTTTGCTTGAATTTTTTTTTTTTTTAAGAGGGAGAGAAATCCATTTCATGTTTAAGACTTTTATGAGTCTCCATAATTTCACATATGCTATCCTGTTTCTTCTGAAATTACTCTGTGTCAGGTTTAATTCCTGACCAGGTTCTTCATACCCACACCTACTGCTTTCCTTTTAAACCCACAGAGAGCAATCTATTTTATATATAACACCCTCCTCAGTCATCGCAGCCCCTGCAAGCAGAATGAAGATGCATCAGAAGGATGTAGAAAGAACAAACAAAAGCAGATTTTCCGAAGCTCTCCTCGCCCCTCTTTCTGCCATGAGACCAGCATGCTCCTGCCGAGGCTCCGTGGCTGAGTTAGGCTGGGCAAAGCTTTTTCCTTTGGGATTCTGCTTTCCTGTGGAGTGCTGGCATCTTTTTCTCACTGTTTTTTTCTGACAAATACTGAGGCATTCCTTTTTTCCAACAAGTGCTTGCCAGTTCTGTGCATTATAGCTAATTTAGGCATTATCCTATATTATGTATTATTATAGGTAACTTCTCAAGAGTTTGGGTTGACACCTTGTTGTTTGTCTTTGCTGGCCAGGAGCAAATCACTAGGCTGCTTATTTTTAATTATTTATTAAAAAAAGTATTTTATTAAATTGGTCTTAGAAAATGCAAACTAAAAGTCAAATCTTGACTCAAGATGGTCGCGCGTTTCTCAGCCCACGGAGGGTGCAGACTTGGGTGCAAGGCGGAGAGTGACAGTGGTAAAAGTGTTGAGCATTCCACAGCAGAAAGAAGCAAGCAGGCAGGACTAAGGAATAACTAGTTGTGACGAAAGAATTAATGATGTATTTTTCGGCTGGTGTGGGATAAATAATTGCTGTTGTTTTCCATGCGTGGGGTTTTCTGTTGGTGGCAGTGTTGGGTGGACATCGGCTGTTCTTAGCGCCTGGTGGGAATTTCTTAGCGCCCGGTGGGAATATAGGTGCAGCCCATGCCGTAGTGCCCTGGGGAGCAAGTGAAAATGCCGGAGCCGGTCAGATGCTCCGCGTTCACCTGTACGGCAGGTTGGCGGAGGTTTCTCTTTGGTGGTGGGTGCCGTCTCCATTTATCGGGCCGTGGGTCGTACACATCTGCTTGTGTTGTTCCCTGGTTAAGCCAAGACCTCGACTGACTCACTGGGTTGCTCACAGAGGTGGAAATCAGGAACAAGCATTTCACATACCTGTAATTAACAGATTTGACAGAGGTGACCTCTGAAATCTGGTTCATCAGGACATCACCTGGTTTATTAGCTGCTTCTGGCTTTTCTGTGTCCGTAAGTGTTTAGTTTCCCAGCTTTGGAGTGTGAGCTGGAGCTGCTACGGGAGCTTCTGATTAGCCATCCTGGATGCTAACTTTGGGGGTGTAATTATCTTCCTAAAAGCCAGCATGCTGTTACCTTTTTAGAAACACATGCTCAGCTCTTACGCAGATGTTGTTCTTAGAATCTGTTTTTGTAAACATCTTTTTTTGGGGACCAAAAGGTTTCTGATAGCTATATATAGCTATATGTGATTTCCTGAGGGACCAGCAGCAGTAAATCAAGCTCCGTCAGTCAGGTACCCGGCCCTCCTGCAGCTCGTAATTCTCGTGAGAAAGTTGAAAGAACCATGAATCAAATTATACTTAATTGGTAATGAATTTAAATTCATTCAGTTTATTTCAATTTCTTCTGCTGCTTGGAAAATAATATTAAATAAAGGCTACAGACAGTTGCAGAGATCGTGATGTCTCAGAAAACACTAAAATAGGGATGCTGAATGATGCATTTAGCTGATGATTGAGAAATTTGGTGGAATTCTGTGGAATAGGTGAAAATTCCATACACTTTCTCTGTCTGTGACTTAAGAAAGCCAGCGTAGACTGAAAGGTTGGGTTTACATCACCGTTTTTCATGCACACAGATCGGCAGATTGCAATTGCTCCTAGTACCTACTTATGACTTAATATCTAATTTTTCCTGTTGGAGATGAGTTGCTTCAATATCTAATTTTTCCTGTTGGAGATGAGTTGCTTCTTTCTTATATTCAAGGAAACCAGGAAAAAAAATAGTCATTTGTCGTTCTTGGTTGCTAGACGTTTTTGTTAGTCATCTATACTGAGGAATTGGTTTTCTCCAGTTAACAAGTGAATGTTATTTATCAACTGAGATGTAACGGGATGTTGCAGAAGGAAATAGCTGCCATATATCTGTATACCATTCAGGAAACTTATACATGCATTTGCAAATTCCAGCTGTGTGAGAACAACCTGGGGTTGAATCTTACCAGCTTAAAAATCTCATACCTAGAGAAGTTTTCCTTCCTGAATATTATATTTGAGGAGAAGCTGCAGAAGTGAAAGGCTCCACGTATACATCTGAAAAATGGGCTGGGTGTTTTGGGCACCGTGTGTGCCTGGTAAGTTGATCTTCGTCAGCATCCCTGACTGCTCTTTATGGACCTGTGCACGTTGTGTGCCCTTCCAAATGCCGTGAAGCTTTCTGAAAGTGAAACTTGTTGAAGTGTAAAGTTTCAACCAGACATCAAGTGCTGCAGTGAGGATGTTCTGGCATATCTGGAGAGCTGGTTTTGTAATGGTCCCGACCCTAGATTGTGAAAGATGTTTGAGGTGGGACCGTAAGCTTTTACGGACAGGAGAAGCTGATAGAGCACTTGTAACTCGCACGTTGCAGTTGTCGGAAGTCACACTTGCTTGGTTTTATGCTACTTTTTTATTCTAGGGTTTTAATTTTTAAATCCTATCTTAATTTATATTTTCTAGTATGGGAAAATCACTGTTTTATACAGTGAAAGTTAAATGTTCTGAAACTTCGAATTGTGGGTTACCAAATATTGAAGATTTTTTTAAAAGCAAGCAAAACTCAGAACAAAAGCCAGCCCCTCTTTCCAACCAGCTGTGCTCTCGATTAACTGCTTGAGGCTCCAACTAAAGCGTAACAGGCAAATCAGTAACTGTGGTTTAATAATGTGTTGGTAATAATACAGTTGCTGGACTGTGAAGGCCAATATCCACCTTTCTGCCTTGCAGGAATTGTATTGCTGATGTGCCACAGGTAAGTTATCTGTCGAGATCCATGGTTTATTTTATGGATGGGTTTGATGGCCAGAATCAAAGAGCAAGCTTTGGAGAAAGGGTGAGGTGGCAAATTCAGAGATGTGTGTGTGAGTTCATCACCTTCTGCGTTACGTTACTTCATCAAACAATTAACAAATGCTGTTGTGGAAAATTCATGTATTCAAAAAAAACCTATCCCAGTTGCCCTGCAGCTGGATAAATAGCGTGAAGCCCATGCAGCTACTGAATTGAGTTACTTTAGGCTTTTTTAATATATCGCTGGAGACTTTGCGTAGCTCAGCATCAGTGCTGGTGAAGTCAGTGGTGATGAACGGGGCTTCATGTGCTTTTGCAGCCAGGTTTGGAAGAGCATTTTGAGTTTCTGTGATTTTATTCCTGAAGTTTTCGATAGAAAAAGCTTCTTGACATCTTGATGCTGTGCCAGAAGCCTGTGCTGCAGGCGGAGATCCGCTTACCTGGGGGGGGTAACTCGGGAGCCTCGCGTCTGTAGCCAGCTGGCAGCATCATGAGACGTCAGCCCCGTCACCATCCCTGCTCAAAGGAGGTTTTAAGGACATAAAGTGGGGTTCTTGTTCTGAATTGAAATCTCTAAAAGGTAGTTTGGATTTCTCCTTGCAAGACTGTTCCTCCAAATGTGCCATCTTGGGAAAGAGCCTCAGGCTCCCAGACATGGCGAGCACCCCGACAGCCTGTCCAGCCCTTCCTGGGCGCTGCTGGTGCGCCGGTCTGCCGACGGCCATGGCTTGCCTGTAGCAATTACAGCCAGCAACAAATAAGAGACCTTGGCTTCGTGAGCACCAGCCAGGCACTAGATGCTATCTTGGAAGCTGTGGCTTCATCACTTGGATCTTTTTTGGTACCTTTCTGCATCTGATAGTGACATATTTGAATTTTTTTTTTTGATGATACATAAATTTCCAACTTGTTTTAACTTCTTGTTATGCATCAGAGGTATTACTGCATGCATCAAGAGCCTTTTGCCGAGCAAACCCTGAAGCTGACACTGATGAAGATGCTTTCTCCAGAGAAGTAACTTCCAACAAAATCGATAGTCAGTCCGCGCCAATGCCGCTGAGCTGTGCTTGGGGCTTTTCGGGAAGTATTCGGGAGCAGGGAAAGGAACGTTTTCTGAGAAAAATTTCCAAGTGCCATTCTAAAGGAGAGTAACTTTTTGCACAGATGTTAACGTTGGCTTCAGGTGATTCCAGGGAGTAGGCTTTCACGTTGTGCAAAGAACAGACTTGGCTAACACAGTGAAACAGCGTGTTTATTAAATGCAAAAACTGAACGTCGGTGCTAAAGGAAGGTTGAGAAATGAAGCAGATAAAAACTTATACTATCTAACACTATATTAACTAAAGCATTAGAATGACTAGTTAGTGTTTATTTAGAAGTGAATACACTGTGTTAAAATTTTGTGAATGCAAAAAACATTGCTAAAATGTTGGAGAAACTATTGCATATATGAAATGAGACGGAGTTAATCTGGGCCTAAGACCGTTGCCAGGTAGGGTTTGCATTTCAGATATAGCTTCCTGGAAGCATGCAATTGATAAACTTTTTGAATTTTTTTCCAGTTTATCCTGTTTCTCCTATAAAGGTAATTCAGAGGATACAAATGCGCACTGGATGTAATTACAAGAAAATCAGCAGGTTTTGGTGTTATGCATCAGAGCCCGTCGGTACGTGCTGCCATAGGCTGCACTGAAGTGCTTGTGGTCAGAAATTTTTCATTTCCTTTGCTGTTGCAGAGTTTCCCTGGGTTTATTTCCAGCTTTCAGCACCTCTTGCCTGGATGCATTTTGATCTTTAGTGCTGCCTGCATTAAAAAAAGGGGGAAATGAAAGGTGGGTTTTTTTTAAAAAAAAGAAAAGCTTAAAGAAACTGGAAACATAAACAGTATAATTTAACTGAGGAAGGACCTGGCAAAGGCTTCCCTGTGTGCTTATGCTGCAGGTGGCTTTATGTTCACTGGGAAATACCGTGCAAAAGCTGTTTCGAACTTGAAGTGTAATCAGGCCAAGTGTCTAAAGATATCAGCAATTGTCCTTTTTTTAGTAAGTCCTGTGAAACAAACTAAATCCATTTTTTTTTTAAATTTTTTTTAGTTGAGCCACCTTTTAGTCCTGCAAGCACCGTTTCCTTTGCAACTTCACGTTTTGTCTGGAGGGAGTGAAAATAACTTTCAAAAGTGGTTGGACCGGTTTTACTCAAATTTTCCAAAATGTTTGCTTCAGCTGAAGCTGTCTGTCCTCATAGCCCACAGCTCATCTCCCTTCATATGCCCGGGGGGATGCGCTGCAGTGGGCTTGGGTGGCTGATGGTGCTGGGAGCTCCAGCTCACGCTGCTGAAGAAGCCACAGTCTTGAGAACATCTTCTGGAGTAGGAGCACAGGGCAATATATTAAGAGTATGTGTCTCTATCCAGCTCCCAGGAGGATGAAGGGCAGTGAAAACAAACAGGTACAACAGTGTTTCCAAGAGGCCAATTTGCAAATCTTGAAAAAAAATAGATTTCATCCAAGCAGTTGCAAAGTTGTGTCCTGTTTAATGCCAACCTTTTGGGCAAAAATAGGTACAGCCTCCTGGCTAAGCTTGTAACTGCTGTCCATGTACATCTTGAAGTTGATGTTACGTGATACCCAGCACAACTTAACTGCTTGTGTAGTAGTGGCTTGACAAACCTTGAGCAGTGGCTTGAGGACCTTCTCTGTTTTCTTACATCTACCGAACAGAATCGTGCTGGTGTAATGTAAATTGAAATGACATTAAAACGACTCTTTTTCTCATTCATCCGGGAGGAATTTAAATTCTGAAGTTAATCGAAGTTAAGCTGTTGCAAGCCCAAAGTAGGGTTGCCCGTGCCCACCTGTAAATGGATTCTCCCCACCGAAGGCGATGGGGACGCCGGCGGGATTTTAAAGCCTTGCTGCGGTGGGGCTGCAACCAGACGAGCCTGCCCCGGGACGGGTCCCAGGCACCAGTCGTCCAGGGTGCTCTGTGTAGGTGAGGTTATCATTTATGTCTAAAAGACTTCCTCTTGCACTTCAAAGTCCGGTATTTTCGTAAGCTGATGAACCTGTTTCTGCTTCTGAAGTACGAAGGAACGGAGACTGATGGCAGAACTCTGCTCCCTTCCACCGCGACCTGCAGCAGCGCGGCTGGGGTGCGATATGTGCCCCTCTTCAGAGGATGCTGCCTGTGGGAACGGAGACTGGGATGCGAGAGATGAATTATTAAAGGAAATTGGCGACAGAGGGACCAGCTCTGCAGTCTGTAGGAGCACAGCAGTCCCTTCCTTACCTTTATCATGGAGCTATTTCCCTAAAATGCCTTGTTATTTATTTGCAGTGATGTGAGGCATTGAGCAGGATTGTGTAGCAAATGAAAGCAGAAACTTATCTGCGAAAGGTACAGAGCAGCATGTTACTGTCATTATCTGTACTGTCGGTGTCTGCCGTTACCGCTGTCGTGTAACTGTTTTGAAAAAAGAAATAAAAATGCTGCTGTCTTTGGGTTCTGCCTGTCACTTGCAGCTGAGGGTCTGGCAGATGATGATTTTTTTCTTCGCTTAAGAAGTTATTTAAAGCAATGTCATTGAAAAGGATTTATCAGAGGGGTTGTGGCCCCCGAGGCTTTGCCCTCTCTCCGTCCCCGCTGTCCCGGCTCCGGGTGGGATAGGCGGCAGGCTTTGGTGCTGCAGCTGCAGCCAGCTGTGCTGTGCAGCTCCACGCACAGAATGTTGGCCCGGTTGTTTTTGCTGATGTTATTGCCGATGCAAACAAGGCAGGGCTTTGGCCTCACAAACCCCCCTGTGTCACAGATGATTTTTTTTTCTATGGATGTTAAAATTTTCCAAGCAGAAAGAGTTGTTCTCTTTGTTTTTTTTCTAAATGTTCACACTGGAGGAATTATAATATCCCCAAACATCACTCACATACTCGCATCATCAGGCTGACTGACAGGGAAAGGGGCTGGCAGACTGGGAAGGCAGATCCGAGAGCGGTCTCTGAACTGTCGTGTGTCACTTCTGTGTTAGCAGTAGAAGTGATGGGTGGGCACCCCCGTATCTTCGGAGCAGTCCAAGCACCCCCCATGTTGGCTGTAGAGAAGATGTTTCGATGAGAAGCTCACGTGAATAGTCAATAGCGTAAAAACCAGAGGTAAATGGCAGTGATCTGGAATGACAATAGAAATGAGGATTTTGCGTGTGCCAGGTGTAACTGTGTGGCTGGAGCTGTTGCAAAGATGTAAGCCCAGGGCTTACAAGAAAATAACAAGATAAAATGAATTATTTGAATTTACTTTTCGTTTTTGTTATTGTGCAGTTTTATACACGTATGTCTTCCTTACTCTCCCGTACACCAGGCTGATTTTTCTGCAAGTGTTTTAAAATTTCATTGGTTTCCAAGCTTAAAAAGCTAACAAAAGTATCGCTTTAAAGTTACCCTGTGAGGCAGTTATATATAATTCATTGTCTTTTGTCAAATTCTGTCAGGTCCCGCTGCTCTGAGGAGGAGCAGTACGTTTTCACAAGTTTGTCGCGTCTCTTGCATCGATTGCTCCGTGGCCTGATGCGCTGCCCAGCGTGACACGGGTAGCAGGGAACTGTCGTGATGCAAACAGCTGCTTTGCCGCTATGGCCTGCGGTCATCCAAAAATCTTACCGGATTATGGTGTCATAAACATCCTCTGACATGGGGGCTGTGGCATAAGGAATATGTTGTGTATCGCTTTTGCAGTTATGAAGTTATGGAACAGTTTTACTATGGGATTGAAATACAGTGTTAATGTATTCCATTACTGGTACGGGATTTAGCAGTCAAATTTCTTACTTGATTAATCAACACGGCTTTGGCTTGAATGTTTTTCAGGTCTCTACCCTTGTTAGTCTCAACAACAAGTGTTTTTTTTACAACATTGGTACATATCAGACAAAAAAACACAGGCACTCCAGTGGTATTAGTATTGCATTGTCTTGCATTGCCTTTATTAAAACCTTCTATGTCCTATTGTTGCTAAGTGATCTATCCATCTTCATATTTTCCCGATGTCTAAGCTACTTTCTGTTAATGGCATCCTAATGCGTTCTGAATTGACATATTTCACATCCTTTAAACTCTGCTTACCTATTTATCATGCAGAGGTCACAACTTAGTAAGTGAAAGTCACTCAAAAGATTTTTCTTTGCTATTTCTCTAATTTTCCATTGCCACACTGCAAGGAAATCACAGCTCTTCCACTCACTTGCTGTACAGTTGTGATAACGGCTCTTCCTCACCCTGGCATCCAATACACAGAGGAGCTTTGTATGTTTGATTTCCTTCTCTTCTAGTTGTGTCAGCCTGATGCAATATTAAAAACTGGAAACGGGGATATTTTGTACAGCCGTTCCTGGCCCTGGGAGGAACAAAGATGACCTGGGTGGTGCAGCATCCATCCTCGCACGGGGAGACTATCAAGTCGGTGCTGGCTGGGGCTGGGATTACGTGTCACTCAATCTTGTCAAAAATTCTATGAATATTCAATGAGGATTTTAATGTATTGTCATCAAGGAGGCAATTTCTGTGTAGTCATATTAAGCATGTTGTCATCTCTGCAGTTTAAATACATTGTTTTGCCCATGAAGTGACCTTAGGCAATTTTAAAATGGTCTCCTTTTTTTTTTTTTTCCATTTGCCCTATACCAAATAAATTAGTTTTACCTAATAGAAACGAACCTAATATGGATCTAACATATTTGTATAGGGAGAAACCCATTCTAATAAGTACTCAGGATATTACTCTACATATACCAGGATTTATCTTTTCTGCTGCAGTTTACACAAAAGGTTTGAGATATGGTCAGGTAGGCTGCAGTCAAGTTGTTCTCTACCGAAGGTGTCATAATGAGTTCAATTTTCAAAGGGGAGCCTGTTAATTTAGCTCTGTACCTCCACTGCTGTGGATGTTTAGATCACGGTATGCTTCGTCGTTGTGTGTTTCAGTGTCGTTTAAGCTTCATTGGCCAGGCGAGCTCATGTGCATAGATAGTGTCTGGGTGTCTTTTGTTGTGTACAGATTATTGCGGGAAAACCAATTGGGCGCTAGTAAAGCATAGATTTTGAAGTTTATTTTCCCGTGGACTTTCTAAATTGCAGAACTTTTAGAAGTGTCTCTCTCTGGACAGAGGTGAGAATGCGAACATTGTTTCTTGAGAGAAAATCGGTGCTTGTGATGCTGTGATGGTTTCTTTTTGCAGTATGTTCTGAATTGCATATTTTTCTTCTGCAATCTGAGCAAACCGTTTCAGGACGTACAGAATGTGGCATTTTAAACTAAAAAGTGAACAGCAGAGCCTTGTTATCATGCCAGCAGTTGTACTGGGAACAACAGGTACGCTGCCGGATGGCCTGGAACAGTGGGACGTCTGATGTGCAGTGTAATCAAGGGAGAAAGCCTTGTTAAAATGCTGTTCATTAGAAAACCTGAAAATCCTGAAAAGCACAGAAAAGTATATTTTGCTTTAAAATGATTTGAAAAGTAGCTTACTTATTAACTCAAACAGCGTTTCAGTCTGGGAAGGGAATGGTATATTCATAGGTCCAAAGTGTACCTCTGGGCCAACGCTTTAAAAATTAAATGGCAAATTTGATTACCTTTTATGTTGTGTGAGACCATGAAAGTATCTGATTTTTGAGCGGATGGATTATCATCAGTTCCAGGCCCAAGCAATAGTCACTTTTGAAAAATACAGTCACCGTTTCTGAGGATACCAAGCCATCTTCTTGGAAGTGATTGCGTTCCCGCACCCAGTGTCCCAATACTGGAGAAGTTTTTGCCAGTTTTGCGAGCTAACATTCACAGCCTTCAGCTTTGCAGCCAGGCTTGAGAAAACTCTTCTCAGTACCTTCCCAGGATTGTTTCCTCTCTTCTATAGAAGCTATCAAAGTAACTTACTGATAAGAACCTTCCAGAAGTTTATTTTACTGAAGTTACTTCATGCATTAGTTATGCGAGTGACTAGTAATGCTCTTTGGTCACATCCTTTGCACATGGGTAAATATACTGAATATATGGGTAAAACCAAACTGTGTTTATGGCTGGCTGCATCTACGTACTTTTAAAGGCAGGCTACGAGGTATGCTTTATTCAAAGCCACAAAGATGAGCATTTGTAAATAAACAGGTAATCCTTGTTGTAAAAGCATACGTTTTGCTTGATAAAACCAGGAATGCTTTATTTAAATCATCGTTCTAATCCGTGATTTTGTTTCTCATTTGTATTCGGACTGGACTGTAGAAGAAGAAAGAACATAAACCCTTGTGTCCTTTGATACAAGTCAATCCATGGTGTCGTTGGTATTTTCTATAAATGATCTAAAACTTCAGAAGCAGGTGCCTGCTCTCAGGCGTGAGGTGTTGGAGGTGGTGAGGTTGGTCAGGTGAGGTGGGGCTGTCCTTATCCGAAGAGTCAGCAGGGGATGTGTCCTTCAAGACTGCCAATTAGTGCTGCTCTATGAACGCAGGAGAAGATGAGTGTTTTATCGTGGGTTAGGCCAACTCCAGATGAGAGTTAGCTGAGTTGTATCTGGGACAAGAGAATTTTAGACCTTGTTTGCACTAAAAAATCACATCTGTGCTGCAGCCGTGCCTAGAGGGTGGGAAGGGTCGAGAGCCGGGGCAGGGAGGGAGCGATGCCAGCGTAAGGGGTGTATCCAGCCTCAGCTCATGCATTGCTCTGGCTCTGCAGAGGACAACTTTTCTCCCGTCGTCCAGACATTAGAGACGTGGAGAGAAGGCGTTGGGCTTTTGTAGCGGAAAACACAGTTTCACTGGGTGTCTTGGCCGTGCTAATTTTCATAAATAAGTAAAGGGCTGGATTTTCGAAACGCAACACATCCATGTTTGGATGGTCATCTTCATAAGGACAGCTTTATGCGCACGTGCGATCATGTGCAGGGTCCTGGGCTGTGGCAGTTACAGGGATTTCGCATCGTTTCGGTGAGTCTTCTCCAGCGAGCTGTTCTGCAATTGGAAGTAGATGAAAGAAAGAAGGAGAATTGTTGTGCAGATTGGTCACTGCCAGACAAACAGGCAAGGACATCAAGCGTCCCCAGCTCCTGATAGATATTTACATTATAAGGCAAAATGAGTTTTCTTTAAGCTTCGTGTTTTCAACCAATTTTTTTAATGTTTCAAAAGCCCCATGGTAAAGTCAAAGCAGACTAGCGCAGAATGAACAAATACAACTCTAGTACGCCCGCAGGGCTTTGGATATACATATGAAGTAGTAATCCTGTCTGAAGTGATTTCTTCTGAGTTGCTTAGAAAGTCTTTTGACGACTTTGTGTGTTTAAAAGCCTTTATTGTTGTGGTCAGAAGAAACGATATTTTTCTCATCGTTTCCAGTGAGAAAAGACTCTGTGGTTTTCTGCCGTTTCTAATGTCTTGCAAAGTCCACAAGCAATTAGTACTGAAGCCCAGGAGAAAGAGTCGTGCTTCACGGCTTTACTTTGTTTCCCCTGAAATGTGTGTTTGATTTCAGCACTGCAAAAATTAATTTCTTTTGGCTTTGCATTCTAAGCAAGCTCAATCATATGGTTTTAAGCTGGTTGTGTTACACAGTTGTACTCAGGTTTTAAATGAGTGCATAAATATTTGCAGGGAAGAGGGAGAAAAAGTCTTTGCTTGTAGCAATGACTTGTCACTAATTAATATAGAATCTGTATGCATTACTTTTCATTTAAGCCTGTACCTAATTGCTGTCTCACTGACTTCTCAAAGGTAGACATCTATCTTTAGTACCATCAGCGGAAACGCTAGAGAAGTATTTTAGGCATGTGCATAAATAAAAGTATTGAATAATTAGCAAGCAGTGCATGCAGAGTATTTTATTCTGTAGGTATAAAAAGCACTGTGAGCTTTTTTTACTACATGAGAAACTGAGGAACAGAGGACAGACATGAAACAGCTTAATGAAGCCTGGAATTTAACACTTACTTCTGATAAATGTTTTTAAAGTTGAGGTTGGTCATCCTTTCCTCTCCCTGTGCAGAATTGCTGGGGGTCCGGTGGGTAGCGCAGACCCTCCGCTACCCTGTGACTCTAAAGGAAAGATCAAAACAAACCCATTTTTTCTTCACCTCAATACTCATTATTTGATTTACAGTGGGGGTTGCGAACACCTGTAGCTGCCCGATGAGGTGCTATGAGAACGCCCGGCTGGATGGAGCCGATTTTGTTCCTGCACAACAGGCAGCAGAAAGGCGAATTCTGCCGTTGTGCTGCCACGTCCATGCTCTGTTATCTCGCTGAACAACCCTGCTTGCACAGTTGCTCAATATACTCCTCTGGAACGTTGGTCTGCTTGTCAGGTTCTTGTGTGACTGAAAAGGAATAACGTGGGAGCTGTCAAAGTGAAAAGTTAGGCACATTATACAAAAATCTGCAGAAGAATAATTTATTAAGGTCAGGTAATCTTTTCTTCTGTACTAGCTTTTGAAAAATAAAATTCAAGGGATTTTTGTCTCTTTAGAAATCACATTAAGCTGACAATAGATACACAATTCTGATTTCTTTATGTTTACATCCTCAGTTACGATTTATCTGCCATACAGACAGATAGATGGTACCTTATATGCTCTGCATATACTTTGAGATTTGAGTTGTGCAGCCATCTAAGAGCGTAATTTGAAATATGGAATGTTTGTTTTCACTTTTCAACAAATGTTACTCCAGTTCTTTGCACGTTGTTTGGAAACTTCCTCGTCTTAAAATGCTCTGTCGGAGGATGCGAGAGACATTCCCCTACCACCGAGAAAGGCAGCAACTAATATGATCTGAATACCAAATTAGAAACTTCATCTTTTTGCAGTGTTTGAACATAAAAATGTTATGAATGGCAGCGCCCTGTCAAACCGTAGTATGGAGTAACTTGGCTCCTCGTCTCTGAGAAGGAGCAGATACTAAGGAATTTCTGAGCAGAGCAAGCCTGGAGTGATTTCTTCCACAAGCCCCAAATTTCAAGGAGAACTAACTTCAGAATAATATTGAGCTAGAGACCATAAAACTTTTACTGTCTGTGTTAAGTTCCTATTCCAAAAAGTATTTTAAACTCTGATGATTTTCTTTGCCTTTTTTTTCTGTATGCTTACTATAAAAAGAAGAAAATTTGAGCATTGCTGGAAGATTCTCCCTATGCCCCTCATTCATAAGAATACCAGAATTTTCAGCCCATGCCAGGCTTCTTTGTAGTCAAATTTGTATGTGCTTTTGACAATTGAAAAATTAATTTGCAAGACTTAAATAAAAAATCCCCTACTTGCTAGCTATGCGTGTGCTTCACTTTGAAAAGCCGAAAAGTTATCAGTATGGCAATTAATCTATTTCTTCCTTTACGCCAGAGTGAATAGTATTTGAAGAACGTATACATTTCCACTGTGCATCTTCACCTTCTTAAACCTGCGCCATAAGCTCCAGGGGCGGGAGGGTAGGATGTACTCGACCTCTGCTCACCAGGAGTATGGGTTGCTCCCTTAACGTGCTCAGCGGGTGCGTCTGGTTTGCTCCAAGCCCGAAGTCAATGCGCTGTCAGCCACTTAAACACAGGACACGTGTTCGTGTGTTACCCATCTGAGTGTCGAGTGTTGTGTTAAATTATAGCTTTAAAATGATGAAGTTTTTCAGCAAATTTGTTTTAAAGCTGGTATTACTGTGGAATAAGTTGCTTTAGGAGCTAGTGGCATCTAGAGGTTTTTTGAAGGGGTAGTTTTGGTACTGCTGTAGGTGATGGACAGACTGAGGACCTCTTTAGATCCCATCCAGTCCCAGTTTCTGGTTCTACGGTGGAGTACGATTCCCTCTAGGGGAATAATAAAAATGCACTGGAAAGACCCTTTTCCTTAATAGAATTTGATTTATTAAATAAGCGCCTGTATCCATGTAAGTCTATGTATGGATAATCTATTTGTACACAGACTTCCTATGATTTTGAGGTATAAGAAAATCCTTCCACTTCTCATTTTTCGTTATGCCATCAAGAAATAAAGGAATTTGAACTCTGAAAGCTCTTCATACTCATAAGATTTTTCTGTTGCTTGAATGTGGAAGTGACAAAATAGGTTTTTAGGCTGACAGTACATAGGGAGGGAAATGACACCAAAAGCTAAAATAAACTCAATTAAGTAAAAGACAACTAGACAACTATCTATTAATATAAAGGCAATAGATGGATAGAAGTTCATGAGGTAGACTCTGATAAATATGTTTTCACTATTATTTTAATCTTCATTTTTTATTTGCATTGTAATTCTACTAGGTGTAGAACACATTGCCTGCTGTTGCAGAGCCAGCAGATGGAGCAAAAGAGCATGAGAAATAGTTGGATAAAAATACACAGAAAGCACTTATTCTGGGCTGGGGGAGGGGAATTGTCTTCAACCTGTTTTTTTGCTCAGTATTTGACCAGTGCCATGGTTTCCCATCTGTCTAATCCAGCTCCTAGTCCTGCCTGTAATGGTGTGCCTGACTCGCTCTAACTTGCTACGTAACGACCATTTCACACCGAAAAGACCCAGGTTGACTTCGCTTTTTCGTGGAGACTGACTTAACTTCTTGCCAGTCTACTTCTGGATGCAGAAGTGCCCATGGGAAAGGATTGATTCGTCTTTCTTTTCCAGAAGAGTTTGGCTTTCCGATGACGTGGAGTACAAATCTTGTTCTTCAAATGCCTCAGTTGATGAATTCAGCATGGTATCTCTGGGTTTTTTTGGCTATTTTTATTACACTGCAAGAAGACTTGCAACCACAAGGCCAGCATGAGCTCCTAAACTGAGCTCCGAACCATTCATGCTGGGATGACCATTGGACCACATGCGTGTGGCACCTTGGCCTGTGGCGGCACGCTCCGCAACGGGATTGCAGCGTTGTCTCTCTGGAATACGCAAATACTGCCTTGCAGACCCCCTTGCAGACTACCTTACAAACCCCCTAAGGTTTAAAGTTACGTTGTTGAGTTGGTTGTGCTGGAATAAGATCAGGATGGATGGGTGCTGCTAAGGACAGCAGGATGCTGCTAACAAGTTTAGCAACAAAATCAAGAATTTCTTGAAATTCTTGAAAAGTGAATTTTTGTTCTGGAGAGAAGGTTAAATTGTCAGTCTCTTCTACTAGGTCAATGGTAACTGTTTGGGTTTCTTTGACAGCTTTTCAGCTCCACAACCACTCATTGTGTAAAGAAAGGACTATTTAACTGAAATATTGATACCATTTTCAGCGGAATAAAACATTTTTTTTTCAGAAAAAAATTATGCATATGGGAATGGAAACTATCTGTCCTTGTACATGAGAATAAAGAACGGGTGGCTTGTGGGGATTTCTTTTTATAATTTGAGCCTATTGTTCAAATTCATTTTAACAGAGTACTCAACCCACTTCAACGTCACCGGGTGGTATTTTATTTCTACTAACCTGGCTGCAGTTCTGTGCGGCTCACTTATGTTGTGCTGTAATTTGTTGAAGGCAGGTGGCTGAACACAGATATGCGGAGGACTTTCCGTCGATAAACCATGACAAACACTGTACTTTCTTCTGTGGCTATGAATTTAGTTCTTATTCTCTTGTTAAGCAGCAAAGAAATAAATTACTGAAGCAACTGTTGAAATGAGAGTGCTGCCTTTTAGTCATAATTTTAACATATTTATTTTGTGACGCTGATGAGTTATATATATATACACAACCTTAGAAGAAGTTTCGCGGTCTTGATAAGCTAGTATGAGCCCTCGTACTCCAACTTAAATAAGACAGAGAACTGTTCGTGTTGCGACTGCTACTTCATAATACCAACAGCAAATTCTAGCAGGCTGAGCTAGAATTTGATAAAGATCCTCTGGAGACTGGGAAACTTGTCAAAGTCTTGCTTTTCAGGCTTTCTCCCCTACATTCTCCGTTTCTGCTAATTTATCTTTGCGCTTTTTTGGCTTTTTTACCTGAGATGCTCCCCCTCGTTCCGTGCGCCATTTGATATCCAGGCAGCAGTCTCCCTCCCTACCTAAGAAGAGAAAATAGTTGCTCAGATTACACGTGGGTTTTGTGGAAAATGTTTTTTGCTGTCTTAGCAAAGTGCGGTAGCAGTCCCCTACAAAGCAGCTGTGCTAGAGCAGTGCAAAATACTGCTCTGTAAGAAGATACATCCCACCTTCACGGTAATATTCTTCTTTGTTCCTCGTTAGTAAGATGAGATGGCCGTTCCCTTGCAATTTATAATAGCGATCACATACCCTTGACTTACGCTAGGGTCTCCCACAATGTTTTCATTTCTTCTGGCCTCTCTGATATCACTGTATAATATTTGCGTGGAGTTTAGTAGTGCGGTGGGAGCCACAGAGGTAACTATAACCACCTGCTTTTGCAGGTAAAGTAGACTGATTCAGTTACTTTCTCAGTGAGATAGAGTGTTGGAAATAGAAGCCAGTGCTTTAAATGCTCAATATTGTGTTGTCTTTGCCAGTAGACCTTGTGTTGGTATCAGCAATAACACTGTAGTGAAGAAATGATAGCTGAAACACATGTTAACTTCTGACTGTGTCCAACTGAGTTAAAAATGTCCACAGCCGGTAATGAGGCACTCTCTGCTACGTTTCCTCTCTTGGAAAATATTTGGGCAGAGGGCTGGAAGCAGAAGACCGGAGCTGGTTGACGGAGGGAGGGTTACCACCATGCCAGACTGCGGGCAGCAGGTTAGGAGGCCCTGTTGCAATAGGACTAGGGGTAATGGCTTGAAACTAAAAGAGGGGAGATTTAGACTGGATAGAAGGAAGAAACTTTTACACTGAGGCTGGTGAAACCCTGGCACAGGTTGCCCAGAGAGGTGGTCGATGCCCCATCCCTGGAAACGTTCAAGGTCATGTTGGACGGGGCTCGAGCAACCTGATCCAGTTGAAGGTGTCCCTGCTCACTGCAGGGAGGTTGTGCTGGATAATCTCTAAAGGTCCCTTCCAGCCCAAAGCGTTCTATGATTCTATGAACATGCCCTCGATGGTTGCGGGTCTGTGCTGCCTTGTTAATGGTCCTGGGGATAACAGAAGGGGAAAAAAAAAAGTGTGAGGTTTTCAGCTCAGAAACTTTAAAAGAGCAATTTGGTCGCTGAGCGAAGGCATTTGAGGACTTGAATTTGGAGATGTGGAATATCTGGAGTTAGAAACACTGCTTGTATCTTACGTCCTCAAGCAAAGTGGAGGTGTTCTGGCCTGGCAGAGATGAAAAGCAACATCTAGAAGGATATCGGGAATGAGCAGCCTCCAAGCGATGTTAAAACAGACTGAGTGGGGAAATCAAGAGCAAGGATAGAAAAAGTGTCATCTTAGAGGTGTAGTGATGAAGAGAGAGTAACCAAGGTCAAGTTAACTTAATCTTGCAAAAGCAAATTTAAATGATAGCTGGAGGTTAATATGAGACAATCAGGAAAATAGAAATGGGAGTGCCTTCATTGTGGATGAAGTTGAGATTAAACACAGCCGGTTATACCCAAGTTGCCTCTTTCCTTGCCTTTCCAAAAAGGATAACAGTGGAGAAGATGGCACATGGCAATGAGGACAGAGAAACAGCAGTTACTAATTGGAAAATAATTTGTGCCCAACCAAAATGTTAAGAGGAGAAGCGAAGCTTAATAAAAGGCCTGACAGCCTGTTAGTCTCACCTCAGTTATATCCTTTGGGAAGTGTTCTGAGGAAATAAGTATGTTCTGATCTAGTAGATAAAAATGGCATAAAGTATAGACGGAGTTCATTGAAAATAAGTAATTGATACTTCTCAGTTTGGTCTTCACTGAAGTGTTTAATAAGCATCACTTCAGGAAATTGTTAGTGAAATGGAGACGATGAAAATTACTTAAAGAATGGGGAGTGTGACAGAGCACATGATGTAAAGAAAAGTAATGCAGAAGGAGGATTGGTCTTGGTGTGTGTTTTATTTAATATTTTCATTAGTGATCTTGTAGGAAGACTGGTTGATTGAAGTATGCTGAGAATGTGAAGTGGGACAGGATTGCCAGTGTATAGTAAATGGTCAGAGTATCTGGGATGAAGAAGATGAGGATGGGTAAGATACAAATGCTATCAGTTTTCATACCATGAACTGCAAGGATACGCACTGAGAGACTACTAGTGTGTGTATATATATATATATGTGTATTTAGTTATGAGCTTCCCAGTTCACGTTATTCCATTGTTTGAAATGACAAAGGAAGAGAAAATACTGGTTGTGGTAGATGACTGCCGGTTGACTGCAAGCCCCTAATGAAATACAGCCATAAGAGAGGTCACGTATGATGCACGGTGTAAGAAACTGCCAGGAAAGAGAGGCAAATCGTAATGCCGTTGAATCGGGCTTCTGTCTCATCTCCGACCCTGTGCGTTACTCTTGTCATCGCCTTCACAAATGAGGAATTCATAGCGGGAGAAGGCAGGGCAGATGACAGAGGACACCATGGACAGGAGTGTCCTGAGAAGGTCAGAGTGGCTGGCAGCATAGCAGAATGTGGGCTGAGAGCATGTATATGTTTGCTGTCTGCAAGAATATCAGAAGATTAAAGAAGCAGGGAGCCGAGGAGTTGTTTCAGCTGAATGGCACCATTAGCATAAGAAATAAATTGATGTATACTGACAATCACTACTTCTAGGCTTGATGCTGGGAGGCTTCTGATCATGAGTGATCGCTCTGACAGACACAGTGGGTCTGGACACCGAGCTGGCTTTAAAGTGGTGTGTGATCTGTTTTTTAACAGGGCTTGTATGAACCAAGTGTGAATAGTCGTCGAAACTAGAGCCAGTGACCCAAAAGGTTCCTTTCAGGCTTATGTGCCTCTACTCCCAATAGTATCTGAATGACATTATAACTTAGACTGAGTTAATGTAAACCTTTATGCATTTATTTGCCCCACTTCTGGAATTTACTGAACTGACTGGAACAAACAGAGAATAAAAACCAAACAACATCTCAGAGTTCAGCCACCCATTACTAACTCTAAGTATGGTAATGTGACATTATAAGGTAGCCACACATTTTGCAAAGGAAAAGGAATTGTGCTTTCATGCTTCTCTGAGCAAAGTTTCAGGTTGTCTTTGCCTTTAGGATATGAGATATTTTTTTTTTCTTTTTTTGAGCCCTAAACAAAATGGTAGAAAGCACGGCTCTGTGTTAGGGTATGTCAGTGCAGCTGTGCAAAAAGAGATAATGGCGTATTCAGCTTTTGGCTAAGATTCAGTACTTTTCATCTGTCATCAGAGGTTGAAGCAGTAATGCAAAGCGATACTGGAAAAGTATTATTCTGCTACAGTGACAGCACCATTAAAATCAGTAGAATAGGGGTTTTTTATAATCCCTATTGCAGTAAAAGAATTAACATGCCCGTTGTTTGTGCTGTGTTTGGTTTTAGAAGGCTTTGCCTTTCTTTTAAGGAACAATATATGCTGCCTGGGGCTCTGAGGTCTTAAAACCATCAGTACTAAGTTAAAAATCCATCCACTTTTTGGGAAGGATGGATGTTATGATATTGTAAATCCCTTAAACATACTGGTTATAAAGATTCCTTTGACCGCTGTGCTCTACGGTATATATTGTCACGGGTGATTCCAAAGTCCGTGGTGACACATATCTGTGAGCAGAATGGTTGCTAGATGGAGCTGTTGCAGGGTTGCTAACTCACTCTTCGGCAATTGTAAGGTATCCCAGTGTGGGTTTGTATTTTTTTTAACAAGCTCTATTTGTCACAGCTTTATTATTGAAATGTGAAAACTTGGTTTCAAGCTGAAAATCTGATTTTTAAACAGTGGGTTTTTTTCTCCCTACTCCTAAAAGAAATCCATTATTTTAGCTCTCACCTCAGCTAGATGTACATTTTATTATTATTGGCCTATGATCTATTTTACCTGCTGCAAACCTGTTTATGGATATAATTTATAGTTACTTCATATCATAGCTTAGCTTATTGAAGAAAGTAATTTTATTTAAACCAGACTTAGTAAAATCAGTGTTAGGTACCTAATTATTTTCCAAGGCTGGGTTTAATTAGCTTTCTTGAGATTACAGAGGAAATCTATGGCATAAAAGAGAATTGCCAACTTCTTATCTTTTCCACAAGGTTATAAAAATATTTTGTTACAGTTCTTCAAACACAAGCCTGTATTGAACTGAGACAATACGACGTTTATTACCAAAGTAATTCAGACTGTTGAACTGCGGTTTCCAAAGGCGAAAGGCTGATACATTACCCCACTGATCCGCAAGCGTATGACAGTTTGTGAAAAATGTCCTGTATCATTCTCCTCCAAACAGCACAGCAGAGAGCATGATAAAACAGAGTGGAAACGAATGCTAACATTAGCTGAGCCTTTTTCGCAGAAAGTATATTTTTTATGTCAGGAGGCACACAAAGAATCAGTTGTGGGGTCTTGGTGGTTGTGTGAAGTTTTCTGAAGAAATCCTGGAGGTCTAAACCATCAGTTATCCGAACCTGTCTTAGTTAGGCTGGCTTTTATTTCAGAAAAAAATTGTTGGTTTAAAGCAACAGACGTCTGAAGAATGGTTCATTGATCGCAAAGTTTTTGAATGGCCATTCTGTTCGCCTTCCAGCATTTCCCCGTTTATTTAATTTTTTTAAATAAATGCCTGCTATAAAATCAACTTTCTCGTCCCAGGGTGTGGTGCCTTCGTGCCCTGGCACAGAAAGCCGCTCTGTGTAATTGAGTCTTCATATTGGGTGTACTTGGCTGCTGGACGTCGGCATCATTTTCACCAGCCATAACCATTGTAGCCCCATCTGTATTTTGACTCTCCTTTTATCTCCCATCCAATACCTCAGGGCAAATGCATCCATCCTTCAATTAGTTCTTCTGGGAGATGGATAGAACATCAGAGCTTATAATATATGAACTTCTGAAACGGGGTGCGATCCTCTTTTCATATGTAAATGTTGTAAGTAACTTCAGAGAGATGCTTAGTCGTTCATCAAAGCATATTTTTTTTCCTAAGTTCTTGGTTCATATTATTTTTTAGTTTCTCTGTGATGTTTTCCTGTTTATTAGATTTAGAAGATAACTCTGCTTTAGAGGATAACTTTGCTGGCTATCGAGGTATGCGATATTTAGTAAGTCATTATGTAAGGCACATTGCCATTTAGAACTCACCTCTGTGAGAACTGGAAAAATCAGGGAAGTGAGCAGAAAATTAGTTCTGCTAGAGAGAGCTGTCCGTCCTCTTTTTTCAGATCCAGCAACAGTTGTAAAACCTCAGTGTTTTTTCTTCCTTCCAGTAAAAGAAGTTCTTCTACCCTTATTTCAGGGGATTACGCTTCAAAACAGATCTTTTTTAGCTGATGGCACTGAGGTGGACACCGAGAGCAGTATTCCTCTTCCTGTCTCTGACCAGGTGTGTTCCTCCATTGATACCTGATGACCTGATGACCACTACTCTTTCGAGAGCTGCTGGACCTCTTGGTGGACAAACTCAAGATTCCCGTGAAATTACAGTCTTTTACATATTGCGTAGTCTCTATTTCTGTCTTCATGGACACGTTTTGAATCTAGTTCATGAATTAGAGTTGTTGATGACCTCACCTCATTAGTAAAATAAGAAATTTATTTTCCCTGGAACGATGCTGTTAAATGTGTAGATAAAATTGCTGTATACAGATATTAAAATTTGACGTCTCTGATGAGAGAAAGGAAGTGATATGTGTATCTCTTCAAGCTCTGAAACAGAGGAGCAAACAGCAAGGGACGATCTCTCTTTACGTTGGTACTTACAAAAGGATCTTCTAGGTTATATATTTCATGATTGCGGCAGGGAAGATTTCGATTGGATATTAGGAAAAATTTCTTAACCGAAAGGTTATCGAGCATTGGAACAGGCTGCCCAGGGAAGCGGTTGAGTCACCATCCCTGGAGATATTTAAAAGACATGTAGAGGTGGCACTTAGGGACATGGTTTACTGGTGGACTTGGCAGTGTTAGGTTTATGGTTGGACTCGATGATCTGAAAGGTCTTTTCCAACCTAAATGATTCTGTGATTCTGTAGTATATAAAAAAGAAGTGATGCTTGCTTTGTTCTTTGAGGGAAGTGCTTTGAGTGAAAGATGTGACTTGTTTTGGGCTGGGACTTTTAAAAGCTCGCTGATACATCACTCACATTTCTGGAATCTCAAAAGACAAAGCAATTTAGATCTTAATCTTGGTTCAGTCCTACTTAGAGAATACCCAGAAAGGTAGGTTTGCGCAGGAGAACATTTTCCTTGCTTTGACTCTTCCTCTGACATCATCTCAAGGCCGCAGTCAGGATTCCTAGAGTTTATAGAGATGAAATATTCTTCTCTTTTCCCAGTTCTTTTCATTCTGCCCTTCTTTATCCCCTCTCACAAGAAGAAATCAAATAATTTTTTAGCTTCAGAAATGGGCGAGAAGTGTATTTGAAGGCTGTGATATCCTTTATTGGCTGCCCAGGGAAAATACAGTTGGTACCCAGTTTCTTCAAGAAAAACTCAAGATCAGATGGTATTATAAGACATGGCTTGTAAGCCTAGGACTTGCAGGTAATTCTTGTTTTTTCTGAGTACCTGCTTCCATATAGCTGTCTGCTCTGCCTGTAGGCAACAGTTTTTAGCTCCTGATGGACAATTCCTCTAAGTGCAGGTATCTGGTATTTGTCTGCCAACGACACAGTACCAAATCGAATCGGCAGCCCTGGTCATGAGAGATTCTGCAGCGGTTGGGGAAAAAAAAATCTCCAGTTGTAGTTGGTGTAAGTGCATATTTACTAAGGGACGGAAGGTTTTGAGCTGGTTAGTTGTTAGCATCACTAAAAGCATTGATCCCAAGTCTTGGTAGTTACTGTACTTAAAATGTAACTGCTTCATGGGTACCCATTTAGAATAGAACAGACTAGAATTTCTAATTAAATAATTGAATAATTAAACAGTGTATGCAAAAGAAAAATTCAGCAGTGATAAAACCCTCTGATTTCATGGTATGAGGAAAACTGACAAGGCAAGCCAGAAATAAATATATTTTTTCCTTACTTGCAGAAAATTTGCTTTTCAGACGTCAGATGCTTGGACAAGTTCCAGAGCCAGGATGTGGACTAGATTGACCAATTTTCAGCTGATAGATCTTCTGATTCCATTTTTACTGAGTCTTCAAAATTTTAATGATTTGCTATCTGCAGGCTTCGGAGTATTTCTCAGGGACTGGAACACTGCCTAACTTATGCCGAGTCTGAAAAAAATATTCTTAAAGCATTTAAATTTGAAAAATGATAATTCATCTGACTATGAGCTGGGGAAGTAGACCATAGCATACTGCAGGCAGCGAGAGCTCGTGGCTGTGCTGCGGAGGGCTGGATCCCCCTTAGCCGAGAAGAAGAAATAGGAAATCTCTCCTGAAGGGTTCAACAGAAGCAGTGGAGATAATGATTTAAGAAATTGGAGACGGGGCATTTGATTTGGTGTGCTTAAATGTGTAGCTTTCACCCGTATGTATGCGATTAATCCAGTCATTTTAATGATGCAATTCATAAGTATTTGCGTGTCTGAGGATGTGTAAATCTCTAGGTTAGAGATTTACAGGTAAGAAGGGAATCAGTTGGTATTGCTAAGTCAATTTTATTTCTCCAGGCAACATTACTAAAAATAGCTAATTTGTCTAGGCTGAAGAAGCCCAACATTTGGGTGTGCTTTTTTTTCCTTGATTACATAAATAGCAGATGATAAATAGCATGTTTTTCATAACTACGCTGGTTACGCAGGCAATGCTGCTCTGTGTCACTGCTAATTAATATGAAGTTGTCCTTCCTTCATCTTTTTTAATTGGTGGTCAATTTTGTGTTTGGGGAGGGGAGAGATAGGAGGTGGAAGACTGAAAGTAGAAGTTGATGAGTTTGACTTAAAGAAAAGTCAGCCTTCTTTCTTTTTGGGAAGATATAGTTCTCTAATAAAAATAGAAAAATGTAAAAAAAAGAAAAAAAGTTGTCCTATACAGACTTTTCTTAAAACTGAATGTTTGGGTTTTTTCCTAGTTAAATAACCAGATATGCTACAGATGACATTTCCACTGCTTAAATTACTGTTAGGTATTTTGTATTTGTCAGACATTTAAATAATGTCGTCTTGGTATGTTAGGTAATGATTTTGACTTCAGATGGCTGTGTACAGAAGTATATAGTTAGAAGTCTTCTCCGAGCTTTAACTTGAGTGAATTAAAACTGTTATCCCTAAAAAAAAAAAAATCTTATATTTGAAGGGTTAATTTCCTAAATGTAAGTATGTAGCTACTTATTTATCTTGATTTTATAGTTATATGTAATAGGAAATTGCAGTTTTAAAACATAACTTTGCCATAAACATATTAAACATTGATAAATGACTACCTCGTTGCTACTTACGAAGGCTAAAGAACAATACACAGCAAATATTTGTATGGTGAAAACAAATACATTGTCGTCTTGGTGTTAGAAATTCTCATACTGATGTCGGTGTACAGTTGATAATCTTATAAATCCATTAGGTTTATGATACCCAGTACTGTTTTATCTGCCCAGTTTGATAAGGAGAACCCTTAGGGATGCAGTCGGTGCTGCACTGGCACATATTTGGTGGTGTCCCTTCCTCTGGTTCAGTCGTGCTGATTTATATTCGCCAGATTTTAAGAGAGGTTTTCATACAAGAGGTAATCAAGTCCCCTGGGAGTATTTAGGTGCAATATAAATACCAAAATGATGAAGTCTGCAGAGTGCTGTGGTTGGAAGGTTTGTGCGGTCAGCTAACTGCAATGGTGATCAGATGTGTGAGGCTCTGCGTCCGTCCCAGGTACGTACCCGCCGAGGTCGGACCCTGGCAAAACCAGGGTCTGCAAAGGAGTGGGAGGTACCTGGCCACCTATAGGTGCCTGCAACATCTATGTCTGATACAGCCTCCCCAAACGCCCGTCTAGGCCCTGCAAATGGCACCGGGGCCGCGGCTTATCTCTTTAGATCTGGAAGTCGCTGAACAAATAAATACCTCCCCCAGAATGCCCGTTTCTCGCCGGGCGATGAGCCCGTCTGTGGATGAGCACCAACCCAAAGGCCTACGATTCCAGCAGCTGGGGCTGCCAGTTGCACCCGGTGCCTATCCAGTAGAGCTCTGCATGGAATACACGTACGTGCATATATAAAGAAAAAGAACATTTATGTGCATACAGAGAGATCCATTTATTTTACTATTCTAATACGTTATTGAATTTAAATTAAAACAGATCTTCTACAATTTGAACTTTTAACGGACTAGTTATTGTCATTCTGCTGTAATTGCTCTTTAACGTCGTTTGAATAACAATCGGAAAGGGGAAAACAAAATTTATGTGCAATTAAACAGCTGCAGCTGCACCAAACACAAGTGTGTGAAAGTTTCCAAATAGGAACTTTAATTTGGCTGTGATTCTGGCAAAATAATTGTCCTTCTAGTGCAGCTCAACATCTGTGTGTAGTTTAAGAGTTTTGTTACCTCTTAGATAATTAGCTGCCTGGCTTTCATTGTGTTTTAATGTGGTAAAAGACCCCAATATAAAATATTCCGGCTTTAAAAATAGCAAACTGTGTTGTACTCTTGTTAAATTTATGTGCATTCCCACAGTTAGCCATCGCTAACGGGTATGAAAATATCTGAGCTGTGTCCCTTATAAAGAGCATTTCAAGTAGTCGTGTACCAGAAGGTACTTGGGGGAGAAGCAACGTACACACACATCCTTCTCGCACTTGGCTAGGAAAAAGACGTGTTAGGATTTGAATTGTCATTGAATCCCAGGGTTATGTGCAAACGTACGCTTTTACTTGGCAGGAAGACCGTGTGATTCTCTAGAGATGGATACTTCGCGCTTAAAGAAAGCAAGCTGCGGTGATTTTGGGGTGTATGGCTTTGTGAGTCCCGCGTGTACAACAGCCCCTCTTAAGAGCGTTAATTTCTAAAATATGAACTTTGACTTTTAATCTGCCATTTTTATAGAGACTCTTTACAAGTCTCAGTAAATACATGGCTGAGCAGAGCTATTGTTCCATCAAACCCTTCCATGCTGGAAACAGGGGGGCAATTTAATGCATCTAATGGGAGACCAGCATAAACCGGATGAAATAAATGAGTTACAGAGCAAGTGGTGAACACGTAGACCTCACTGCCTTGGGAAATCGTGGAGGTAGATTGTATCTGCCAGACAGACTGAAAAACGGACAGGGCAGACTCTTGGACGTCTGATGCCTGAGCACTACGAGCAGCAGGTGGGGGGGGACGTATCCTCTGACAACCCCAAATGCAGCAGCTACGGATGGTGGCAGGTCAGGGCAGCGGACTGCAGCAAGCCGTATTTTGGGCACGCATCTAACTTACAGTGCGCTGAGTAATCTAGTCCGTTCTGTACACTAACAAATGAACGTATCTCAGTGTTGTGTACGTGCAAGTTTTAAAATATCTGATCCCACTGATGTGACCTTTCAAACACGGAGGAAATACATAACCAGAGATGCTAGTTGTGGAGTTCTCCACTTAACCTTAATCAAAGCATCTCAATACTTCAGTCTCAAAACCATTTTCTTTTAAACATCTTTGACATTAACGGCTTGCTCTAAGAACACCTGTGACATTAACACTGGTTTTTTACGCTTTTTACATACAGCATTCGCCTTTCTTGGAGCTGGACAACCTTTCTCTGACGTCCTTTTGGCTCTGTGATTGCAGGGTGAGAAGGCAAAGCCCTATGTGAAGGGTGGTCTCAGGTCTGGGGGTAAAAGTGAATAAAAACCTCTGTCAGGGTTAAAAAATCTCCTTTTAATCATACTTACGTCTAACTGTTGTGAAGAGTTAAATCTCTTGGAATACTTTGTAAATCAAATAAGCAACTATGCAATCTGCAGACATCTCTAGGCAGACCTTCTCCTTTCTCTTTGGATATTTACTGTGGTCTAGCCAGAAAATTTTGGAAGAGAGTTGTCTTCATCTGTTTTTATATTCATATTGCTACCAGGTGAAGAGATCATTGTCTTGTGCTGTGGTTCTTTTAAGCCCAAGAGTAGAAAATTATTAAAGTCGGCCTTTCAGTGTATATGATTTTTATCTGCATACCGTCCTGCTCCAGAAAATTGTTTTAAGCTCAGTTAATTTCACCACTATTTAACCTCTTGTTCACGTGTGTGATAATGAAAAGAAAAAATATGCAGACTCTAGTGAGAGGCTTGTAAGAGGTGACTAATTCAACTTTTAAAAATCAGTTGTAACTTGATTTCTTGGCCTCGTATGTTTTCCATCTGTGCAATTAAAGCACCTCCCAGTCTGTCCTCGCGATTACCAGATAGCATTTAAACTTTTTATTTCTGGCCTGACTATACATATTTCCACAACTAATCACTTCTTACTAGCCCAAGATAATTTCTCTTTACTTAAATACTACACTTGCTGAAAAAGTGCTCTGCTTGAAGAATCTGCATGACTTTTTGAGTTGTACAAGAAGTTAATTGGTGCTGCATTTTCTCCTCGTGCTTTTGAAGCATCATTGGGGTACCAGGAGAGCTCGGCTTACTCCCCCTTCTTCTACCTCAAAGAACAGAGTGTAAATTGTGACCGAAGATCGGTGATGATGCTTGAGGTAGAGGAAGATACATCTTAGTGGTGACATGGAGCTCCAGACTATTCTGGCATGATTTGGGCAAGTAAAAGTGAAATCTGTTGGGTGTTGGTGAAGCGCCAGCCATCAGCTCTTGCTTTGGAGGTCCCCGAGCACCAGGTTATTGTGCATTTGGGGAAGCGTTACTGTACGGACATTGTGATCTTCCTGCTTTTCTGAGGCATTCATGTTTGGCCATGGCCAAAGTCAGCACGCCGAGCTGTCTCCATCCGTGGTCTGACCTAGGACAGTAAATCTTCTGGTTTTCATCAGAGTGGGTGTCAGCTGGAGGAACGGAGGATCCCCAGGGGCTGAGGAGCAGAAGCGACAGAGTGTTCAGATGCAGGTCAAGGAGCACAACTGGAAAATATTTTGAAGTATACGGTTATGCTGTTGGGTTTTAACAATTTATCTTTCCCTTAGATGCTTTCATAGCTTTAATTTCTGTACTTAATTGCTTAATACTTAATGAGCTTAATTTTAATATATTTAGTTACAGGAATTCTGCTACACTTTCTGTTTAGAGTTATAGAACCACAGTTTCTCAAAATTATGTAGTAAGTTAGTTTTCAACATATTTTACTATTACTCAAAAGGTTGAAATGTACAATTATATATGCATGTATATATGCATAAAGAAGATCGTTTTATGATGGATTTATTGTGTGGTTTGAGTCATTTTGGACAAGAGTCCCATAGATTTTTATTTGATGTATTTTTAATTTTAAAAATGTCTTGGATTAAATAAGAGACATTATTATATATTAATACATTTTTGAAGCATTAAACTACATTGAAATAATATTCTTTCTCACACACATATTATATAGACTTTGTGATACCAAAGATGAAAAACAGCTTATAGGCTTGAGGACTGCAGATTGCCAGCATTTATCTGGATGTGACAGAGAGAAAATTAATTGAAGGCAATGAAAAAAGTGACAGTATGCGTTAATACTTTTATCATACCAGAAGTCAGTAGATTTTCTTCATTTGGAGCTGGAAGGGTAAGGTATTCTGGTTTTCTCTTCAGTTATACGAAAGACTGATGTACTTAGGCCTTCCTAATGCTGCTCTTCAGAGGCATTATCGCCTCCCATCAGCTGAAGTTGGCTTTCATAAATTACACGAGGCGAAACAGGAGGTTTAGGCTTCTAACGCGCAGCTCCACTTTCTTTCTTGTTACACTGCTAAGTAGGCAGTAGCCCTGACATGCTCAGAGTCTGATTTTCATGGAGTTTGCGCATAAAAGATGCTTCCTAAATCTTTAATGCGCATCTTTGTCTGCTGCCATCTTTTTTTATTTGCTTTGCTGAGGCTGCAGATAAATTTGTGTTTAATAAAACAGAGTCCATTTTTTCTTCTTTTTTCTGTTTCATTGATGTAAATAATGTTTTAGCAACTTAATTTTGTGCTCTTTTCCCCCTCCAACAGTGCACAGGTCTAGGAAGATAACGGAGAGATCCCCATAGCATGCAGTGCTTTTGGTTTACCCAGTTGGAAGAGGGAGGCTGAATTGCTGGAACATTTTTCAGCTCTGCAGTCGTGTCCTCGATGTGTGCTTGTACCGAGATCCCTTGGAAGCTTTTTGTGCCAGTGCTCTTCCAAATCCTCCCCTTCTCAAACAGCAGTGCCATAACCAGCGTTGTTTTCCCTCTCGAGCCCCATGCAGTGAAATGCCTTGCTGAGGTCCAAGTCTTCTCTTCTGGGACCCAGTGTCTTTGGGGCTTGGGGCTCTGGGCTCTGCACGAGCTCAAAGGAGTTGCTGTATTTCATAAGAGGGCTACCTAGTTCTGACTGTCCACCCCAAAAAAAGTAAACTAAAGTTATCTGAACCAGAAGAACTTTAAAATTTCTCATTGCTACCTTTTTTTCTTAGCCTGGTGTGGTTGACAATGTAATTGCCTCTGTTGATAATTGCAGGAGTGGTACCATGGGTGATTAAAGGGTTAAGGACAAGAAATGCAGAAGAAATGTTATTGTTGTTTGTTTTTATGAAAGCACTTTTTATTTTTGGATGAGTGGAGAAAGGCATGAAGAAAAACATAGAAAACAGTCTTACGGTTGGTTTCCAAAAACAGAAGGTGAGTGCTTTGGTCCTTGGTTTTTGTGCAAGTGTCCTCAGGGTCTAGGGTGGGGAAGGGGGGAGAATTCTGTGCACAGGTAGGTGGGATGCCTGGATACGTGGGTTTGTAAATACTGATTTGAGGGGTCAAATTCCTAACCGTGCTGGTGTAGGAAGCTGACTGGCTTTCTATTATTGATTTGGCCAGTGATGGATTTGTTGACGTCAACCAAGTCACTTCAACTGGCTGTGCCATTTTTTCCCTTTGCCTTATCTGCTTCATCTCTAACGAGAGACATTTGCTCATTCTGAATTCACGCCATGGGGCTATGATTTCATCTGGCATGTTTAAATGTTACTGGAATAGGGATAATAATAGGTTGTTTGGAAAATTTTTAAGATACCCTATTTCTCAGCTGGTTGATTTTCCAGAAATAAATGCAGGTTTCCAAGTTAATTTTGGCTTCTTTTGCAGTGTAAGTGCCTTCCACTCTATGCTGAAGCTTAATTTCTCTTAAATATAGAAATTGTTCATAAATATACCATCCAAAAACCTGCATGTGGACATTTTTATTGAGTGAGCTTTGGCTCAGAAATGGAATCACACCATCATCGTGTGCATGTGAGATGCAATCTATTTACGAAACTAAAAAATTATGCATCTCATTTGCAGCCTGCTCACCTTTCTGGGTCTCCAGTGGCAAAGTCTGTAGTTTACAAGTGCTTTTGTTCTTTATTTGTAAGGTAGTGGTTGAGTCTTGCAGGCATTCACTGCAAGATATTCTTGAAGCTGTTGAGTTTTACTGTTACTAAATATAGTACTCGCCCTCTCTAGTACTGTTCAAAATATTTAACAAAAGGGAAAGTGGGTTTTAGTGGTGTCTGGCATTTTACTCTCTCCATGAAAAGCAAGTAAGTTTTAGTTGTACCTTAATACTGGCTTGAAAGCAGAACTCAGTAATGTGACTTCTAAAATATGTTTCATTATTTTATATACAAAATTTCTAATTCTTTACAGACAATATTATAGAGAGCAAATCTTTATGGTTGTAGAGTTGTAAATCTTGAAACTGTTGATGTAAAAAGCATGATGTGAAACTAGTACAAAAACACATAAAAATGATATTAAACTGGTTTGGGATTAACCACCTGCTAATATTATATCAGTCTAAATAGAATGGACTGACACCAGGACTCGAGAATAATGTTATGAATTAAATGTGTTTGAAATTATGGTAAATATATTTGTGCATGCTTACAGCAGTTTCAACATACAAATTTGCCATTTTTCATATTAAATAAATAAAACAGAATAGCATCTGCTTTTAAGGGAAGTTATTCTTACCAGGAAAACTAAAATAAAAGAGGAGAAATGTGGAATAGCAGCAATACTTTAATTTTTTACTGTGATTTTCCCTGTAATCAAATAAGCTATGAGTGCCAGGACATTTATCTCATTTGTCGGGATGTCCAAGTTGTTCGTCATCACCCACCTCAAATAAGCCAGCCTGTCTGCCGCGTTATGTTAGCTACTCAGTTGGTCAGAAGAAAACCTTCTTGTTACAGATAGATGGTAAAGAGATAAAGGGAATTAAATAAGTAAAACAAAACTCTGTGAAAACTTGTTATTTGTAAGTACATATTGGGGTTTGTTTCGGAGGTCAGCTGGTTTCTTGCAGTTGTTGAGTCGATAAAAAAATAAAATGGATTTTGTTTATTCCACTTAATTTGCATCAGACACTACCTAAAGTGCCAATTTTCAGTCTGTTTTCTTTTGTTTTTTTTCAAAAGAAAGGACAATGCCAGCTGCTCTGTTATTATTAAAAAAAAAAAAATAAAAAGAATGTTTAGAAAAACAGCCCCCACTCCTCGCCAGAGCTGCTCATGTTCTGGTGCAAAGGTGTAACAACCCTGTTTGTGTCAAAAGGCTGATGAAGCCCCTGTGGAAATACACTTTCATATAAATGACCCGTTGAGAATATTGTCGCCTTTCCAAGATTTTACTTTAAAGATTGTATTCAGAGTCACGCTGCCTCTTGGCAGCGTGGAAGCTGGGCGCCAAGGTCAAGAGAAGTGGCTGTTAGAAGGAGGCTGGTGTTCCCACCAGGGCCACCAGGGCCGGGGACTCGCTGTGCGTCCGGAGTGGGCTGGTAAAGGTTTCGTAGTCTTTGATCGTTTCATAGATCATTCTTCATTAGGCAGGGCCACCTTCCATTTACTGTGGATCAGAAGCCGTTCCTGTGGCTGTTCTTACAGTCACAGAATGGTTTGGGTGGGAAAGGACCTTCAAAGATCACTTAGGCCAAACTCCCTGCCATGGGCAGGGACATCTCTCACTAGATCGGATGGCTCAAAGCCTGATACAGCATGACCTTGAATACTTGTTCAATGGTAATTAAAGCAGAGATGCCTTTGTCACTGATCCTTTTCTCCCTAAACTTTCATGGCAGTGTTACCACTGCAGCAGAACATTTGTTTCCCTTCCTTTCCTCTTCCTTCCCTCAACATCTAAAGATATGTGTTTCTGGGTTTTGGGTTTAATTTTTGTTTTTTTGATTTGTTTTTTACATTTGTGTATTGGGGTTACAACACTCTTCACTTTATGGGTACCAGAGTCCTGATGGAAGAGTTTCATGGTTCTTATGTTGCACTCTTGCAGCCAAATCCCAACTCCAGATCCATTTTCACATTTCAATGTCCGAAGCATTTAGTTCTTATCATCTTGTAAAACCTAACCCAGGTCAGGTCCAGTCGATGGGTTTGGTAGTCCCGTTGGGGAGCCCATCTGGGGAGCACTTGTTCGTCATCGAGATGCCGACGTGTTTGGGGAGCGCGGTGCAGGCAGCCAGGCGATGTACGACACGTTCTGCTTTTCGTCCCTTGCTCTTGCAGATGCAAGAAAAGAAAATTCATGACAAAAACAGTTTGCACCTTTAGAACTTTTACCTCTGGCAAGGAAACCATTGTTTATCTTTTTATTATTTAATTAGTTCCTTTTCACATAGATACTTAGTGTGAAAGTAGTCAAATGTTTGGAACATGTACAGACTTCAGTGATTGTATTTTATTTTCTGTATAACATGCAAAATCTCATTTTTTAACAGTTTAATGAAATGCATATTCAATATTTAATTTCTAATTTCTCATTAGTATTTTAAAATAGATAAGTTGTTCACATTCTGTTGATGCTGTTTCTCCCATCTGCTTCTAATGTTTTAAATTTTTTTTGACCCTTACTCATCTTTTTTATTAAATAGATGAAATTTCCTCTCTGCTGTCAGCGCTACTCTTCTTGAAACACCATTTATTATCATTTCTTGAATTTTTGTGTTGATGGATTGATGCACCATGTAGGCCATTAACAGAAGAAATAAAGGAATGAGGAATTCCTTTTAATTCTTATTTCTTTCTGAGAAAACGTACTTAGCTCTATGTATGTAGGTCAATACTTTAAAAAAAACCCTGCTTCCAGGTGAACTCTACCATTTGAATATTACTCAGTGTTACTCACTCTGTTACGTGTTTGGATGCTGCAGAAGGAAATAATATGCCAGCACCTTGCGTGCCTCTTATGTTCCCCAGTCTGGGAAAAACCGACATCCCGGCCAGAAGAGAGTCAGGGCTTGAATGTTTTAGATATGTATTTAAATATTCCATTGTATTGTTTGACAGGTTAGCTGCGATTTTATTTTCCACCTACCTTTCATACTGCGTCAGCACGAGTAGTGCTGCACCAAAGCCGCGGATCTCCAGAAGCTAGCAGGAAATGTGTTGAAAGATCTGTCGAATTGTATTTTTCTGAACGACACAGTACCTAGCAGGATTCCAGAAGGGAGAAATGCAATATTTGTTTTGCAAATGTTGCTATTTTCTTTCTTTTGTATGCGTTGCAGTGGAGCTTCTTGATTTTCCCTGTAGAAAGGTTAAGAAAGGAAACGACGATTGAAGTGGTGATTACTCAGGCATATCGCCTCTCGCAAATGTCTTTAGTAAATAATTTAGGAAAAGAATTACTTCCTCGCATTTGACTAGAGGACAGCTTTGTAAGATTGACTGTATTTTAATCATCGCATTTGTGCTCTCAGTTATTAGAAGTATTTTGTTACGTGGCTGTAACGGCTAGCAATTAAAACGTAATGCTTCTGTCTCAGGCAAGAATGATAAACACTGATTTAAACATCCTTGCCACGGCCTAGCTGCAGCCCTTGAATTTGTGGTTTGGTACCCAGACACTGAGCTTGGTTTTTTGATGTGCCACACACACAAATATATGCATATATATATATATATATATGTATTTATATATTTTTTTTTTTGTAGCCTGTTTTACTTCATCTGCTGCATGCAGTGAGGTACTGGATGGAGCCTGTAGTGTCTGACCTAGTCCAGTATTTCAGTAGGAGAGGCTGCTTCCTCGCACGAGGAGTTGAGAGGTACCATGCGGCCATTACTGTTCTATGTTTGTTTAATGTCTGAAGCATGAGGAGCACTTTTTATTTTGCTTTGTACTTAAATTACACAGCTTTTAGGGGTCCTCTCCTTTCCGCCTTGTGTTCCGCAACATTCAACGCAATGGTTTTTTGGTCTGGTTTTTGGGGGGGCTGTATTCTGTGACTGTAGAAAAATAAGAAGTCGCTATATAAATTATTGTTACATGCTTGGTTATACCTTGTAAGTAGATCACTCCCTCTTTAAATCCCTCTTAAGCTCCAAACATGCCAGTTATTCAGCAAAGAGCAAATATTTACTTCCTGGAGGTTTTTTTTAATCAGATGACACAGCTGTATTGCCCTTCCCTTTAGTTTGAATGTGAAACAGCCATTCACAGGAAGAAATTTCCATGTTCAAAAGCAGGTAAAATACTCAAGTAAATCTGATGACCTAAGGGTATATTGTTTCCATACCAATCTGTGTTGACATGAAATCTGTTCCTCTTCTTTACAACCTTTGGTGTCAAAATATTTGTGCTGTTAAAGTCAAGGCAGAAATGACGAAAAACCTGTTGTCAGGTACGTGTTGTAAATATGAGAATGGAAATGTATGCTGTTGTTTCCAGGACATGAATGAATTTCAGTGACGTGGCCTTAAGTATGGTTGTACAACCCCAAAATATAGCAGGTCTCAGGACCTTCAGCTTCTCCTGGCCTGTCTGGGACGTGTTGGTGCAAGAGGTGCTCAGGGTACAACGCGTCCGGGCTTGCCTCACTGCCTAGTTTCTATGGGGGAGCATACAAATAGCCCTTTGTAAATTGGGTTTTCTCCACGGGGTTGATGAAGGCGTCCCAGTAGTCTGGGTGGTGCCCTGCGTGACCCTGCATCAGTCTTGGAACTACGCGGTGGGATGAGATGGGCCGGTAATGGCTTTAGGGTCACGAAACCCCGTCAACCATGCAGTTCTGCATGCAAGACATCTAGGGAACATTTATCTATGCTGAAAGCCTTTTCTGCTCCCTTTCTCGAGAGTAACATGGAGTTAAGGCTACATTTAAAAAGCAGGAGGTGGGAGGACAGAAAAGTTTGATGTTGAGCTCTTTGGATGATGTTCGGTTTGAAACGTAGCAGCAGTGGTTTGCAACAGACTGGTGTAATCAATTCCCGGTGATACCTGAAGCTGCCAAAGGATGGAGGAGAAAAGAGTTAGCAGGAGGACGTGGTCACGAGCTGTGAAATTTGCTCCCATCCTGGTCAAAGTCCAGATTTCGTTATCCTTCAGATACGCTTCAAAGCTTGAAGGGTGTTTTTGAGGGAGGACTGTGGTGTTTTCTTCATTATTATGTTGAGGATGGAGAAATCTGTGTGGGTTTTCCAGAGTTACTGTGAAGCCCATGATTGTAACTCATGAATTTGTTATATAAAGTAACACTCTTTTTTTTTTTTAAAGTGCTCAAATTGCAGAAAAAGTGGAAAGCATACATCTGCGTGTGTTTTGAGAAACTGTTGGGGGAATGTTCAGATTCGTCTTTCAGTTTGGTTCCGCAGGAGATAGATTCAAATGAAGTCAACTCGGTAACATCATCAGGGTTCAACCGATCTCTTGTGTCAGAAGTAGGGTGTAGAAATGTTGCAGGATGAGAGAGTTGGGGCTGTTCAGCCTGGAGAAGAGAAGGCTCTGGGAGACCTTATTGCGGCCTTCCAGTACTTAAAGGGGGCTTATAAGGAAGAGGGGGACAGATTTTTTAGCAGGCCCAGTTGCAATAGGACAAGGGCTAATGGTTTCAAAGTAAAAGAAGGGAGATTTGGACTGAAGGTAAGGAAGAAATGTTGTACACTGAGGGTGGCGAAACCCTGGCACAGGTTGCCCAGAGAGGTGGGAGATGCCCCATCTCTGGAAACATTCAAGGCCAGGTTGCATGGGGCTCTGAGCAACCTGATCCAGTTGAAGATCTTCTCTTGCTAAGCAGGCAGGAACACCCTGGCCAACCCTGCGCCACAAGGCACGCGGGGAAGTCCACCCTCAAACGTTTTCCTGGGAAGAGAAATCTAAATAAATCAAGCTTATTACAAGTTACAGGTGTCGTGATTTCAGGTGCAAACCCCACCTTGGCTTCCTGCCCTAATTCTCAATCTAGTGATTTGTGTCAGAAATCGTGCCTCTTGTGGGCTGCTCTCCTATGATTTGGTCAATGTGGTTGGAGATGATGAACATCAAAATCACTTACATGAAATGTACTTTTAAAACATTATCTGAAACTAGTGATTAGGAATGAAAAAGCCATCAGTTTAACAATTGTCATCAGTCTAATAATATTTTTATGCATTATTTATGAACAAATATTTGATAAGCTTGCCACATTCTTTATCTCTGGGGCAGATTATTTGCCATTAAATACAAAAAAATTTGAAAAAATACTAGAATTTTATTTAACCCAAGCAAACTCCTTACTAAAACAAAAATAAGTTTGTCATCAGTTATACTTGTTGGAGTTTTAAATTATCTTTCTTTCATAGGAACATTTAGCAGACTGAATTATATTTAAATCACAAGGTTTGTGATTGTGATTAGAGTATCCAGACATTAGGTTATTATTTATTAAAAAACCCCCACTGCATTCTCTTTTCAGTAGTGATGAATGGAAGAAAGAAAAAGTTGTTTCCATCATCAAATTTTCAAGTGCAATTACTTAGCTGTGCTTGTACAATTACTACTAAAATGTCATATGTATAAATGGACCTATAATCACATTTACAAAAATGTACCGAAGGATGATATTTCTGTGGCTGCCAGAAGAGAAGACTCTTGGAAATACTGCTTAATCTGGTGGTAGGTTTTTTTTAATTGCCCAAATTGCATTTCTGCACCTAAAAAAATAAAAATGGATATTTTTTTCTGAATAGTCACCTCATTGCTTGTATTGTTTAGCACGGATCAGAATTTAAGAAGAGGCCTAGGCAACAGTGAAAGTAAATTTTAGAAGCCACATTCTGCTTAAAAGCCATAATTTTACTCCCAGTAGGCTTTTAAATGCCACTCACA